>NC_135334.1:38462754-38776508 GCF_023851605.1 Tamandua tetradactyla
CCCCCTGTGTTTGCCTCAAGTTTCTTTGCCTGACAGCTCAAATTCTTCTTTTAGAGCTCACTTTGTTTCTAAGTTTTTATTTCTTCTTTAACAGAAATTAATGGACACACATTCTTTCATTTTCTTAGGACCATACAATGATTGGTCCTAAGAAAAGACCAATCATATCAAAAATGACATCCAATGAATTTTGGATTCTCATATGACTTTTACGCATTTGAAGTCAGTCTTTTTGAGGTCATTCAACAATAAAAAGCAACACTTTAAATATTTTAGGAAGAAATGTTGCATATTTTAATGACTGCGTGCTGGGAAAACACATACCATAAAGGCAAGGCTAAAAATTCTACTTTTGAAATAAGAACTTTTATTCATCAAAAGCTAACATAAAAAATGGAAACGTCAAGGCAAAAACTGGGAGTATATATTTACAAATGAAAATAATTGACAATGGATTACTATTCATAGATATATATGGACATATAAATTTTAATTCCTACAAATCAAAAAAAGACAATTCAATAGGAACATTTGGTGAAAGACAAAAACAGTCATTTCACGGAAATCACAAATGGACACTAAACATAAGAAAATATGTTAAACTTTATAGTAATTAGATAAGGGCAAATTAAAACCAAGTTATACCATTTTATGTTTACCACATTTGCAGAAATGCTAACTATCTGTGAGGATGCAGAATGACAAGAACTCAAATATACTACTGGTGTGACTGGAAAATTACTTCAACCATGTTAATCATTATGATTACAAATAGTAAGCACTTAGTGCTAGGCAGTCTTTCAAGTGCTTTATATATGTCAATTCATTTAATCACTTGGAAAATAATTTGGTGTTATCTAATTAAGTTGATTATTTTCCTTCCAGAGACCCAGCAATTCCCCCACTAGATATATACCCTGGAGGAAGTCTTGTAAATGTGTGTCAAGAGATTCATGTAAGAATGCTCATAGCAGTGCAGTTTGTTGTAAGAAATGGGAACACTTCAAATGTCCATGAAGAGGAGACTGGATAAATAAATTGTGGACGATTTGCTCAGCAGAATAATGACTAGTACTAGAAATTATTGAACTGACTTAAACATATCAAAATGAACCTTCCAAGCGCACAATTATTGACTGAAAAAAAAAAACAAGATCACAAAATATTTATAGTAGGATACCATTCATTAAAAATAAAAATTGCAAAAGTGATGGGGCCATCTATCACTTCCAAAATTGGGAGCAAACATGTGGCAGGTCAAGTAGAAGAAATAAGGTTGAAGTATTCATTCAAATTCAGAAAAAATATGAAGAAAATCTAAGAGAAATAAAAATACCAAATCAGGATAACCATTTCCTCTAGTTTAGGGTGGGGAATGATATACCGAAAATGTATCAAGGGGCTTAAGTTGTGCTGGCAATGTTCTTTTTCTTAAACTGTATGCTAGGAACAGGTGTTCATTTTATTTTTCTTTATATTGTATATACACACTGCATATATTGGTATGTTTGAAATATTTCACTGTATTCTTTATAGAAAAAGTTAAAAAAAAAAAAACAACTTGATTTCACTATTTCCTTTATATAGCAAAGAACCAGACAGGGTCTGAAAAACTTCCAAGAAGCTTTTGTTGACAGTTCTGAGAACTAAGTTCACATTCTAAAACATAGTTATTATTCTCTCATAATCTCTTCTTTAGTTTTTAGAGTTGACTTTTCAGTGAAAGCATGTAATCTAACAAATATTTTACCTGCACTTTCAATTCATTTTATCTTTTTGTCAGGAACTCTACTATAGCAGGTATTTGTCAAGTCAAGATGAACTGATCAGCATTGGTGTTTAAATCTTCCTGCTCACTCCCTTTAACATATTTATTTCCAAAATAATACATGCTAGAGAATTCAGCTTTACTGACTTTGTTTTTTTCTGGGAGTGGAGAGGAGGGGTAGGGGATGTGTGTAACGATGAGAATTTCCTCCTTTGACACTTAACCAATTTATAAGCTGAGCCAGCTACTTAACCTGTCTGTTTTCTCATCAGTAAGATGACGTATAAGATAAATGTATACACATACGCATATGTGTACCTATATCTACATCTAAATCTATATATCTATAAATATATCTATAACTATATATATTTATCACTTGGAGCAGTGACTAGCACATAGTAAGGGCTATATGAATTTTAGCTACTATTATTATTATTTATTGGTCATATATAACCCACTATGTTTTGAACAAATTCTGCAAATGGCTGCTATTTCATTATAGTTCATCTTGTGGAAACAAAATGAATCTTTAACATTAGGAAGACAGTCACAAAGAAGCCAAATAAGGTAAAACTTGAGAATATTATAATCATTCAATTCTCATTTAAATTTCTGTTTCTAAATAGTGAATTAATGTTTTATAGAAAACTTTAATTTCTGAACTTAAATCAGGATTTAAACTCACATACTATCCCACAAAAATGATTTAACAATACCTTACATTTAAATTACCCTGTTTCATACAATGTCATCATATGACATTTCTTTGACCTTAAAATCACACTTTGGGGCGGGCAGTGGTGGCTCAGTGGCAGCGTTCTCACCTGCATGCCGGAGGCCCAGGTTCATTTCCTGGTGCCTAGCCATGTAATAGGAAAAAAAAAAATCACACTTTGAAGTGGGAATTATGATCCCCATTTTTAAGATGAAGGAAATGAAGCTCAGAGGGATCAGATATCTTGTCAAAAGTGATGAGGCCAATCTAAGACATTCAGTAAGGTGTCCTAACTCCGAGCCCAGGGCTATAGCCACCGTGCAATTAAATGTATGCCTCTAAATTGACTTTAGTTAGGCTTTCCATTGACTAACTACTTATTATCATTGTCACAGATAATGAACTTTAAAATTCTGATTGGATTTATATGTCAATGCAGAAATGTCATTTTTGCTTTAACTCTAAAATAATTTTATCAAGTACCTGTTATGTATAAATCCCAGAGGACATTTACTTGAGGTTATAAAAAGTTGAGTATAAATTAACTTTTTCTATAATAACATATTAAAATGCATTAGAAAAGTTGCAAATAAAGAAACCTTGCAGGGAACTACTTTAGAATTTGAAGAGATAACTTTTACATGACCTGTTTTTTAAGTATACATTTTCATATCTCACTGATTTTCTTTAATTTTTAAAAACTAGTATTTGTTTGGATTATGAAAGTAATACATTCTCATTGAAGAACATTTGAAATGTAGAAACGTACCCAAAGTAAGACAGAAATTACCTATCATCTTACCACCCAGAAATAATCATTCAATATTTTAAATTATCTTCTTCTAATTTGAGGTGTTATTGTTTTAGTTTGTTCAAGCTGCCAGAATGCAATATACAGAAATGGAATGACTTTTAAAAAGGGACTTTACTAAGTTGTAAATTTATGGTTTAAGGCCTTGAAAATGTCCAAATTAAGGCACCAACAGGAGGTTGCCTTTATTCAAGAGAGGCTGATGTCATCTAGAACACCTCTGTCAGCTGGGAAGGCAAGTGGCTGGTGTCTGCTGGGGTCTTTGGTTTCTGAACACCTCTCTCAGCTGGGAAGGGACAGGGCTGTGTCTGCTAGCTTTCTCTCACAGCTTCTTTACATGGCTTCCCTGGGGGCATTTTCTTTCTTTTCCAAAGATCTCTGGCTGTGTGGGCTCTAAAGCTTTTTCCAAAATGGTTCCCTCTTAAAGGACTCCAGTAAGCAACCCCACCTTCCTTGTATAGGTGGAGATATATATCCATGGAAATAACCTAATCAAAAGGTCCTACCCAGCAATACTGAATCAGGTCAAAGAATAAGGCTTTTCTGGGATACAGAATACTTTCAAATCAGCACAGCTAGTTAATGCCTGGATTCCACATAAGATGTGCAGTCCCAAAGGTGCACATTGTGTCCCTGGAAACTATAGTAGCATATTTAGTACCATATTTAGCATATTTAGTGCCATATTTAGTACCAAAGTTATTTAATCTCTTTTTTTGACATGAAAAATGAGAAATCCATATTCAATCTAGTTCATGGGGTTTGGAGAACATATGAAACAATGCGTATGAAAGTAACTTGAAAATCATTTCATCTTACGTGAGCTTTCCTTATTGCTTGAATCTTCCTCTTGCCTACTGCCCTATACCAATTATTAAATATCATCAAACCCAGCTCAAGCTTTGCTTCCTCTGGGTAGTGTTCTCTGATCAGCCTAGGAGTTAATCTTCTACTTCTCTGGACATCATAACTTCTATAACACACTCACTATGCCCTATTTTCCTGCATGCCTTCTGTACCTTGTACTTTGAGGGCAAGATCAGTAGCATTTTTACCACTGTATTCTTACGGTAAGGCAGAATTCCTGATCTAAAACCAGGCATGATTGCTAATTGCGATGATTGCTTTACAACTTATATTTGAATATTTAAATGTTTCAAAGTCCTGTAATAGAATGATAGGATTATGAGAAATTTCCTTCTGTTCCTTTGTTCCTGAGTTAAATTTCCCTTAGGTTGGCTCTTTGTCTCTTGCACACTTATAACTTTCTCTTTTATTGAACTTGTATAGTCATCATGACATGGTTTTTCATCTTGCTCTTGTTTGGAAGACTTTTTCAGACATTCTGTTTTCTCTGTGTTGGGAGTAGGTGACTTCTTGCCACTCAACCTTCTTTATTGTCATTTCAGAGTCAGTTCTTTCTGCTTATTTCCAAGTTTTCTGTTTTAGTTCCTTGTCTGGCCAGTTGTTGGCATTTACTCCTTGTTGGTTTGCTGTTGATGAATTTTTTTTTTGTGCTGTTTTTATTTTTTGCTTTTTGGTTGTCTCTTTTATGCTAATACTGTTAGGCATTGAAGACTGTTAGGCTGTTTTATTAAAATTTTAATAATACACATATTAAGCCACTTGCTTCTAACAATCAATTAATAAGAAACAGATTGTGAACTTATTAATATGGATAATATAGAAATAATATAACTAGCAAAAGGAGACCTGAACTCAGCTGATGGGAGGAAGTATGTGAAGGCCAATGTCTTCTTCTCCTCGAATTGGTCTTTCTCCCCATTTTCTCTTTTACTTTTAATACCTTTATTATTATTATTATTTTTATTGTCATTCCGTGTTAGCTATGATCTCTAAACAATGTTGACTAGAAGTGATGATCCTTGTTTTATTTCTCATCTTAAAGGACATGCTGTTTCCCCATTAAGAATGATCTTTATTGTAGGTTCTTCATAGATACCTGTTATTCATGGAAAGAAGCTCTGTTTTATTAGATTTGTTAAGACTTTTATTTTGAAAATCATAGTGTAGGATTTACCAAGTACATAGCTGTGTTATATTTTGTTTGGGTCATTCCAGTATCTGTGGAACCTGGGTATCTAAAACTGCTGTTTGTTGCTTCTACTGACTGAGAATTTCAAATAGTGTATCCTTTCGAAGTTTTAGGGGGGTTCCTTGGAGCTTCTATCCATATAAATTCCAGAAACTCCCCTATATATTTTTTGGTCATATATTTTGTCATAATATTAAAAATATAGGCTGGGTAAGCAACAAAAAGTATTATTGAGTGCTTCTTGGTAGGGAGAGGTTTTGAATTATTTTAAATGTTTAAAATTTGCTTAAAAAATCCAAAAAAACACTGTAGCACACTAATATTTGTTCATTGCGGGAGGCCAATAAATGTATTTGTTATATTTTGTAACTTACATTTTCAAAGTTTAAGTCCACAACCCCTCCCCCCAAAAAGAAAGAAAAATTAGCCTACTGCTGATAATCTTAGATTTATACATATAATAATTATAATTAGTCATTCCACCCCTGGAATCTCAAGAGTCCTTTGCTACTGTGCCACATACTCATTTCATTGTACTATAATTTTTATCTATATGTATATATTTTTTTCTGTAGTTTCCCAAAGAAAAGTAGAGGAATAGAAGAGAAAACTAGCGGGTGGGCAATGGGGGCTCAGTGGCAGAGTTCTTGCCTGCCACACTGGAGACCTGGGTGGATTTCCTGGTGCCTGCCCATGTAAAAAAAAATGAATAAATAAAAGAAAAGAAAACGAGTATTGCAGTATTTATATCAGATAAAAATTTAAAGTGAAAAGACTGTATTTTTACAGTCATCTTGGTATCCTGAGATATGGCCAGTGTCTGGCTCATGCACTATATTGCTGAATTAGTTATGTAGATTTACAAGCATAAGGTTTGGAATCAGAAGACCACTTAAGATCTTACAGACTTTATTTACTATTTTTAAGTACTTTGATGCCATTGTATTGAGTGCATTTCTGTAATGGGCTCATTCATTATTAGATGGGCATAAGGACTAGGGTGTAATACCAGGCCTTGAAAGCCTGGTAAAATGGTAGAACTATCATCTGTCTTGGTCCCAGAATGATGGCATATATGGAGGAGAGATGTCCTGCAAAACTGAACAGCTGGGTGGCTCAGCAGGCAAGAATGCTCGCCTGCCATGCCAGAGGACCCAGCTTCGATTCCCGGTGCCTGCCCACGTGTAAAAAAAAAAACAAAAACAAAAAACAAAACTGCACAGCTATTCTGGACTGTTAAATGAGCAAGAAATAACTTTCTCTGTGTTAAGATACTGAAAATCTGGGGTCCATTTGATTTGCTATTTATCCTGACCAATAAAGTAATATAAAATGTATAAATATGTTCAGATGATGGCCAAGTCATGGATCTATTAGGCTTCTAACTCCTCATCTATGAAGTGAGAATAAAATCTACTTAGAGTTTAGAAAATCAATAGTTAAGCTATATGAATGTATTTTATAAGCTCTAGGATATAACTCTAGGGTATAGTCATAATAATTAAAAAGGAAAGTACTGAAATAAATAAGCCCTTAAATCCATATAATATATTTAAAATAAGTTAAAAATTGCCCTTTTAGGATTATGTCACTCTGTTACAAAGATGTTTTTGGATGTTTTCAATTGCTTGCAAAAATGTCTAATACCAGTGTGGTATTCAAAACCCTGATAAACAATTCAATTTACCTTTTAAGGCTCATTTTCTTCTTTTGCCATTTTCACCCTCTCTGCTCTTCCTCTTCACCAGACATTTTACAATTCCCAAGGTATGATACATTTTCACTCCTTTGTATCTGCTCAGGCTGCTCCAATTGCTGGACATGCCCTTTTCTTCCTTTGTTTGATGAAATTTTATTCATTCTTCAAGGCTCAGGTCAAATATCATTTCTCCTGTTTTTTCCTTTGCCCTGGAAAAAAATGAACAGTTTCTACTTCTGTGTTCCCGGAGGATTTTGTTATCGCATTTATTACTTTTATTAGTTAGCATATGGTAGTACAGCTATTTTTATATCTATCTCCCTAGTCAGGCCATTCATTCATTGGACAAATATTTGTGAGACATCTACTATGTGTTATGTACTATAAAAGGCCTTAGGTAGTGAACATGGCCTTAAAGATAAAGATATATTTCATGAGTGCTTTTATTTTCACTGCATAGCAGCATCTCAAATATAATACTGAATAAATATTTATTGACTGAATGAAACTAAATATTCCTTGAACACAAAAGTAGGCATTATCATTGCATTGCCTCTCAGCTCAAAATTCACTCTTTGATATCTGCTCTTTGATAGTATACTGAATTTCTTTTAAGCATTATCCTTTACAATCATGAGCATGATATTAAGCTTTCTCAGCAGAGGACTGTACAAGGAAGGGGCTTCTCTTGCTGGTTTCTGTGGCTGCAGCATTAGACAGTGGTGTAGGTGGGAGGACATCCAATATCTCCTGCCCCAGCCATTAATCCTGAACGTGGGCCCTTTTATGTTGTAGCCCCAGCATGGGCTAGTAATCATCTTCATGCAGTCCTCTCAAACACAGGAACTGCATAATCCAACCTTCCTGGTTGGCCTGTAGCTTCCACTCCCTTTGCGTGCTCACACCCACCCACTAGTGACTCAACTGCATCCCAGCTTACCTGCATCCCAGAAGGTTGCTTCCTGTTTGCCCAGCAACTGTAGAGCAACTCAGGCCCAGGCAAACCGTGAACTTCTCTGCTGTTCAGTGGGCTGCAACTATACCTCTGCAGTGAGGCCTGAACCCCAGATTTGGGAGAGGCCTCCCTTTAAATTTGTTCTTCTTTGGGTACACTTTCTTAGCCCTAGAGTATCAAATAATTTTTCTTATCTCTTAAAGTTACTTTTCTTTTAATCATCATTTGATGAGTCTTGATATTAAACTTCCCCTCTTTAAATCTAGTGTGCTTTTTCGTCTCCTGACTGAGGATATAAATGGTAATCCAATAGAAAAGTTGTTTCTTGGTTTATGAATCCAATGCAAATTGCTCAGAAACTTTAAAATTAGAATATAAAATATATCACTTAAGCTTCCAGATATTACAGAATTTTTACTGTCACATACAAACAGATGGTAAAAAGTCATTTACATAGGAAATTTTAACTTTTTATCTTTTGATTGTTCTTTAAACAAATTCTTATCCTGGTTTCTGTGCTTTTAGCCCCATTTCTTTTACAATACTTTAAGATACCCCACTGAGTTTAAATTTAAAAGAAATATATTTTCCTTTCATTTAATCTTTTATGTTTTTCCTCTGAGTGTTTGGCTTCTTTTCTATAATATGATTATTTATCATGAACACCTATCAAAATATGCATGTTGGAGCTCTTAGTATCAGTTTGTTGTCAGAGTACAGCTGGCAAAAACTTTGCAGGATACTGAAAGGTCTATCATTTAACTGAATGGTATTTTTGATTCTTTTGATTTTAAGAAATTTTATAGAACTCAGACAGTAGCTTCTTAAAGAATATAGACATATAGAAAAGTTGAATATTTAAGAAAATAACCAGAATTTATGTTTCCATTATTGTCTCATCTGAATTCTTCTTATTTATTTGTTACATTAAAATGTTAATTAATTATACATTGTATAATATAAAAAATAATTGTATAATGCAATATATAATTATATATTAATTATAATTTTAGCTAAAATATAATACATTCTTCAATGTTTAAAAGGAGAAAGTATATGTATTGAATTAAAACAATGGAACTGAAAAAATTATTGATGATCTGACATTTTATTAAATAATTATTATACAAAAATGATAGCCAAAATATCCATATTGCTTCCTTCAATATACTTTTTTAAACCTCTTACTTAAAACATTAAACTCTAGAACCAATGGAAAGTAAATTGCTTCTCAGAAATATTTAATGTTATCAAAGGAACCTCCATTTTAACATTAACTCCATTAAACTACTACTTTAAAAGGTGCATTTGCTGTCATTAGTCATCATAATAAAAAAAACAATGAGAGCAAAATAGAATAACTAATATGTGCTGATATTCTGAACATTTATTTTATTTAAAGCTTAAACAATAAATGCTTCATTTTGTAGAGACAGTCTTTGTTGTCATTAGATTCTATTGATTTTTTAGAAACAGAGCTGCTCCACACTGAATCCACTGGTCTTGGTTGCCCCCACATGGAACATCAATGTTGGTTACCACACGATCCCTCTCGGCACTGGTGTAGACAGGCAAAGATATGCACTCATCAGGGGAATATGGACCATATGCACCCTGTAAAAAAAAAATCAACTTTGTTTTAAAGTTCAATAATATACTATTTTGAGGCAGATAATTAAATAACCAAAGAAACAAATGCAAAAATCTCTAAATAATAGTTTATATTTAACATTTATCATGAAATGTTTTAGATATATACATACGTACATATAAAAAGCCCCATCTTCCAGCTGCAAAAAATGACCAATTTATGTTCATCAACAACTGTTAATTTTGTTTCTTCTATAACCTCCCAATAACCTCCAATATTGGATTATTTTGAAGCAAATCCTATATGGAATACAATTTCAATTATAAATATTTAAATATAAACCTAAGTAACTAAATAACTATAACCACAATACTACTATCACACATGAAAAAATTAACAATACTTCTTTACTATCTTCACATTTCTATTTTTCAATTATCCCACAATTTAAAAAATTTGTTTGTTGAATCATAATTCAAAATAAAGCCAACATTTTGTAGTTTATTGATAAGTCTCTTAAGTCTCCAAAGTCTTTGGGCTTTCCTCCTTTCTTCTTGCAATTTTTTTTTTGAAGAAACTATGTCAGAATTTCCCATATTTTAAATTTCGTCGATTACATTTGCATTGGTAAATATCATTTTCCTCTGTTCTCTATATTTCTCAAAAATTGGATCTAGAGGTGAGGTCAAACTCCGATTCAATGTTTGGTGAAGGTTGTGCTGGTTTGAAAGGATGTACGTACCCTAGAAAAGCCATGTTTTAACTCTAATCCCATTTTATAAATCCAGCCATTTCTTCTAATCACCATTCAGTACTATATGTTTGAATCTGTAATTAGATCATCCCCCCTGGAGATATGATTTAATCAAGAGTGGTTGTTAGACTGGATTAGGTGGAGACATGTCTCCACCCATTCGGGTGGGCCTTGATTAGTTTACTGGAATCCTATCAAAGAGGAAACATTTTGGAGAGCTTCAGAGAGAGCAGAGAATGCTGTAGCACCATGAAGCAGAGAGTCCACCTGCCAGTGATCTTTGGAAATGAAGAAGGAAAATGCCTCCTGGGGAGCTTCATGAAACAGGAAGCCAGGAGAGAAAGTTAGGAGATGATGCTGTGTTTGCCACATGCCTTTCCAGATGAGAGACAAACCCTGACTGTGTTTGCCATGTGCCTTTCCACTTGAGAGAGAAACCCTTCACAGGCCTTCTTGAATCAAGGTATCTTCCCCTGGATGCCTTAGATTGGCAATTTCTATAGACTTGTTTTAACTGGGACATTTTCTTGGCCTTAGAACTATAAACTAGCAACTTATTAAATTCCCCTTTAAAAAGTCATTCTGTTTCTGGTATATTGCATTCCAGCAGCTAGCAAACTAGAATAGTGGTGCTGTATACTTCTATCAAGAGGCAAATAATGTCTAGCTGTCTCTTGTTTGGGATGTTTGGAGCCACTGATGATCATTATTTCATCAAAGTTTATAAAATTGTAATATTCTAGTTATATTATTCCTTTTTCATTTCTAAGCAGGAATATATCTATAAAGAGATACTTCACTTATTAATTTATTGATTACCATGAAGTACAAGAATAGTTCTTATAGAAAGGCTGGATTAATGCTATCTACTTTCCCTTAATTTACCTGTTTTCAAAATAATGAATTAGTTCCCTAGGATACTCTAAAGATAACCAATGAGCCTATGTTTTTTATAAGTATCTTTAACAACATAGATTTAAACATATTTTATGCACTTCAATCCACTGTAGTTATTATTCTTATTGAAGTTCAAATTGTCAATCTTTGGCACATAGAAATTCTTTATGTTGGCTCCTGAGTTTTTCTGGTGTGTCCTCAGTCATCTTCAGTAGCTTCCTTACTTTCTAGTATATCAAGATGTTACAGACTCATCTTGCCCCCCAAATCAAATCGGTTATTCCTCTGCAGATCCCTGATTCCTTTAATGAGAAATGGTATTAAAGACCATAATCTGTTGCTAGAAATAATGACTCTCCATTGCTAATCATTGCTTCAAGGGGTTTTCAGTGACCAGAGCTTGGGAATATATATTTTTTTAAAGAAAAAAAATCATGAGTTATAATGACATTTTCAATTCAAATTTAGAATTACAGTGTTTTTACTGAATTTATTTTATTTTATTCAACTAATGAATTATTGTTACTTGTTTTTCAGAGGTGGAGTAGAACTTAAAAGATAACCTGACCCATCCTAGAATTTTACAAATGATGATTCAAGAGCCCAGAGACAATTTATACATGGTGATCTAGTTAGGAAGTAGCAGACATATCACAGATAGCAGAGGTAAAAAACGTTTTGGAAATTTATCTTGTTAAAAAGGAAGAAATTAGGGCAGGCCATGGTGGCTCAGCAGGTAAGAATGCTTGCCTGCCATACCTGAGGACCTGGGTTCGATTCCCGATGCCTGCCCATGCAAAAAAAAAAAAAACAAAAAACAACAACAACAACAAAAAAAAAAACTGTGAGATGTTAAAATCTCATTTAAAAAAAAGGAAGAAATTATATGAATATTAACATTTAAAGACTGTTATTCTTTTATTTTTCAAAGTAGAAGACAATATGGAAATAAATCATTTTCAGACTCCGGAGCACTTATGTACACTAAGTAGGTTACCTTCTGAACACTGGTTTCAGAATTTCTTGACTTCTATTAGGATTTTCTATTATAAAAGGCAAATAAATAATACTTGTTTACCTCACAAGATGCTGAAGAATCAGATGATGTAAATAAAAAGCTAAAATATAAATATTATTTATCCATGTATCTTTAATTCTTTGTATTGCCTCTACCTATCTTCTATGCCCTGCTGTTTTTCAGATCAACTGGATACCCTCCCTTGCCAAGATTTTTAGCACCTGCTGTTATCTTGGACAGTGCAAGGACTAAAGATGAAAAAAATATTTTTCTTCATGGTATGAATTTAAAACAAAACATTCTCTTTTTAAGTCTGGTTGGGCATTACATGAGATTTCTATTTTTTTTTTTTTTTTTTTTTTTTTTTTTTTAAAGGAAAGACAGAGAGAAGGAAGGAAGGATAGAAGGAAGGAAGGAAGGAAGAAAGGGAAACATTTTCTTGTTTTATTGTATTCTGTTTCTCCGTATTTGTTACATGGGCTGGGGCCGGGAATCGAACCGAGGTCCTCCGGCATAGCAGGCAAGCACTTTGCCCGCTGAGCCACCGCGGCCCAAGATTTCTATTTTTTAATCCTCATTCTCTCCCTCTTCCCCTCCCTCCCTTTCTCTCTCTCTCACACACATACACATACAAGAACATGCTCTTCTGACCATTCTGGACCTAGATATAAGTCAGCTTGAGTGTCTTTTGAAAACTCACTCATTTCTAACCAGAAATAGTAACTTGATTTAAATATAACATAATCAATTCTTCATGTAGAATCATTCGCCAAATATATAAAAACAGCATCAGCCCAGACTCTTTCTAATTATCTCTAAGTCTGCATTGATGATTCCGTCATTTATTCATTCGTTCATTTAATAGCATTTTATGGGCTAATGCTGTACCTAGAATTCTAAAGGCTAAGCATTTTATCACTTAGAGAAAACAATAATCTTCTCTGAAAATCAAAATTTAGTTTAGGAAGCAAAATATGTACACATCAAACATTCAGAAAAAAACTTTTGGAAAAATGCATCCTTTAGGATATCAAAAATAAGAAAAACACTACTCTGGAATATGTTAAACTAACACAGGTTCATGGAGAGAATGAATCAAGTTGGACCTCAGATAAAATGCAGGATTTGCAGTAAAGAGAATTCTCAACCACTATCAGTCACTGCCTAATCTCTTCCACTCTCTTTTTCTGCCCCCAATTCTGCTTAAATGGCAAAGCTTTAGGATTTAGAAATCCTTGTAATTTTCATAACTCCTCCGCCATTCCTAACCAGTACAGGCTTTCTTCTGGTGTTGCCTCTAAACTCTTCAGCAAAAAGCAGACAAACATATTTGTTGGGCTGAAGGGATTTGAATCTGAATGCCTATATTTAATCTCAGGAAAGGTCTTAAATTATCTTTCTCTGTCACCTGATATTTTCTTTGCTTTGCATACCTTCTAGGGATAAAAATGAAACAGAAATATCATATTGAAATGTTTTATGGTGCTATTCCTTTCTAGTCAGAAGATTTTCTCTATGTCTCTTCATTTTAGTGCCAAGCAATTTTTTCTTTAAATTAGGAACTTAATAATGTAGAGATGATTCTTTGAATATTTGATATCAATTTGCTAGTTTTGCATATATTTCTAACTGCTTTCAAACCTACTTCTAGTTGTAGGTCTTTTGTCTGTTATAATGCAAGGTACAATCTTTCTCCTAAAACTTAATATTGCTTAAAGCAAAGCACCACAGTTGCTTCTTGATACTTTGTCATTTCTCACAATTTCTTAAGTAGTAAAGTTGATTACCTTCAGTAAAAAGTTAAATGAACTTGCTTTTTGGTCCCCAACAAATAAATGACAAAAGTAGTAGCAAGGCTAAGCACTTTCACATTGTGACATTCTCATTATTAGCACAATGCATTATGTATATAGAAGTTTCAAGAATACTGTTTAACTGAATTGAGTTCTTATGACACAATTCCCTCTCCAACATGCTTATCTTAATAGGCAAAGCTCTGCTAGGTTGAAATATTTGGATGCAACTAAAATTTTATTATTGACTATTAAAAAAAATGAGTACTCAATTAAAGCAAAAAGGGATATTTTAGAGAGACTTCAAATAATTCACTCTATAATAAATGTGTAAAAAAATTTAAAAATCAAAAAAATATTGTCATGGTTAGGTTCATGTGTCAACTTGGCCAAGTGGTGGTACCTGTTTGTCTGGCTGGGCAAGTGCTGGCCTGTCTGTTGTGATGAGGACATTTCATAGAATTAAATCATGATCATGTGAACTACATCCACAGCTGATTACATTTGTAGTCAGCCAGAGGGGAGTGTCTTCTGCAATGAGTAATGCTTAATCTGACCACTGGAAGCCTTTTAAGGAGGATTCAGAAGAGACAGGCACTTCCTGTCTCGGCTGGTGAGCCTTTCCTGTAGAGTTCATTCAGACTCCATTGGAATCATCAGCTTCACAGCCTGCTCTGCGGATTTTGGACTCTGTGTTCCCGCAGTCATGTGAGACACTTTTATAAATTTTATATTTGTGAGCGTTCCCTGTTGATTCTGTTTCTCTAGAGAACCCTAATACAAATATATATTGTGATCAATCTAAACTAATTAATGTATTCATATACCACACCTTAATTACAGTAGAAACTAGTCCAGTTAATTTAATGATGAGTCTAAAATTTAAAATTTTATACTTATTTTGGCCAATTAGTTTTTCATAGATTAAAAACTATTTTAGGTGGCCTAGGATCCTGCATAATTGTACTGCTTGCCTGAAATATCCAAGGAAAGTCTAGATGCTTAATAACAAAAATACCTGACTATGACCCATCTCCATGTCCCAAGGGAGGTGAATTAAAAGTATACATATTCTAGAAATAACAAGCAATGTGCTGATCTCTGAAAGTAATTAATGTATTTTACTAATGGTGAAATTCCCTAGACAACAGGTATCTCTCAGTAAACAAACCAAAGGAAGCAACAGAACAAAACAAAAACAAAAACAAAGAAAAAATTACTTAGAGGTTGATTATATTAACTATTTGGTCAGTTTCAACTTAATTTCTTCATTAAAAAACATTTAAGAAAGTAAACCAAAATACGTTTCTCATCCATTTATGAATATAGTAATTAGCTTATTCTAACACACATTTTTTGAATGTTTATGAATCAAGTCAAAGAATGGTTCTTTTTATAAAAGGAGATCTAGGGAAATCACAGTTTTAATGTACATCTAAGTGGTATAATGTAATAATACAATTCTGGAAATAAATATATCAAAACAGGAAACAAAACAACTTGCTAACAATGAATATTTTGAAACCTTTTGTTCTGCTAAGAATGTTTAGCTACTCTTTAAAATGTATTTTGGTAGAGAAATATTCCCTCTCATATTTTTCCATGATACTATTCTAACAGCGCTGCTTTTATAAGTCCTTTATAAAAAATATGGTCACACTGAAAAGATACTAGTTAATATTTGTTATTTTTAAACCAGAATTCATACAAGGCAGCGCTTTCAGCAGATCTCTTCTTATATACATAGTAACAATATTTTGAAGGTGTGAGTATAAAATAATGGCTGTTTTTGTGTGTGGCGTGTGGTATCATTTAGTTATATTTTCCCCAGGGAAAGAAACTGTTTCTGAAGCGGACTTGTCAATTGTGGTACATGGTTGATTTAAGTGATTTCAGGACTCCTATGTTACTGTGTGGCTGATAAACACTAACTAGCTTTCCTCGCTGGAAAGATGGAAAAAGGCAAACTCATTTCCTGTGTTCTAGACTGGCCTAGATCATAAATGTGTTTCTCAAACCATATTACATGGAACACCAGATCCTAAAGGAGGGTGGAGTATAGGTGATTGAAAAGGTTGTGTATCAGGCAATATGACCTCTCAGTGCCTTTCATTTTACCAAATTTATCATGAATTTTTTTTTGTACCATGGATTTTTGATGGAAGGGAATACTGCGTTTATTTAATTAATTTATTTACTGAACAATTTTCACAGAGAAGAACAATGGAATAATGTATAGAATACATTTTGGGAAATTCTTTGGAGAAAGCTAGTGCTTTTTAGGGTAAAATTCCCTGGAGAAATCCTAATTTGGACCTATATTAATTTAACTGGCTACTCAGCTAGAACTAGAAAAACATTAAGAATTTGCATCAAGATTGAATGAATGCTCTGCTTGGAAGATGGCGGCTTAGTAAGACGCGCGGATCTTAGTTTCTTCTCCAGGACAGCTACTAGGGGAGTAGAAACGATACAGAAAGCGCCCAAAGCCACAACAGAGATAAAAAAGACAGCGTACCCCATCCTGGAACAGCTGGCTGGCCGAGAGAAGCAGCTCGGGTGAGATCGCCGAGGCGTGCGGGCTTCACCAGGCGGGGCGGCAAGCGGCCGGAGTTACTCCCTTCCCCCTTCCCGGGCCGGCTGGGAGAATTGGAGAGGCGGTCCCCTGAAACCAAGGCGGCTGGCGCCCACACCACGCGTGGCCCCCCGGACCAACTGAGAGATTTGGATCGGAAACCCCCAGGCCGCGGAGAACGGTGACGGGTGGGGGAGGCCCCTTCCAAACCCGTGACTCCCGGGGAACATGCACTCTCTCAGGCGGGCTGCTGCCGCTGGCGCCCTCCCGCCACGCTTGTCGCCCAGGGCTGACTAGGAAATTCGGACGGGCTCTTTCCCGGGCTGCAGTGACCAGCAACCCTCCCTGCGTTCGGACCCCGGGCCGGCTCAAGCCGCTTCGGCTAGCGAACCCCCCCGGACGGTGAGAGTTTTCCAAAGTTTAAGGTCCCACAGCACCTTTTACTGGTGGGACCCGCAGACAAACGTGTGCCACGAGCGCCACCTACTGGGCAGGATAAGAAAAACAGAACCCAGAGATTTCACAGGAAAATCTTCCAAACTTTTGGATCCAATACCCAGGGAAATCTGTCTAAATGCGCAGACGCCAACAGAAGATAACGGATCACGCTCAAATAATTGAAAATATGGCCCAGTCAAAGGAACAAACCAATAGTTCAAATGAGATACAGGAGCTGAGACAACTAATGCTAAATATACGAACAGAAATGGAAAACCTCTTCAAAAACGAAATCGATAAATTGAGGGAGGACATGAAGAAGACATGGGCTGAACATAAAGAAGAAATAGAAAAACTGAAAAAACAAATCACAGAACTTATGGAAGTGAAGGACAAAGTAGAAAAGATAGAAAAAACAATGGATACCTACAATGATAGATTCAAAGAGACAGAAGATAGAATTAGTGATTTGGAGGATGGAACACCTGAATTCCAAAAACAAACAGAAACTATCGGGAAAAGAATGGAAAAATTTGAACAGGGTATCAGGGAACTCAAGGACAATATGAAGCGCACAAATATACGTGATGTGGGTGTCCCAGAAGGAGAAGAGAAGGGAAAAGGAGGAGAAAAACTAATGGAAGAAATTTTCACTGAAAATTTCCCAACTCTTATGAAAGACCTAAAATTACAGATCCAAGAAGTGCAGCGTACCCCAAAGAGATTAGACCCAAATAGGCGTTCTCCAAGACACTTACTAGTTAGAATGTCAGAGGTCAAAGAGAAAGAGAGGATCTTGAAAGCAGCAAGAGAAAAACAATCCATCACATACAAGGGAAACCCAATAAGACTATGTGTAGATTTCTCAGCAGAAACCATGGAGGCTAGAAGACAGTGGGATGATATATTTAAATTACTAAAAGAGAAAAACTGCCAACCAAGACTCCTATATCCAGCAAAATTGTCCTTCAAAAATGAGGGAGAAATTAAAACATTCTCAGACAAAAAGTCACTGAGAGAATTTGTGACCAAGAGACCAGCTCTGCAAGAAATACTAAAGGGAGCACTAGAGTCAGAACCAAGAAGACAGAAGAGAGAGGTATGGAGAAGAGTGTAGAAAGAAGGAAAGTCAGATATGATATATATAATACAAAAGGCAAAATGGCAGAGGAAAATATTATCCAAACAGTAATAACACTAAATGTTAATGGACTGAATTCCCCAATCAAAAGACATAGATTGGCAGAATGGATTAAAAAACAGGATCCTTCTATATGCTGTCTACAGGAAACACATCTTAGACCCAAAGATAAACATAGGTTGAAAGTGAAAGGTTGGGAAAAGATATTTCATGCAAATAACAACCAGAAAATAGCAGGAGTGGCTATACTAATACCCAACAAGTTAGACTTCAAATGTAAAACAGTTAAAAGAGATAAAGAAGGGCACTATATACTAATAAAAGGAACAATTAAACAAGAAGACATAACAATCATAAATATTTATGCACCGAACCAGAATGCCCCAAAATACGTGAGGAATACACTGCAAACACTGAAAAGGGAAATAGACACAAATACCATAATAGTTGGAGACCTCAATTCCCCACTCTCATCAATGGACAGAACATCTAGACAGAGGATCAATAAAGAAATAGAGAATCTGAATATTACTATAAAGGAGCTAGACTTAACAGACATTTATAGGACATTACATCCCACAACAGCAGGATACACCTTTTTCTTAAGTGCTCATGGATCATTCTCAAAGATAGACCATATGCTGGGTCACAAAGCAAGTCTTAACAAATTTAAAAAGATTGAAATCATACACAACACTTTCTCGGATCATAAAGGAATGAAGTTGGAAATCAATAATAGGCGGAATGCCAGAAAATTCACAAATACCAGGAGGCTCAACAACACACTCTTAAACAACGAGTGGGTCAAAGAAGAAATTGCAAGAGAAATTAGTAAATACCTCGAGGCAAATGAAAATGAAAACACAACATATCAAAACTTATGGGACGCAGCAAAGGCAGTGCTAAGAGGGAAATTTATTGCTCTACATGCCTATATCAGAAAAGAAGAAAAGGCAAAAATTCAGGAATTAACTATCCATTTGGAAGAACTGGAGAAAGAACAGCAAGCTAACCCCAAAGCAAGCAAAAGGAAAGAAATAACAAAGATTAGAGCACAAATAAATGAAATTGAAAACATGAAAACAATAGAGAAAATCAATAAGGCCAGAAGTTGGTTCTATGAGAAAATCAATAAGATTGATGGGCCCTTAGCAAGATTGACAAAAAGAAGAAGAGAGAGGATGCAAATAAATAAGATCAGAAATGGAAGAGGAGACATAACTACTGACCTCACAGAAATAAAGGAGGTAATAACAGGATACTATGAACAACTTTACGCTAATAAATACAACAATTTAGAGGAAATGGACGGGTTCCTGGAAAGACATGAACAACCAACTTTGACTCAAGAAGACATAGATGACCTCAACAAACCAATCACAAGTAAAGAAATTGAATTAGTCATTCAAAAGCTTCCTAAAAAGAAAAGTCCAGGACCAGATGGCTTCACATGTGAATTCTACCAAACGTTCCAGAAAGAATTAGTACCAATTCTCCTCAAACTCTTCAAAAAAATCGAAGTGGAGGGAAAACTGCCTAATTCATTCTATGAAGCCAACATCACCCTCATACCAAAACCAGGCAAAGATATTACAAAAAAAGAAAACTACAGACCAATCTCTCTAATGAATACAGATGCAAAAATCCTCAATAAAATTCTAGCAAATCGTATCCAACAACACATTAAAAGAATTATACATCATGATCAAGTAGGATTCATCCCAGGTATGCAAGGATGGTTCAACATAAGAAAATCAATTAATGTAATACACCATATCAACAAATCAAAGCAGAAAAATCACATGATCATCTCAATTGATGCAGAGAAGGCATTCGACAAGATTCAACATCCTTTCCTGTTGAAAACACTTCAAAAGATAGGAATACAAGGGAACTTCCTTAAAATGATAGAGGGAATATATGAAAAACCCACAGCTAATATCATCCTCAATGGGGAAAAATTGAAAACTTTCCCCCTAAGATCAGGAACAAGACAAGGATGTCCACTATCACCACTATTATTCAACATTGTGTTGGAGGTTCTAGCCAGAGCAATTAGACAAGAAAAAGAAATACAAGGCATCAAAATTGGAAAGGAAGAAGTAAAACTATCACTGTTTGCAGACGATATGATACTATACGTCGAAAACCCGGAAAAATCCACAACAAAACTACTAGAGCTAATAAATGAGTACAGCAAAGTAGCAGGTTACAAGATCAACATTCAAAAATCTGTAGCATTTCTATACACTAGTAATGAACAAGCTGAGGGGGAAATCAAGAAACGAATCCCATTCACAATTGCAACTAAAAGAATAAAATACCTAGGAATAAATTTAACTAAAGAGACAAAAAACCTATATAAAGAAAACTACAAAAAACTGCTAAAAGAAATCACAGAAGACCTAAATAGATGGAAGGGCATACCGTGTTCATGGATTGGAAGACTAAATATAGTTAAGATGTCAATCCTACCTAAATTGATTTACAGATTCAATGCAATACCAATCAAAATCCCAACAACTTATTTTTCAGAAATAGAAAAACCAATAAGCAAATTTATCTGGAAGGGCAGGGTGCCCCGAATTGCTAAAAACATCTTGAGGGGAAAAAAACGAAGCTGGAGGTCTCGCGCTGCCTGACTTTAAGGCATATTATGAAGCCACAGTGGTCAAAACAGCATGGTATTGGCATAAAGATTGATATATCGACCAATGGAATCGAATAGAGTACTCAGATATAGACCTTCTCATCTATGGACATTTGATCTTTGATAAGGCAGTCAAGCCAACTCACCTGGGACAGAGCAGTCTCTTCAATAAATGGTGCCTAGAGAACTGGATATCCATATGCAAAAGAATGAAAGAAGACCCATCTCTCACACCCTATACAAAAGTTAACTCAAAATGGATCAAAGATCTAAACATTAGGTCTAAGACCATAAAACAGTTAGAGGAAAATGTTGGGAGATATCTTATGGATCATACAACTGGAGGCGGTTTTATGGACCTTAAACCTAAAGCAAGAGCACTGAAGAAGGAAATAAATAAATGGGAACTCCTCAAAATTAAACACTTTTGTGCATCAAAGAACTTCATCAAGAAAGTAGAAAGACAGCCTTCACAATGGGAGACAATATTTGGAAATGATATATCAGATAAAGGTCTAGTATCCAGAATTTATAAAGAGATTGTTCATCTCAACAACAAAAAGACAGCCAACCCAATTACAAAATGGGAAAAAGACTTGAACAGACACCTATCAGAAGAGGAAATACAAATGGCCAAAAGGCACATGAAGAGATGCTCAATGTCCCTGGCCATTAGAGAAATGCAAATCAAAACCACAATGAGATATCATCTCACACCCACCAGAATGGCCATTATCAACAAAACAGAAAATGACAAGTGCTGGAGAGGATGCGGAGAAAGAGGCACACTTATCCACTGTTGGTGGGAATGTCAAATGGTGCAACCACTGTGGAAGGCAGTTTGGCGGTTCCTCAAAAAGTTGAATATAGAATTGCCATACGACCCAGCAATACCATTGCTGGGAATATACTCAAAGGACTTAAGGGCAAAGACACAAACGGACATTTGCACACCAATGTTTATAGCAGCGTTATTTACAATTGCAAAGAGATGGAAACAGCCGAAATCTCCATCAACAGAAGAGTGGCTAAACAAACTGTGGTATATACATACGATGGAATACTATGCAGCTTTAAGACAGGATAAACTTATGAAGCATGTATTAACATGGATGGACCTAGAGAACAGTATGCTGAGTGAGTCTAGCCAAAAACTAAAGGACAAATACTGTATGGTCCCACTGATGTGAACAGACATTCGAGAATAAATTTGGAATATGTCCTTGATAACAGAGTCCAGCAGGAGGTAGAAACAGGGTAAGATAATGGCCAATTGGAGTTGAAGGGATACAGACGGTGTAACAGGACTAGATACAAAAACTCAAAAATGGACAGCACAATATTACCTAATTGTAAAGTAATCATGTTAAAACACCGAATGAAGCTGCATCTGAGCTATAGGTTTTTGTTTTGTTTTGTTTTGTTTTGATTTTACTATTATTACTTTTATTTTTTTCTCTATATTAACATTCTATATCTTTTTCGGTTATGTTGCTAGTTCTTCTAAACCAATGCATATGTACTAAGAAATGATGATCATGCATCTATGTGATGATGTTAAGAATTAATGATTGCATATGTAGAATGGTATGCTCTCTAAATGTTGGGTTAATTTCTTTTTTCCGTTAATTAAAAAAAAAAAAAGAGAAGGGATAATTGGAGCTGAAGGGATACAGACTGTACAACGGGACTGGATATAAAAACTCAGAAATGGACAGCACAATACTACCCAATTGTAATGCAATTATGTTAAAACACTGAATGAAGCTGCATGTGAGGTATAGGTTTTTTGTTTTTGTTTTTGTTTTTTTTTTTTCTTTCTATTATTGTTTTAATTCTTATTCTGTTGTCTTTTTATTTCTTTTTCTAAATCGATGCAAATGTACTAAGAAATGATGAATATGCAACTATGTGATGTTATTAAGAATTACTGATTGTACATGTAGATTGGAATGATTTCTAATTGTTTTGTTAATTCTTTTTTTAATTAATAAAAAAAAAAGATTGAATGAATAAATGAATAGCGTGAGTGTATGTTATATTATTACCTTAGTGCACATAGGTAGGTATGGTAAACAGGAATACTAGGAACTACTTTCACCAGCATTTTAGTTTATTTTTAATTTAATTAGGAATTAAGCATTCCTAATTCCAATTTAATTAACTGACAAAGTGCATTGCATTTAAAATAGAAGCAATGAGAAGCACTTCTTCGGGCCCAGCTAATAAAAATCTTAGAATTTGTTGCCATATACTTTGTATAAATATAACCATATATTAAAACAATGTCAAAGAAGTTCTTCAACCTTATGCAACTTAAAATATTTTATGTAAAATGGAGGTAACATTTACTTCACAGCACTGTTGTGCAAATGACTGGGTTGGTCAGCATGTTCCTGCTGAATGAATCTACTTGTTGTTGTAAGGTATCATTTAATATCGTTGATAAAATTTTTGAAAAAAATCTCCCAATTTAAGAGTTTAGTGACCAAAGTTCTGAATTTTGCTATTTATAGTTATATTTACATCTAAGCTTACTAAAGGATTTTGAATTTTCTGCAATAAAGCAGCTATAAGAATAAATATGTGAAAGTAATTCTTTTTATTGGCTTATATAAATTCATGCTGACGTTTCCCTCAATTTTCTGCTGATTCCTTCCCCCATAGTAAAACGGCATTAAAATGTTGATGTTTATTTTTTCCCCAAAATCCTATAAACAGTAAAAATATACACTAAAGCTGCCCTAAAAAATGCCCTCTTGAACAAAATAATGCTAAATCCAATCAGATATTGTAGAGCTTAGTAGTTGATCCAGGCTCAGCAAACTCTATAAAGGGCCAACTAATAAGTATTTTAGCATTTGTGGGCCATATGGTCTCTGTTGCAATTACTCTACTCTGCCATTATAGACTAGAAAGCGGACAATATGTACACAAATGGCTGACTGTTTTCCAAAGAAACTGTATTTATGGACACTAAAATTTGAATTCAAATAATTCTCATATCATAAAATATTATTCTTCAGGATGGAAACAATCCAAGTGCACATCAACAGATGAGTGAAATAACCAAATGTGTGCGTGTGTGTTTATATATATATGATGAAATATTATGCAGCAATAAGACAAAATGACATCCTGAAACACAAGACAAGATGGATGAGCCTTGAGGACATAATGCTGAATGAACTAAGCCAGACACAAAAGGATAGATACTGTATGATTCCACTTTTATGACCATGGTAAAGGTAAAATCAGAGGCTTTAATGACAGAATATAGGGGACCTAGAGACACATGGAAGCTAGAGATAGGTGAACAGTTTAGCTGATGAGGTTGAATTTAAATATAAGGGAATGAATAGAAGTGAAGGCGGTTCACTAGTGGGTCTATAAGGAATATTACCATATTGAAGGTGAAAATCATTGAGAAGGGTTGTATAGACCCATGTGTCCTACCGATTAACACTACAAATAAAATAAGTTCTTGCATAAACTACTACAAAGGTATGAATCTTGTACAAAGAGTGTATAATTTGAGGGTATGGGGGAAAACTGCTATTGCATGCTATGGGCTATGTTTAACAGGAAAACATCAACAGTACCACAGCAATACCAGGGGTAAATAATGGGGGGAGGGACAAGAGTTAAGGGGAAGTTTGGATTTTCTATTTGGTGAGGTTTATCTTTGTATTGGGAACAATGAAATTATCTAAAATTGAGAGTGTTGACGGATTGTTGACTTTGGACATTATATATGATGCCCAATGACTAAGAAGTAGATTGGCAAATGATATGTGTACATATGATCGAATATTGTGCTGTGACAAAAAGGAACGAAGTCGTGAGGCATGCAACTTTGTGAAAGAACCTGTAGGACATTTGATGAAGCAAAATAAGCCAGAAACAAAAGAGCAAATATCATATAGTCTCATTCAGAAAATACTTATAAGAAAACTGGGGCCTAGATTGTAAGTTCTTACAGCAGTCACATTTAGTCCAGAGTGGTAATTGTCATTTCTGGATTTTGAGAGGCTGTTTTATATATGTATAACCTGGTTTTTAGAGATAAGAATGAAGCCGATAAGGTCGGGATTAAGGCAATTCAGAATACAGGGTAAGGAAGACATTGTATTTTAGAACTTCACCTACTCTTTGAGACCAAAGGAAGAAAGGTTTATTTTGTCCATAACTTAATTCTCTGTAGCACATAATCTAACTCAACCTGTCTGGATAGATCATTTAAAGAATCCAAACACAGAAGAATGAGGGCCTTTTATCCTGTATAGCTTAATATGATGCCTGGATACATCCCAGAGTATATTAAGCAGATAATCAAAAAGTATTGGCAATGTCCCTTGAGGGATGGAAGAAAAAATATGGAACTTTTAAACTTTACCACCGGGGAAACCTCTGATACTGTGCCAAACATTAGCGGACATCCAAATCAATAGGCCAAGCCCTTGATCTTGAGGCTTGCTCTTGTGAAGCTTATGTATATAGTGGAGAAGCTTAGACTACCTATAGGTATGCCTAAGAGTTACTTCTGGAGGATCTCTTTTGTTGTTCAGATGTGGCCTCTCTCTCTTTAAGCCCAACTCTGCAAGTGAAATCATTGCCCTCCCCACTACATGGGACATGAACGAACTCCCTGGCAGCATGGAAGACAACCCCTAGGGATGGGCCTGGCCCCGGAACCAAAGGATCAACAATGCTATCCTGACCAAAGGGGGGAAAAAGTGTAACAAATAAGCTATCAGTGGCTTAGAGAGTTCAAATAGAGTCGAGAGGCTACCCTGGTGGTCACTTGTATGCAAGCTTCAGTTAGATCATTGCTACTGACCATAGCTTGCCAACCCCCAACCAAAACCATTCTTGCCAATCCTAAAGAACACCTAGGGCATTATAAGATTCTACAAAGGTTCCATGCACTAGGGTAACTTCCCAGAAACCTACAATCTCCAGATGGATCCCTAGACCAAATAAGTCCTGAAATACAAAGGGGCCAGCCTCTCCAGAACATCATCTTATTCCACTCCCCTATACCATATTGTTGACAACCCCTTCCAACATGAAAAAGTTAGAATGGGCATAGCCCAAATACCTCTAAAGAGTGGGAGAAAGATCAAAGGTGATGGTAGCGTTGTATAGAGAAGGTAGGGTTTAACAAATGAGTATGATTGCTGAATCATGTTGATATTTCTTTTAGCCTCCAATATCTCAGAGGAGCTAGAAGTAAAAACCTAAAATTGTGGAATTATAACCCATACTAAACTCTGAAATCTGCTCTACAACTAATTGTCGTGATGTGCTTTGAAATGTATTGCTGTTTTGTATATATGTCATTTTTCACAAAAAATAAAAAAAAAGTCAATTGTGATGATAAATGTACAACTATATGATGATATGGTTAACCACTGATTGTATACTTTGGATGATTACATGGTATGTGAATATATAATATATAGCAATAAAAAATTAAAAAATAATTATTCTTCTGATTTTTTTCAACCCTTCAAAACTGTAAAAGTCATTCCCGGTTCATGGGCTGTACAAAAACAGGTAGCATATTGGATTTGGCCCTTAGACCATAGTTTATCAACCCCTGGTTAATACTGTGAGGGTGGCTCAGTATTAGGCCTAAGGTTTAAGGGAGATACCTGGGTTTGAATCTTAGTTTCTTCACTTTTAACCGTGTGATATTGGGCCAGTTAAGCAATATTTTAAGCCTCAGTTTATTTAGCTTAAAATAAAGATGATGGGCCATGGTGGCTCAGCAGGCAAGAATGCTTGCCTGCCATGCCAGAGGACCCGGGTTCGTTTCCCGGTGCCTGCCCATGTAAAAAAATAAATAAATAAATAATAAAGATGATAATTCCTATTTCAAAAATTGTTGCAGGGTTTCAGTTTTGTATTTTAAACACCTTACACAGTGCTTGGCACATAATCAGTACAGATAAATGCAGATTACTATTGTTCAAACATTAGTGCTATCATTGTAGGACCTGAAACAAGTTTCTTAACTCTTACTTGAGTCTCAGTTTCTTCATCAGCAAAACAGAGAAAACCTATGTCTACCAAACTCATAGGGTTGCAAAGATAGGTTAGTGTAATAGTATTTTGCCCTGTGCCAATTTATCATCTATCTTCCCACTGCTAAACTGATTTTCCAAATTACAAATTTCTCCTGTTCTAAATTCCTAATTGCTTCCTACTATTCATAAGACAGTCTACACTCCTAATGCATGGCCACATTGCTTGTTATAGTCGGTCTTGGCCTTTCCTTCCGACCACATCCCTTGCCACTCTTTCATATGAATTATATACTCCAGATGTATTACATTTCTAGCTTTCAGAGTAGTGTAGGCCCTTTCATACCTCCATGCATTTACATATGCTACAGCTTCTATTTGGAATGCCCTCCCTCCTTCCTTTTTTCTAATTTTCCCTTGAACTCTTATTATTCATAATTCAAAAGTCGCTCTCTCCTCTGAGGTCTGTCGACTTTTCCTTATCTGCCCACACATGATAGAGCTAAGGTCTCTTTCCTCTGCCAAAGCACTTTATGTTAATCTCTATTAACATAAAGAGATTATGTTGCACTTGTAACTCTGAACTACAATGTTTTATTTACTTATTTCGACTTCCAATGAACAGTAGACTCTAATAGGAGAAACCAGTTTCTATTTGTAACCCCAGTGCTCTGCAAAATATCTGGTGAATAGGAACTCAGTAGTATTTGATAATGTTTAAAAACACTTAATAAGCTATAAAGCACTATATAAAATAAGACAATCACTATACTATTGGAAAAACAATTAAAAATATGAACACTAGGTGGACTGTATGGTAGGTGAATATGTCTCAATAAAACTGTTCTTTTAAAAAAAAGACAAAAACATTTTAAAGCATTGGTAACAGGATATAATAGACTTATCATGTGTTAGGTGCAGCACTAGGTACTTATTTAATCCTTAACATGGTCCTATAAAAAAACATTACCTACATTTTCAGATGAGAAATCTGGCTCAGTGAGGTTAGGTAGTTTGCCCCAAATCACACAGGTCATAAGTTTGGGAGATGGGACTAGAATTTAGATTTGTAGGACACCAAAATTTTATGTTTCAAACCACTTAGCCATATGCCTCATACTCTTCCCTTTTGGGTGACAAGACAGATAGTCTACAGCAGCAGGATTATATAGAAAGAGGAAAGTCATTGAAAAAGGAAGGAAAGGAAGAAGGAAGTGGGGAAGCCACCCAAAATCCTTCAATTACATGTCATGAAAAAGTACAGAAGCCGTGGGAAAAATCCCTTAGGTAAAAATACTAAAAACTCATATTACTTTTAGCCATCTTTTTTTCTTTTATTTTTTGCATGGGCTGCCCTTAGCCATCTCTTTTATAAACTAAATACCCGAATTCTTTTTATTATCCTTACCTCAGCTATTTTTCAACTACATTATTTTTTCTTTCTATCAGATCCTGATTTTTTTTAAAGTATGGTGAAAAAATTGGATAGAAATGATAATAAGTGAAGTGAAATATCATGAAAGGACCAATTCCTAGTATTGGAATGTCACATCGAATTTCATACAGACCAGTTACAGACTGGCTTTGTCCACAACAGTAGAACATTCTTTATTTGCGTTCAGTTTGTGGTCAGTTATGCAGGTATGATGCCAGGTCATTTTCTTCTATATTTATACATATTCAGTTATTTCCATGCTCTATTTTTATTGATGGGTTTCTCTTTATGTGAACTACGCTAGTGCTGTCCTGCTTTCCCTGCCCCATCTGCTCAAGGTATTTTAACAGATTTTAATTTTATTTACCCAAGAATTAGCACTTTACATAATGTGGATTCATTTGAATTCATCTCTGTCATCATACACAATATATGTTATTTTTATAACCCTTGATAAATTTCAACCTTAACTTTTGTGTATAACTTTCAGTTTGGCTCTCATACCTAAGAGCATAATTTGTGTATGTCATAATTTACCAACTTTTTAATAGAAATTTCTTACAGAAGTTAATAGCCAGATTGAAATAAAACAAAGATTCTTTTAACCTCTTCATCAGATTGAAATAAAACGAAGATTCTTTAACTTCTTCCCCCCTTCTCTGACACATCATCTAATGTTGAAGAAAATGAAGTTGATAAGGAGGAAAGACATACAGGTATTTCACAGAAATATATGCTCTTTTAGGTATGAAGGATGCATTTTTGGCTTTCTGAGCAACAACTACTAATGATTGCTATGGCTTTATTAGTTTGTTTTTATAAATGCTCTATGTGCTTTTTTTATGGTGACTGAAAAATTCACTGCATTGTTCTTTTTTAATGAGAAAATTCATTTTTCTTAAAATAAGCAATACATAAAATACATGAAATAGCTTTGTTGGTCTTTAGATAAAGGTTCAAAACTTTAAAATTTGTTCACATATATTCATAATTGAATTCACTGTTAAGAAAAATTGTTTCATCTACAATTATGCGGTACCTTACTTATTGAAAGTTCTTTCAATTACTGAAGGTTTTAAAAGGGGAAAAGTTAATCAAATACATCTTTATCAAAACTGTTTTCTTCATCTGGCTGTATATCACCAGCAAAGTGGTGAGATGTAATATAAAGCCAGATCTGCATTAACATCTTGATCCTGTACCTTTCTGTGTATAACTGAGGGGAAGTCATCTAATATGTGTGAGCATATATTTCATCATTTGAAAGCAGGAAGAATAAAGCTTACCTTGCAGGGCTGCTCTAAGGAGAACATACGGTTGAGTATATAAAGCATCTAGAATATTGCTGAAATAATAGGAATTCAATATATGGTAGCTCTTATTATTATCATTAAAGGTCTTTTTCTTAGAAGTCTATAAATTCTATTGAACTTAAAAACTGTACTGTTATTCTTTACATAATAAGATGAAGATTTTAAAATATCCTATACATCTTAAGAATTCTAATAAATAAATACAATAAAATATTTGGCTGTAAAAGGTATTCAAATGCAGGTAAGATTAGAAAGGAAACAAAAATAAATGGGCCAAAAAATTCTATTGAAAAGATAAAATAGGAAAGTGAATTGATGAAATTAAAACTTGTGCCTGTTAAAAATGTATTACCTGTGGAATCCAGCCCATAAAACAAGGAAGAACTGAAGATACACTAGGAGAATCATGCTGATTTTCAGAAAGTCGATTCCCATCAAAACTGCATCCTTCCAATAATAAGCCACTGATCTACCATGGAAACACAGAAATCATTAAAATAAGTATGAAAATCTGAAAAGTCAGGAGTTACTATATTTTAAGAACAAAGGCAACAGTTTCCATTGTGACTATGTATTCAAAAATATGAAAATAATTATGGTATTTTATCTGAGAATAAGGAGATGAGACCTGAACCAATGTTACTGTGAATTTCTTTTAGATTGAATTCTCACTTTTAGCAAATGTTTCAGAAAAAAATACTTACAAATGCCATCAGTTACATAACTGCAAGTGCTTTGGCATTAGATTAATAGAAATATAATAGCAGGAGCCCAAAAGTTATTCTTTTCTTTTCTCCAGGAGAGGGAAAGAAAAGGATAATTAGAGAACTGGCATGTTTTTCCTGCTTGGAATTGTGATTTTTTTTAAAGAACAGAACAAAGTTCAGAAGTTTAATGCAAAAACCTGTTGACCTGTCATGCAGAGCTGGAAGAATAAAAAAGGAAAAATAGAATCATCTTCTCTAAATTAATCTCTGTGCAAATTTAAGATATTCTGAAAGTGAAAAGAGAGTTCTTTGGGTAATATTAAATTTATATTTCTTTCTAAAATAAAAACTTACCACATTTTCTTCTTATCCAGGGCTGGGATGAGACTATTCTCTGGGGCCTCATTTCAATAATTGTTACTACTGACCTTGTAGTGGCCTAATCAGAAACCTGGGAGACATCCTTGGCTCCTTCTTCCTAAGGTCCCACATGCCATCAATTACATCTTCTCACTTCTCTCCTTTTCTCTCCACACCCTCCATTGCCACCCTTAGTCTGGACACTATCAGTTTTGATCCTCACTATGAAATAGCTTCCTGATTTCCTTGACTATTGAGTCTTGGGCATCTTCTACCCACTCTTTACCCTGTGGCGAAATCAATCTTTCAAAAATACAAATCTCATCATGTCATTCTCTTGTTTAAAAATCTTTCAAAGCTTTCCACTACTCTTAGGATAATTTTCAAGCATTACTGAAAAGGATCTTTTGTGATCTGTCCACTGCCCACCACTTTAGTATTACTTTTCTTATATGCTATAGTGTAACCTAACCTTACTGAATTTCATTTGGGGCCTTGAATGCACATGATCTTTCACTTCTGGACCTCTGCACATATTCCTTCTGCTTCAAACACTCCTTTCTTACCATTATTTTCTGGCTTTTACTCTGTAAATCTTACTTTAAATTTTATTTCCTTGGAGATTATCGTCTTGACTCCTATAAACCATGTTCTCATATTTTCGTTACTTCTTCCATTATTATACTTATTTAGCTAATTGAAATGAACTATTTAATATAATAATATTTAATGACTGTCTTTTCTATAGCTCTTCCCCAATAGGTAGTAAGCTAAAGGAATATGTTAGTATCATTGGTGCATAGAACATAGTATATTTAAAAATATATATTAGTTGAATAATGAAGAAATGAATGTCACAAAGAATATTATACTTTTCATAATAAAATGGTCTATTATTCTATCTTTAGACAGACTGACCACTTTTAATATCTTAAATTATGTTTTAAAGATAAATAAGTTTTGAACATACTAGATCTCAATAAATGACTGTTCAATAAAGTATAAACATTTGCTCCATTCTTAACAACTCAATACTTCTGCATTTTCAATATTCAACTTTACACATTTCTAAAAGAATGAACCTGAAATCTGAGCTTCATTTTTACTTGAAAAGGAATCATAAATCTTGTTAAAGTCTATATATATGACCTTAGGCATTTGTAGAATTTAAAGACATTCTTATTCTGAAAATGAAAAGAAAACATAAGAATATCCAAAAGTAAGGCCTTATGATTCATATAACTTCAGAAAAGGTGGCAGTAAGTATAACTATTTATTAGAGAAAAGAAATTTGTTACAGTAAAATAAAATTTCAAAATAGCAGGTTATTCTCAGAGTTATGAAAGTTTTTTTTCTATGTGAGAGTATATTATCTATGTTCTATCTCTCTTCACTGGGTTAAACGTATACATTCATAATGATTATCAAGGATTAAGCATAAATTATTAAATGATAAAAAAACCTAAGCAAAGTTTAAATGCTAGCTAACATCAGAGATTATATTATTGATGCTCTAGTGAATGGTATAAATAAGCATATATAATTTCATTAATGTCTGATGATTTAAAACCACTTATTAAAATATAAAATATAGGAAAAGGTCATATGATTTTGAAATGAGGAAAATGTGATGTAACCTCTAATATCATATATTCAGGGGAGATGAAAATAGCAATAAGGTAATTGGTTAGTTAATATTAAAAGATGCCAAATTAATAAAGGAATTTACCACTTATTTTTAACTACCAGCCTAGTTTTCCTCAAGACAAGTGAAGCTGTTTGCTTTGAGTCAAGAAGGAGCTGTTAACAATTTTCTAAAAATATATTACTTTTATGCACAGTTTTATTGAGATGTAATTCATATACAACAAAATCCAATCATTGTACAAATTGTACAATTCCATGATTTCTAGTACAGTCACATGAGTTATACAACCATCAGCCATCACCAGAATCAATTTTTGAACATTTTCATCACCCCCAGAAGAAACCCTGTTTCCTATAGTTATCACTTCCCCAACTTCCCAATAGCCCCTTCCCTAGGCAACCACTCATCTTTAATTGTAGATTTGCTTCCTCCTGGCTATTTTATATAAATAGAATCATATAACTTGTGGTCTTTCATGCCTGGCTTCTTTCACTTAGCATAGTGTTTTTAAGGTTCATCAATGTTGCGGCATGCATTACTTTTTATGGTCAAATAATATTCCATTGTATGTATATACCACATTTTGTGTATCTACTCATCATTTGCTGGACATATGGGTTGTTTCCAGTTTTTGGCCATTAAGAATGATGCTGTTATGAACAATTCATGTACAAGTTTTTGCTTGGGTGTATGTTTTCATTTCTACTGGGTCTACCTAGGATTAGAATTGCTGGGCCAAATAGTAATTACATTTAACTTTTTGAAGAACTGCAAGACTATTTTCTAAAGTAGGGAAATCATTTTAAAATTCCACTAACAGTACATGAGGGTTCTAATTTCTTCAAATTCTTATCAACACTTGTTATCGTTTTTATTGCAGCTATCCTGTAGCTGTGAAATGGTATCTCACTGTGGTCTTGTCATTTCCCTGATGACTTACTGATGTTGACCATCTTTTCATGTGCTTATTAACCACTTTAGATCTTTGAAAAAATGTCTATTCATATGCTGTTTTAGTTTCCTCATTACTAAAGCAAAAGCCATGCAATGGGTTGGCTCACAGTTTTGAGACTAGGAGAAGTCCAAAGTCAAGGGGTTTTCAAGGTGCTGCTTTCTCCCAGAAGACTGTGGCATTCTGGAGCTGACTGCAATTGATCTCTGGTTCTTGCCTTTTCTGTCACATGGAAATGTACATGGCAGCCTCTACTGCTTCTCCATTCTATTCTTGGTTCCACTGACATTCAGCTCCTGGCTGTTTACTCTGGCTTTCTTTCTCTCTATGACTTTCCCTGTAACACCTTCAATAATAGGATTAAGGCCTAGCCTGATTCAACTGGGCCATACCTTAACCAAAGTAACTGTAATTGAGAAATTAGAATTTAAGAGATGATTTTGAATCACTATATGGAGATTTATTTTTGCTTCGTTATATTGGTGTAGGCAGAGGGAAATAACCTGAAATATCTAAATTGTAATCTAGCTGTCTTGATCTCTGATAATGATTGTATAGCCTTTATCTTCTGCCTCTCTGTAAAATTCTTACGACTAACCTTCAGTAGTACCCGGTTTTCCAGTTTTTCAACTTCAGAGTCTATAATAACTAAAGACAGCCCATAATGTTTATTAATGGAAGGGTCTTGGGTCAGCCCAGAACTAACCCACCCCAAGTCCAAAGTTATCTTGATAACCGACTAGAATTAACCAAAGCGGGCTAGCCTGACATAAGCAGTATCTTAGGCAAGTCACCTAAATCTCATTCCATTTTCTTACACATGCTCTGTGACTAAGCATGTAATCAATCTGCATGCTCAATAATAAGATCACCTCTAATTACATCATTTGGGCCCACTGTGCTCATTATCCCAAACCCTGCCCAAGTTTTTCTCTAATATATCTATCAGAATTACTGCAATTCAGGGAGACAGGTTTTGGGCCACCAGGCCATCTGCTCTCTTAAAACACACATAGTAATAAACTCTTTCTCCCTTTGAAAGCCTGGTGACTGAGGAATTGGTTACTGAGTATGTCAGGCAAAATAATCCACAGCCTTTGTCCAGTAACATAACTTCATTGAAAAGGTCCTATTTATTAAAGGTACACATCCACAGCAATGGATTAAGTTTAAGAACATGTGTTTCTGTGGAACATAGCTCCACACTACCACACATACCTTGCCCCTTTATTAAATAGGCATGATGGGGAAAATTTCTGAAGAATCATATTAAAGCAGAAATTGCTATTTTTTTTTTTTTTGCCTAGAAACCATGCTTCCTTATGGTAGATTCCTGATTCTCTTTGGGGATTTACTTCTCTTCCACTGGTACAGTATTGATGGGACTGTCAAAGTGCTCGGTCTTTAGCGAAGAGAGGTGGGGATCTAATCAATGGTAGGCCAATCATAACATTTCTGGGAATGTGAATCTTACAGATGGAACAGAATTGACTCCTTTCGATGGTTACTCTGAAGAGACTACTTTTAGTTCTTGCCAGTAGAAGGAAACTAGATTCCCAGATGCTTATCCATTTTGAAGCTTGCTTCTTCAGCTTTTCCTTTGAGTTTTGGGTAACCCCTTATCTTTTCAATATAATAAATTCTTTTTTTGCCTATATAATATAGTCAATTTCCCTTAACTGTGACCCAATAGTCCTAATTGATACAGAGTTTCTAAGTCTGTTAATCACAAGGTTTCTAAGACTATTATCACCTATCCTTTCTGTTGAGGAAATCAGAAATGTCACATGCTGTTAGGAATTAGATCTGAGAACTAATAATGGAGAGCAAAAGTGAACTGAAACTTCTGTGGGCAGAAATCAAGAACCAGTATGAAGAAAGCAAGGAAGATCTCAAGTTTAGAACAGGGAAGGGTCATAATGCACATGCCCACAGGACTTGCATACATGTGCACACACAATGTGCTTCACACAGGGCTCAGAACATAAGTGTTTAACAGGTATTGTACAGGTATGGATGAGGGGATGATTGAATCATACATTTAGATAAGACTTGAAAAGACTGATATTACATCAACTTCATGCTGGAACTTTTTTAGTGCTTGGGTATGTGGGCCATCCCCTAATATAACAAGTGAGCATGTTTGCACCTACTCCCAGCAAAAATTCACATCTCATATTCAGACTTTATTCCTAATACCTGTAAAAAGAAAGATTAATACTTCCAGTATACATTTTCTTTTGGTAAAGTATATCTCCCCTTGTGTGCATATAAGGCAGTATTGTGTTTCTTGGCCTTGGCATGTGTGTGCTTTTCTGACATACAGAGACCAAGCTAACAGAATCAGACATAAGGTACCGTGATATGAGAAAAGGTTAAAACATTCCTGAATTCCATATGGTTTATCCTCTCATATATAGCAGTAGACATTCCTCTGCACAGACAAAGAAACATGTGCAGTAACAGTACTTAAATTGAGGGAAAAAAGAAGATATGGGGTCATTTGGGCAAGAAGTATACAATCTTTCTTCTGCCTGATATCTAATACAACTCTTGACATTCTTTTTCAACTCCTCATCTGTCTCAGTACCAGTGTTGATCAAATCTATCACTTGAGTGTCAAGTACAGAAAGAAGATAAGCTTGTTTATTTATTTTATCCCCAAATGCTGTAGTGCAAGTCCAAACTTGGCAGGGTGGCATTTTATATCATCCAGTTATTATTTCTAATTACAAATATTTTTATTTGTGTCTGACTCCAGAGAATTCCAAGTGTGACCCCACTGTTAAAAGAACAGGCTCTGGAATCAGACTTCCTAGATTGTGAACGATATGGCTCAGCCATATCATAGGTGTGTAACTTTAGGGAAATTACATATCCTATTTTGCTTAAATTTCCTCATCTATAAAATGGGGAAAATAATATTATCTATCACAAATGGTTGTTGTGGATATTGGAATGGAATTAATAAATGGTACCCTTTTTTCAAATGGAGTACTACAATGGGGGAAGGGGTAAAAACAGATAGGTCTAAAATATTACCTTTGTTACTGAAGCAGAAAATATGGAAGATGCAATAGTTCTTCAGGCAAGTGGGCTTCCTAATATTAAACACAATAATTAGGCTGACTTAAATCCTAGTTACAATGGAACTGAGCCAGGAGCAAGCCGCCTCAGGGTTAGAGACCGCCCTGAAGGAGCAGAGTAGGATGTGTACATCCAACAGAAAGGTATAAGGATGGGGTAGAATTAGGCTGATAAAATGAGTTCTTCCCTGGGAAAGGAGGAATGAGTGAGGAGGCAGAGTCTAGAAGCATCAGTATTAGTGAAGATCCCTCCACAGAGAAAATATCAGGAGTGAGAAATAAGAAATCCCCTCTAACAATGTATTTAAAATACTTGAAATATGGTCCGGTACATAGAAAGTGCTCAGTAAGTATTAGCTATTATTATTTATTTAACCTAATCTACCTTCTAATTTCCACAAAGTTAGAATTATTTTATATAAATTATATCCATTTAAGTGAAGCAAAATGAATGATTGAGTGGACATTAGGAAAATTCCAGTCAAAATACTTTTTTTCATAATATTCAATTTTGCAAAATATTTTCCCCACTTATTCCAGATAAATGAGTCCATGCTATCATTTCATTTATACAATAAAGTGTTAGAAGATGTGGTAGAGAATGCTTTCTAAATTTTATCAATACTGTACTTTTGAATTTTTCACCGCCATTAAATGAGAAATAATTTTAAAATGCTTTTTCTATACTTAAGTATATTCTTATGGGGCATACTTTATGGTTTCAACTAAAAGTTTAGTAGACGTCTATTTTAGCCATAAGTGTCTTATTATGCGTAACATATATCCATTAAATGTAAAGAAATAATTATGGGACTAGAGCTCATTGTTTAGGGTGTTTTTGTATTTCTGTGCAAATGCCCTATTTGAACTGAATGTAAATAATTATTAAGTGAAAGACACCTAAATGTGCATTTCTTGCAAGAATGGAATTTCCTCTAATCTTGTTTTTCTTGTGAATGCAAAGCTTTCAATTTGATAGCACAGAAACAGCATAAAATTATTAAACCAAAAAATATATCTGTACTCAGTTAATGTCATTCTCACTTGAAACTGATCAAAATATCTGAAAGCAGAGGGACAAATGTAGAAGTATGAGAAATCTTTTAAAAAGAAAAACACATTTGATTTTATTTACAGCTCAAGGCCAGTTAGTGAGGGACAGTGGAGATCAGGGTAACTACAACTATATGTGTATATAGTCCCAATGACTAACTACCATGACCTCAGTCTATTCTGAAAAGGCTATTATTCATAGGTATAAGAGCTTATTCAATTTTTCTCACCTCAAAATGGTTTAGCAACATTAACACTAGTGACTTATTGATTAAAAACTAAATTGAAGCCATTTATTTATTTTATATGTGCTGTTGAATTTCTTGAACACTTCTGATTTTAACTTGCATTAAACTTGGATGTACTAGTGAGTTTCAGACTAAATTTTGAGTTTTATTTTGATAATTTAGTATATGGCTTTCGTTACCTGAACCTTCCTTTTAAAAATTATAATCTATTTCAAACACAAAAAATTATAATAGTTTTTAAACCCACATACTACTACCACTCAGCTTTTTAAAAAAACTTTTACAGCCATGTTCATTATTTATTTCTAAACAAATAAACTGTATCACATATTGCTGAAGCCTCCATAGTTGCCTTGCCTTTCCTATTTCTGTTCCTTGCTCACTAGATAAATTCATTATCCTGAATTTTGATAGTTTCATATGATTGTTAAGTATGCATGTACCCATAAAGAACAAATATGGTTCTTATGGTTTCAAACTGTATCTAAAGGGTATCATACTTTATATACCATATTGCAACCCATTCTTTTCCCTCATCATTTTTAAAGTGAATCCATTTTGTTCATTTTAACAGCTGCACAATATTTCAGTGTATGAATATACAATAAACTGTGTATCCATTCTTCTGAAGATCATTTAAGTCATCTCCAATTGTTTACTCCTATAATACAAATTGAAATCAATATCATTGTACATATATATATCATATGTACATATATGCATGAATTTTTCTAGGGCAGGTACAGAGATGACACTGCTAGGTTGAAGAGTATGTTCATTCTCAACTTTACTTAATATTCTCGAACTATTACCCAAAGTGATTCTACCAATTTATACTTCTACTTGTCATGTATAAGAAATTACATTATGCTACAATCTTGCATAATACTTAGCCTGTTGAGACTTAAAAATTTTGCCATTCTAACTGTGTGATGGTATTAAATGTTGGTATTAATTTCCTCTCCCTGATAACTAGTAAAACCAAGTATTTTTCCTTATATTTATTAACTATTCACATTCCTCTTCCTTCAGGTTGCCTATTAAAATCCTTTGCTATCTCCTTCCATTCCCCACTATGGAATTGCTTTTTGTTTTCTTGAAATTGATTTGCAAAAGTCCTTTATATATTTTGTGCGCTAATCCTTTGTTGGTTATCTAAGATGCAAATATCTCCTCCCATCCTGTAATCTGGGTTTTCAGTTTAATAATGGTATCTTTTTAATTTTAGGGTAGCAAATTTATCAGCTTTTTCCTTTAAGGCTTTTGTTTTTTGTATTTTAAGAAATCCCAAATGAGATATTTCTCTGTATTTTTATTTCTAAAAGTGCTTTTTTCCAAAATAAGTTTTATTTCTGTCATTTAGCTTTTTAAACCATTCAGAATTAATTTGTGCTTATGATAGAAGGTATGGATCAAATTCCATAATTTTCTATATGGTGACTAACTCACCATTAGGTGACTGCCTCAGAATCATTTATCAAATAGTTTTTCCACCTACTACCACCAATTTGTAATGCCACTCTGTCATGTGTCAAGTTGTCTTAAAGGTATGAGTCTGCTTCTGGACTGTCTACTATATTTCATAACTTTCTCATTCACTATAACAATACCATACTATCTCAATTAGCAAAGCTTAATAATAAATCTTAGTATCTGATGAAGCAAATCTTGAGAGTGTACTCTTTATTTTTAAATTTACTTCATGTCCCAAAAATGCTGCCATATTGTGGCAGATTGCAAAATAAGGCTAAAAATTCCTGTCATTCTGGTATGCACACCCCTTTGCAATGTACTTTCTTTCTTCCATCAGGACGTGGAGTTTTCATTCTTACCTCTTGAATTTGGGCTGGCCTTGTAATCTGCTATAACCAATAGGATGTAGTTCGATGACTTTAATCAGTCTCTGAAGCTAGGTCTTAAGAGACTGCTCACTTGAGATGCTGTCCTGAGACAGCCATGCATGAGAGCTTGGCTAGTCTGCTGGAGGATGAGAAGCCTTATTGAGATGAGGCACCCCAGTTCATTGCTAATACCAGTTGATAGATATCTGAGTGAAGCCAGCTTGTAAAGTCCAATATAGGTGACCTAGCTGAATGCCAGTATCAAGTGGTCCAGGTAAAATTAGTAGAGGAACTGCCCAGCCAAACAACAGAATTTTGAGTAAATAAGAAATTGCTATTATTTTAAGCTACCAAGTTTTGGGGTAATGTGAGCAAATGCTCTCTGAGATTCATAAGTTTTAGAATCAGCTTGACTTGAACCATGAATTTAAAAATCAAGCTTTACAATGCTGGTTGAAATTGCATTAAATTTTAAAAATTGATTTAAGAAATCTGACATCTTTAAAGTATTGACTCTTCCAGTATATGAACAAATTTAATCTTTTCATTATTCCGTTCTTCTTCCATAGTTTTTTCTATTTGTTTATTCCTAAATTATCTGAGTAGCAATGATTTATCTCATGAAGTAGCATATAACTGCATTTCAATTTTATCCAATCTGATTATCTCATCTTTTAAGTGGTGAGTTTAATATTTTACATTTGTTGTTACTAGGCATAGAGTTAGAGTTAATTGTACAATTTTATATTTTTTCTTTACCACAAAGTTTATTTTTTGCTGAATATTTCTGCTTTTCTGCTATGGATTGTATATAAATTTTTAAGTGCTTAACCTTGAATTTTAAAAGTATAACTATGTCATTTTCTAATGAATTCTAATACATTCATAACTTATTCAGTACTTCTCTCCTTCTGAACATGAAAGCACACTATTTCTAATCTAATCTAATTGCTGTTTGGAACTTTAAGCATAATATAAAATTATACTTTACAACCATTGCTTAATTTAAATTACAATTGTTAATTTTGGGATTCATTGTTGTTTTTGGGATTCAATCCTCTCTCTCTGTTTTTTTTTTTTTTTTTGCAGAAGTACACTTTTTATTTTTAGAAGTACACATTTTAATACTTCTTTTACTGAAATTTTATAGTAGTAAACATTTGTGGTTTAGGATTTCTGAAAATGTCTTTCTATTGATTTCACTACTGAATATTTTAGATGGGAATAAATTTTGAGAATAACAATTATTCTCTTTCACAATTTGAATATGTTGTCCTCTAGCACCTAGTGTTGGTAATGAGAAGTCTGCTGTCAATATGACAGCTGTTTTTATGGAGGAAATCTGACTTTTCTATCTCATAGATTTTAAGATTTTTCTCTTTAACATTGATATTGTACAGTTTCACTATAGTGAGACTAAGTGTGAACTTGAACTTCATTTTCATTTATTCTTCTTGGTATTCTTATGTTCTTTTCATCTGAAAACTCTTATCATTGTCCAATTCTGAAAAATTCTTGCCATTAGGTTTTCAAGTTTTGCTTCCATGCCATTGTGTCCATTCTATACTTTTGTAATTCAAGAGAGTCTTGAACTATCCTCCATATGCCATAATATCTTTCACAAATAATCTGTTTTTGCGATGCAACTGGATTAATTCCTTAGTACTATTCCCAATTTAGTATGCCTTCTTCAACTGTATCTAGTATAGAGTAGATTTTGTCTATCAAATTTTTCATTTAAAGACTATATTTTTCATTTCTAGGATTTCTGATTAGTTTTCATATCCAACTACAACTGTATCATATTTGCCTGTTTCTCTTCCATAAATTCTTGTTATTTTTAGTGAAAGTTATTCCATTCTTTATCCATCTAAAGAAACTAGAATACATATTTTAAGTTTTTGTCCAGTTGTTCCATAAATTAATAACAAGCAAAATGACCTAGATGTTTCATTTGATGACTTTGCTAGTTTTCTTTCCTAGAATTAGATTTCTTTCCCTCATTTACTTTGGATTCATTTTGAGGGGTATTTTATTTCTCTTCAAACTACTTCTGTAATTACCATAAATACCCTCCATATCTACACATGTACAAGATTTTTTTTAAACTTTTTTTATTGTCTAGTATAACATATATAAAAAGCAAAGAAATAAAAAGGAGTAGTTTTCAAAGCACTCTTCAAAAAGTGGTTACAGGATAGATCCTAGAGTTTTTCATGGGCTACCATATGATCCTCTCATATTTTTCCTTCTAGCTCCTCCAGAATATAGGAGGCTAGAGGGCTTAAATACTTTTTTATCATCACAATCGACTTTTTTTCCTTCTTCTTTTGTGAACAATAACATATATACAAAAAAGCTCAAAACACAGCACCACAATTAGTTGTAGAACATATTTCAGACTTTGAATGATTTATAATGTAGATTGTGAGCTTCTGTTCTGGTGATGTTGGGTATACTATGGTTCTGTCTGTTGATCAGATGGATAGTGTCACACAATATCTAATCGTGTTATGCCTTTGTCTTCCAAGTTCCTTAGGATTACAGCTTTCTAAAATGCCATAGCTCTGTGATTATGGGCTTTATAGAGCCTCCTTTTTTTGGAGGAGATGGAGGGCCTAGTGGCTTCAAGCAATGAGCCTGGTTTCAGCCCCCCAAATCAAATAAAGCATTTTTAATTCCTTTTACTTTATAGGAGCTATGCTTCTACGCATCAATTTTCTATTTCTGGACTTGGTGCTCAACAGGCCCGTGTCTTCAGCTCTACTCACAATTTTATTTTCTATTAAGTTTCTAATAAATGAAATATTTATGAAGCTAGGCTATGTTTTTGGTTTGTTCTTTTAAAATTTTATCTATAATTACTATGCATTTATAACAGAGGGAATACATTATGGTCTCTCCGAGATATCATGACCAGAAGTTTTCAATTTTTTATAATCAAAGTACATTATACAATCTAACAAAATATACTGAGGAAAGGAACATGATAGGCAAATATCTAACAGGATATCTTAAGTATATCTCTAATAGCTGAAGGAAAGATAAAGTTTCTACTGAATGTCAGGTTCTTTTAATTTGAGAAATTTACTTTGAGAAAAAATTGTCCACTTGATCTGCATGATGGTGTACTGGTCTGTATTCTTATTTCATAAATCTCTATTCTTAAGATTTGTGCATTTAAAGTATTAAACTTCAATATAAATGTTTACCAAAAAAAGAAGATACAGAGGTCAATATTAAGAGGTTCCATATATAGGCCAAAGACCACGGATGATTGCATATTAAAAAGATTTATAAATACAGTTTACTGAAACACATTGAATATGTAAGAACCCAGAAGCTGACATTGATACCTAAAAACAAAGAGTAATGTCATTGGACACTACTGGAAATAGTGTAACACACCATATTTTGAATATTAAGAATTTGAAAGAAACAAGAATTTATCCTTTATTTTCTATACAAAATGTACTTCATGGTATCCTGGTAACCACATAGACCTAGTCAATGAGGTTTATTTACAGAAGAATTCCAGCTAATAAATGCAGAAGGATGAACAGAATTAGGAAATCACAATTTTGCATTCCTAATTATTCAGGCAATGACCATTAATGGTTAAAATACTTAGATGAAAGGGTGATGGGAAACTTTATAATGAAGGAATCAGGCTGTCACCACCTGTACACATTGATTAATATTAGCATCACTAAAAATTGGAGAACTACACTTTGTGTGCCTCATTACAAAATGCAAAATAAAGTACGAAGTGCCATCTGAGATATTTTCATCAAAAAAAAAGTGAATATAATCAGTCCTCTGGAACTAATGTCTCTTTATAAGAACTGGAAGGACAGAGTAGCAAAAGTTAAATAATGCTATAAGGAAACAGATGAATACAGAATGTAGATTATTCTATGGGACAAGTACCTTGGTTTCTTTAGCAAACAGCAGTATGAAATAAAAAGAGACATTTCATATATATATAAAAAGGCATGTAACAAAAAATTTAATAAAAAAAAAAGGGGGTGCAAGGGTAGTTTAGTGGTTAGAATGCCCGCCTTCCATGTGGGAGAGCCAGGTACAATTCCTGAACCGTGCACCAAAAAAAAAACAAAAAAAAAAAAAACAAAGGCACGTAACAATCAAACTCAGAAATGAACATAACAACCAACTCTATGTGTGGAACTTGTTTTGTTCATGAATTTAATAAACTGTTAGGAAGAGTTATGGTTAAGATAAACAGGTAAATACTGTTATGGACTGAAGATTAAGTGATAACAAGGAATTATAAGTAATTTTGTTATATGTGAAATTTATTGTATTTATTTATTTATCCAAGAAAACATCAATTTTTTTGAGAAATGCATTCAGAACCATGATGAGGTAAAATAAAACAATGTCTGGAATCTGCTTTAACTAAAAGACAACTAAAAAAGAGGAAACAGGAGTTTAAAACTCTTGAATATGCATGTTCATTTTATTATTCTCTGTCCTATATTTGTTTGAAATGCTTAATAAAAATATTACAAATTCTTGAAAAAATTTTGAAGATGCTAGATTTCAAAAACTCTGTACAAGGAAAAGGAAATTAAAATATCTCAATAACTTAAAAAGTTGACTACAAGTTGAAACAAGTGTTTTATACATCTCAATTTTAAAATACTATTAAAATGAATATTAATTTATTTTATTTTTTAAAATGTGGCTTCTAGAAAATATAAAGTTACACATGTGGCTTGATGTTATAGGTTAAGGAAAGGAAGACAGGTTAGGGAAAACTATATTCTAGACCAAAATGTGAGCTGGTTTCTAAGAGTTTTGGGGAGCTGGGAAAGGTCTAGAAGAGTTAATGAAATTGAATATGTAATGCTAGTGCATTGATGATTTTCAAAAGAGGATCAATTAAAGTAAGAAAGTTTGATAGAAGACAAACTTTCAAAACAGGAAATTTTGAACCAGTTTCAAGCCTTTTTTTTTATATTTGGGGAGCATAGCTTTAAATTGGTAAAGCCTGACAGTCAACTAAGAATTAAAAATCCTTTAAGCTGGTGGAAATATACCAAAACACTCAAAGCTGTTAATACTACGAGGATATTAAACCGATTTAAAGCCTCTGGCTGCAGTCACTTAAATTCTTAAGAAAAATCATTTTTGTTAAACTGATTTATATCACATTAGTTTGCATACCAGATTATTTTAGAGATCTACATTTAAAGAACATTAAATTACTAGTAAAATGCCATGCTTATAAAAATAATCTCTACTTGATAATAAGACCATAGAGCATTTCTCATTTAATACTCAGTTTTAAAAATGAAAACTGTCATCAGAAACATATGTTAATCTGAATAGTATATGTTTTTTGCTATTGCTATTTTTTTTTTTTGGTAGATTTTCCATTGTGGGTTGGAAAGCTTCAATTGATAGCTCACACTTATTCTGGTGAGGATGTGTATAAAGTTGATAACTCCCAATTCTCATGTGCCCATCTTCTTCATGAAATCTCAAATGCCTAATATTTCATTTATTTACTCTTTTTATTTCTGTCTATGTCCTAATGAGATCTATGAGGAAGGGAAAAGGAATACGCATATTATGATAACCATCTGGCATATGGGCAGACTTCCTGACTGGCATGGGGTAGCAGAGGTCAACTGGCAACATAAATAGCTATCTAAACCCGATCCAAAGGAGCAGTAGCTTTCTACTAATAATGTGATAATAATAATCACATTATTAACATGTCCTTTAATGTATCTAATAAGACTGATTTTCCCAGTTAGGTTTTTTGTTTTGCTTTTGATATGTGGTGGCATCAGCATTAAAGGCAGGTGGTAGGGTTGGGTGTTCCTCAGAAATGCCAAGGCAATCTTCTCACAGCCATGGGGAAAGTCTAACATGCAAGCTGAACAGGAACTTAATTTATGCATTGTGCTGGTTTGAAGGGAAGTATGCCCCCTAAGAAAAGCCATGTTTTAATATAAATTCCATTTCATAAAGGTAGAATAATCCCTATTCAATACTGTATGTTTGAAACTGTAATGAGATCATCTCCCTGGTTGATGTGATTTAGTCAAGAATGGTTGTTTAACTGGATTAGGGGATGACATGTCTCCACCCATTTGAGTGGGTCTTGATTGGTTTATTGGAGTCCTATAAAAGAGGAAACATTTTGGAGAGAGAGACCTAGAGAGAGCAGAGAATGCTGCAGCACCACGAAGTGGAGAGTCCATTGGAGATGAAGAAGGAAAACACCTCCCGGGGAGCTTCACGAAATAGGAAGCCAGGAGAGAAAGCTAGCAGATGATGCTGTATTTGCCATGTGCCCTTCCAGCTGAGAGAGGAGCCCTGACCGTGTTCACCATGTGCCTTTCCAGATGAGAGAGAAACCCTGAACTTCATCGGCCTTCTTGAACCAAGGTATCTTTCCCCAGATGCCTGTGATTGGACATTTCTATAGACTTGTTTTAATTGGGACATTTTCTCGGCCTTAGATCTGTAAACTAGCAACTCATTAAATTTCCCCTTTTAAAAGCCATTCCGTTTCTGGTATATTGCATTCCAGCAGCTAGCAAACTAGAACAGATTTGAATATTTTGCACCTGTTTAAGGTGATGTGAGTAGCTGCCAAGTTGACAAGGGGTGGACATGTGGTAGTTAGATTCAGTTGTCAACTTGGCCAGGTGAAAGCACCTAGTTCTGTTGCTGTGGACATGAGCCAATGATAGGTGAATCTCATCTGTTGCTAATTACATCCGCAGTCGGCTAGGAGGCGTGTCTGCTGCAATGAGTGACGTTTAACTTAATTGGCTTGTGCTTAAATGAGAGAACGCAATGTAGCACAGTCTAGCAGCTTGACATTCCTCATCTCAGCACTTGCAGCTCAGCCCGGGCCCTTGGAGATGGAGAAAGAAATCACCCCGGGGAAAGTTGTTGGAACCCAGGGGCCTGGAGAGAAGACCAGCAGAGACCATCCTGTGCCTTCCACGTAAGAAAAGCGCCTCAGTGGAAAGTTAGCTGCCTTTCCTCTGAAGAACCAACAAAATAAATCCCCTTTTATTAAAAGCCAATCCATCTCTGGTGTGTTGCATTCCGGCAGCTAGCAAACTAGAACATGCATTTTCTAGCACCAAATTTCACAACTGTTTTTTAAAAGATAATAAATCAATAATGGTAGTAAGGACATTTTAGAGGGCCAGGTTCAGGATCTGAAAATCAATATACATACTTGTTCTCTTAAGTAAGCCTAGAAGACTTAAGATATTGACTGGTTTGGGGAACTGCAGCCTTTCTTGAATATTTCACTGGTTTAGTTCGGTCTAGGTTGATAAAGATTGAAAACAATATTACAACCAATTAAAATCTAGAGTGACAATAAAATTCATGAATAATTTAAATTTAAATTCAAAACTCTTCTAATGAAACAATCCCTTTGGTAGAAAAATATGATTTAAAAAACCTAAATGGATCATTTAATTTACTGATTTTGCCATGTGCTACTAATGAGAAGCTTACAAACAGCTAATAATTATTTCTGGAGATGATGCAGGTAACAAAAGTTAGGAATGGCCTTTATAATATGCGTCAGTGGACCAAAAAAGGGAAAAATTTTGTTTAACTACTTTAAATCTCATGTGTAGGGATGACCATTTTAGTTAAAATTGTAAGAATATGAGGCAATATTACATTACTAACAAAAATGGGATAATTGTTTTCTGGCCATTGTACCAAGTTAATTTATGTTCCTAAATAAATTTACAAGTGAATATTCTACTTTTCACGATATCTTTTTTATGAACCTTGATAGAAAAAAAAGAAAAAATTCTGCTTTACTGGATACAAATAAAGAACTTTATTTATAAAAATGAAAATATATTTTCATTAATAAGAAATAAATATTGTCTAAATAAAACCTGACCCAAATTACATGCTAAATAAAAAATATGTGTGTATGTATGTGTATTTATATGTGTGTGTGTTTACATATATATGCTTTTTGGAGATGTTTATAATAAGTGTCAAGGAAGGATATTATTTAAATCCATTTTATAAATTAGACACGAAAGGTTCACATTGCTCCATTAATTGCTTTAAAAGGTGTCTTGGCTCTTTTTTTTTTGTTGTTTTTTTTGTTTTTTTTTTTTCAGGCACAACTTTTTTTTTTATTTTTTTTTTAAATCAGTAAAAGAAACTGGGTCCTAGAAGCTGCAGTGATCTAAGCAGCAAGTTTGTGCATTCGTCCTTTTTTGTTTGTTTAAATACGTTTAAATTATCACACTGCCGGCACACCTCATTTGCATGAAATTCTGCACCAAACATACTAATTGTAGTAAAGTTATCCCCCATCCCACGAAGGAAAAAAAACCTACTCTGTAAGAGAATTTTCACTGAAATCTAACCAAACTTCGTTAAGTGGACTGTGACAAGATTATAAATGATATGAAAAATAACATTTTAACATTTGGCCATTAACTTAAGGAAATGGTTTGCCTATACATTGTTTAATTTTTGTAATTTTAATAGGTAATGTATTCTACCCTCATACCGTCTTCAGAAGTAAAGCATAATGAAAAAGAAAAGAATGCAACTGAGTGCTAAGGCAAAACATCTTGCCTGAAGTAATGAGGGTAGAGTATATACTAAATACCCAGTGCAGAATTTCATAGGGCCAATAAGATAACAGTCTATTTTTCACTTACACAGGCGAAGTGGATTTTGCAATTACCAGTTGCGTTAATGCACCAAATAAAGCTCCTAAAATTGATACTATAAGGCGCCACCTTAAGTTTTCCAGGCTGCAACTGTGCATAATTTTAAAATGGTTTTCTTAAATTTATTTATTTCTTTAAACATAACACGAGGAAGGTGTTAAAACTGGTGTAATAGCTCAATAGAATAAGTATTCCAGATTTTGGGAGGGATGAAGATGGAGATATTCAGAACCCTTCACCAGAATCCCCCCCAACTTGATCATAGTGGATTAATGATGTGCTTTGTGGATGTGGTTAGTCAATGACACCAGCTTGACGGATCTTTCTTTCTGCACCAAATCCCATTGAGTTATCTGGTCCCCTAGGCTGACGAAGAACCATTAGGCGTGGAGCACTGGCATCATCCAGGGTGATGCTCTTCAAGCGATTGACCAACCGATCAGGTCTTGGAGCTGCAACAGCCTTCGGGCCTTCGCAGACTCGCCAAACATTACAGGCGCTGCACTTGCCAGTGCGCTGATTAAGAATCACTGAGAACTCCACCTCATCTCCTGCCTGTAGCTCAATGCCATCCTGAACTTCTTTCACATGGAAAAAGAGCTTCTTGCTATCTCCTACTTCATAGTTAATGAAGCCAAACTGATCTTTCACACACTCCACTGTGGCCCTACGCAGGGGTGTGATGTTATAGGCCATAGTCTGTGCATTTTGGCCCAGGACACACAACTGGAACTTGACACTCTCCCCTTTCTGTAGGCAATCCCCTTTGTTGGCCATCCCAACTATGCCAAATGGATAGACCTCACCTTTCATATCCCCCTTCTCCACAATCTCAATCATTCCTTGGTATTCAGTTTGTGTTGGATCAACACTCCTCAGGGGGCGAATGACTTTACCAGAGTAGATGGTGGGATCAGCTTCCTCAGTAATGCCATTCACTGAGTGTGTTTTGTTCACCTTTTCTGCACTGACTTTGTTGCCTTTGCCTTTGGACAAGCTGTACTCCACCATATCCCCCAGTTCCAGGCTATCAACATCACCTGAGAACTCAGTGTAATGGAAAAAGATTTCCTTATCATGATTGGCTGTTTCAATAAATCCAAAATTATCCTTCAGAGTTGCCACATAACCCAAGAGCCTCTTGGAATTGGAATTACGACCTAAAAGTCGCACACAAGTTGCAATCTGCTGCCCAGGCCTCTGTTTGTCATTAATACTAAATTCAACCTTATCTCCTATTTGAGGAGAAGTAGATCCTTCCACATCCTTGGCTTGAAAAGCAATAGTCAGTTTTACCCCACAATCATCATAAGCAATTATGCCATCCTCAGCCTCCTTCTCTTTGCCTTTATTTGGGCTACTGGTTTTGGGATTGGAAAAAGTGGCTTCTTTTTCTACAGTGCCCAAGAAACGATGATCTGAATGGGAATAGAATGAAACCGTGCCCTTCGGAAGTTTTTTAATCCTAATAGCATGATTTCTTTGGGCAGAGAGCATATCAGGAACTACAGTAAACTCTACTTCATCAGCAATATGGAGCTGGTTTCCATCAAGAATTTCACTGAAGTGGAAGAACATGCGAGCATCACGATCCACACATTTGATGAAACCAAAACCATCTCTCATGGCAGCAATCACACCCATTTCTCTAGCTTCATTTGTGAACTGAAATGTATTTGACAGAACTTCTATGTTGGTTGCTCGTTCTAGTTTGTCACGTCTGTCTGTTGAAATATTAAACCTAACATGGTCACCTTCCAGCAAGGTCACTTTGGATTTTGTATCTTTGTCTCCAAAGGGAAGTTCTTTAGGAATCACAAAGTCAACTTTGATGCGTCCTGGCAATGGGTCATTCTGATTTTTACTGGGTACTTTTGGGATCACTTTGGTTACAGTTCCTTCAAAATGTTCAATGCTGATATCTTCAAAAATGACTGTTCCTTGAGGCAACAGTCTGACATCTGTTGCAACTTCTTTACCATTTCTGTCCTTGATTGTGAACTCCACATCATCTCCAGGCTGTAAGGTTTCTAGGTCACCCTTAAATTCACTATAGTGAAAGAATATCTCTTTTACTACATCACCTCTTTCAATAAAGCCAAATGCCTCCTTCATGGCACAAACTACTCCCTGACAGCGGGCTTGTTTCTTTTTCAACAGCATAATGTTACGAGCACTTACAGCACCAGTATGTTTATTGTTATCAATTACAAAGTTTATTTTATCTCCAGTTTCCAGCTGAACGTTCCCTTCGACATCTTCAGGGGTGTAAGTCAGATAAAACACTTCTTGTCCATTAATTCGTTCTTCAGGGAGGATTTCTGGTTTTATCTTCACCAGTTTAACAGCAATGGGTTTCCCAGTCCGCCGGTCAGATGATACTTCAAATTCAACATCATCTCCTACTTTTAAGTCCTACAGGTTGCCATTATATTGTGAACAGTGGAAGAAAAGTCTAGCTTGACGTTCTGAACACTGAATAAATCCGTAAGAGGTTAGCAGTTTTTCGATAACCCCAGTTTCACGCAGTGCTGCTGAAGTACCATTGGGGTACCCATTGTGTCCATTGTTGTGGAGAAGGTTTGGATCAAAGCTCATCTTGCAGTGATAATCAAATATTATTGCACTTTCAGTAGTATTTGCTGATTCTTCTTTTTCAGCACACGTTTGAAAGGATGAAAGTTGCTAATATTAAAAAAAAAAAAAAAAAAGAGCGAGAGAAAATGATCTATCAAGCTAATAAAGAATACAACTGCTGCTGCACCGGGCAATCTCACAGTACAGCACTGAAGAAAACAAAGACTACTAGCAGCGTTGGGAAGTGCTCTTTCAAAGCTGTTGAATAGGCACAAACTTCTTGTTTCAGATCAAGTGTTGTGTCTTCAACTTAAGTGTACTCTTCTTTGGTCTTGTTAGTTGTTACGACGTTTGTTCCTTGCCTGATCTGAACTTGAAGCAGCAGTTTCAGGTGGTAAAGTCTGTTCTGTTACACTTCATACCCAACAGCTCAGCGCCCCCTCTCCAGCACCGCCATAAGCAGCACGGCCCGGTACGTAGGAATTGGCTCTTTTTTTTAAAGAACTTAAATAAGAAATTTTTTCTCTGTCAGCCTTTTTATCCATCAATAAAAGCAACTATAGAAGCTTGTGATTTTGTGGGATGACTTAATTCCTATTTTTTAAGTACATAGTTCTGAGAATATGAAGACCTTGTGCTGGTTTGAAAGATGTATGTCCCCTAGAAAAGTCATGTTTTAATCAAAATCCCATTTATAAAGGTAGAAAAAAAAATCTACCTTTATAAAGGTAGAATAATCCCTATTCAATACTATATGTTTGAAACTGTAATCAGATCATTTCCCTGGATGATATGATTTAGTCAAGAGTGGTTGTTAGACTGGATTAGGTGATGACATGTCTCTACCCACGTGGGTGGGTCTTGATTGGTTTACTGAAATCCTATAAAAGAGGAAACATTTTGGAGAATGAGAGATTTGGAGAGAGCAGAGAATGCCGCAGCACCACAAGGCAGAGAGTCCATGAGTCAGCGACCTTTGGAGATGAAGAAGAAAATGCCTCCGAGGAGCTTCATGAAACAGGAAGCCAGGAGAAGAAGCTGGCAGATGATGCCATGTTTGCCATGGCCCTTCCAGATGAGAGAGGAACCCTGACCATGTTCACCATGTGCCTTTCCAGATGAAAGAGAAACTCTGTGTTCGCCATGTGCCTTCTCACTTGAGAAACCCTGAACTTCATCAGCCTTCTTGAATTAAGGTATCTTTCCCTGGATGCCTGTGATTGGACATTTCTATAGACATGTTAATTGGGACATTTTTTTGGCCTTAGAATTGTAAACTAGCAACTCATTAAATTCCCCTTTTTAAGAGCCATTCCATGTCTGGTATATTGCATTCCAGCAGCTAGCAAACAAGAACACACCTCGACACAATAAAATTCACTTCCCTTGTTTTTTATACCCCTATTTTTGAATAATGATGATACACACTGTGTATGGCTTGCAGCTGTCAGAAATCACACAACAAATCAAGCACATGGTATTTTACATGGATTGTACATGTCATATCCTCCATTCCTTTCCTAACCTTTAGTATAGGTAAAGTATTTCTCTACATTGGCTTGAGGGTAAGGTTAGAATAAAATACAAAGGGATCAAAGAAAACCTTTCTATTTCCTTCACCTTCAAGAGGGAATTGGCTCAAATAAGAGCGAAAAGAGAGAAATCTAATTTACTGTTAACAACCAAATTTCTGTCATACTGCACCATTATAGCTGATGCTAAGAACACCTACTATAGTGTCTCTCCTATTGCAGGCCCTCAATTTAACATTCCACAAGGGTTTACTGAGTTCTTATTATGTACCAGCTGCTGTTGGAGGCATTTAAGATACAACAAAACAGCAGGAAAAAAATTACTTCTTTCATGGGACTTACATTCTAGTGGTGTAAGAAGACAGACAAAAATAAATATGATGCATAAATGATATAGTGTTAGAAAGTAGTAAATGATATGGAAAAAAAACGATTGTTGAACTGGGAACCAGAATTATAAAAATGAAACGTCTGAAAAGCTGGCTGTCCAGGGTTAACTAAGTTAAAGAAATATAATCTGTATTTAATTCATTTAAAAAAACTGAATTATATGTGACACACTGGACTACATGCTGGGAATCTAAAGATGTATAAAGACAAAGTCTTTGTCCCCAAAGACATTACAGTCTCATAAGGCAGACCACATGGACAGAAATAATCATAATATACTAGGCAAAGTGTCACGTTATTAGTGGAAAAAAATGTCAAAGAAGCAATTCTGTGTGTGAGGACGGGAAAGAGGAATGGTAGGGAAGAGTCACTAATTATGTGGAAGATGGTAGGAGTTGCTGGGAGAAGGATTTCCATGACAGCCTTTTAATTACTTTTGTTATAAACATTTGAATGATTATCTAGTATTGTAAAAGTAATGGATTTTAACAGGAACGCTGGCTAGGAAAATTTAGACCACAAAAGAAATGGATAATCATACATTGTTTTTTAATAGGAACTTAATTTATATACAAAGTATAAACTCCCTGAGGACAAGATTTAATCTAATTTTTTATATATCAACATTTTATATGTAGTTTATTGTACAGTAAATGTTTATTAAATTGAATTTTCAAACAGGCACCTTAAAGTAACTTTGATTTGGAATATTTTTTAAAAAGTTAAAATTTTCAAATTTTAGCATCCCTAAAATTCTAAATTTTTCATTATATTTATATATTTCCTATTTTGTATTACAAGTTATTTCATGCTAGATCTTATTTTATTTTGATTTTTTCACCTGTGACAGAATCTATCTATACTGATCCTACACTATAAAATAAGTGACTCTATGAACAAAGTTGTAGAATGTTATCACAGTTATTGACAATGTAATTTTTAGACTCAGACAAATACTAGAATTGGTCAAGTACCTTAGCTTGCAGCTTTGCTTCTTGCAATCGACCTTTCCACGATGCTACAAATTTAAAGCTATCCACAGAATGACCCATGGCCCTATAAGACATCAAATGTCAGAAATAAATAAAATTTCAGGAATTAAATTATGATAGTAAGTGAAGATATATATATGTATATATTCTTATTTATTTAAAATTGAACTATTTGGAATGTGCAAATAATCAGCTCTATTAAACTATACAAAATATCTTAGATTTCACCTTAAGTTTTTAAAGTTAGCTGTTTATCTGTCAGTTTCCTTTTCAAGGTTATAAGCTCCTTATAAGGGTAGGGCCTTTCTCATTTTTACATTCTCCATTTTGACCACCACCCTCAAATGCAGGCACATGACAGATGGTCAATAAATGATTATTAGCTGAAATGAAATATTAATTGATATTTATAGTGTGATCCTAAGAAGTACAAATTGAAAGCCCCCTGAGTCATTAAAGAACAACTAAATTCTGTGCAGAATATTTGTGGTTATGTCTCTTTTATTACACCCTATTTTGTTAAAAAATATTGTCTATAACAACACAAGTGCTGTGAAAAGGAGCTTCATCTTAACCATCAAGCCCTATTCCAATCAAGAAGTCCAGTTGGCACTGTTCAGCCAAACTTTCTGGGAAAATAAAAATGCTGTCCATGTGGCTAAAATAGTAGCCACTAGCCATATGTTGCTACTGAGCACTTTAAATGTGGCTCATGTAAATGAGAACTGAATTTTCAATTTTATTTAATTTTAATTAATTTAAATCTACTATGTGACTAGTGCTACCATATAGGACAGCTCAGGTCTATATAAATAAATGACTAAAATTATAAAAATTATTTCACTTTTCTTTAATTCTATAATATAATAAATGTGGAGCTTTTTTTAAAACTAAAAATTAACTGTGTAGGGCGGTCAATGGTGGCTCAGTGGCAAAATTCTCGCCTGCTGTGTCAGAGTCCTGGGTTTGATTCCCGCAGCCTGCCCATGTCAAAAAAAAAAAAAAAGTTAACTGTGTAATTAATTATACAATATTAGGAAATAATATATCTGAATTTCAACAATAAATTCATTTCTTGACAATCCAAGGAATGTGATCAGAAGTGAATAAAGCAAAACAATTACAATCATAGACAAATAAATAATTTTCATTACCTTGCAGTTTCCTGACGAAGAGCATTGAGAAATGTGTCTGGATGGAAGAGTTCTGACAGGTCAAGCGTTTCAGCAAGAAGAGCCTGTTTCTCAGCTTTATCTACCCAGTTCTAGAGAAAGAAAACATACACACACACACACACACACACACATACATACTTTGAAAACTTTGTAAATGTGAAAGATTAAGAAAGCAGAGACATTACACATAAGTCGTTTTTCAATTAGAAAGTTATGTGGTTTTCAAATGCTTTGAAATTATGTCTAGGAAAAAGAAAATTTCCACTTTATATTGTGATGTCTGACAGTTATTTGGCATAATATCAATTCATCACAAATCTGCTACTTTGCACAATCTTTTGTTGGTAAAAATCTCAAAATATAAAGTCTAAAATATGAGAATTAATGTAATGTATAACTTTTTAGTCTTGGCTGGCACTGCTCCCAGTGATGACCCACCTTCTCAAAGTTTGCTCAGGACATATTAAGCATTCAGGTCTAACTTAAGGATCCTCAGGGCCCCCAAGTCTTGACAGTGCTAACTAAAATATGGTTCCAGATCCAAATTCAGGAGGCAATTTGCCACATTATTGAATTAAGTATTATGAGAGAGGATAATGCCCAAGAAGAAATAATAATTCTTTGTTTAAGGTTGTTTATAAAAGTCTTTTCTTCTTACGTATCATTTTGTAGATCAACCTATAATCCTTATGGAGAAATATAAACCTACTGAAGTGTGTGTGGTGAGTATAATAAAAGAAAATTGCTATTTAGAGCAAATAACTAAAGCAACATAAAGTCTAGTGCAATACTAACTATATAACAGGCATTGACTTTCCTGTACTTTACATCTACTAACTAATTTTATGCTTAACACAACTTTGAGAGTTAGCATTAGTATCACCATTTTACAAATGAGAAAATGGAGGCACAGCAAGATGGTACCACAGTAAAGTGGCTAAAAAACTTACAGAATTATCACTTACCCAGTAATTCATTTTGCATGATTTATAAATAGTCTAGAAAAAAAGGTGTTTATTACTGTGTAGAAAGGATGTATTTCATGTACTGTAACACCCTATTATCTATCTAAGCATTTATATCTGTTAGCTAAGTCTAGAATAGGAGAAATTAAAATCTCCAAAGCTATTATATTTACTTTCATATCTTAATGCATTTGGCTATGACTCATATCCTATAGCAAAAATGCACCTATTTCCTTTCTCCAGTGGATAAAATGCTGATTTCATAAACAGAAAAAATTTCTAAAAGAGATCTCCTTAACAAAGTATAATTATTTCTTCCTAGAGAGTATCCTTTACAATAATAACACTTCAAAAACTATCTATTTTTACTAAATAATTCTAAATTAAGCTAAGGACCTTTTGTTTATTCCCTAATCAAATGATTTCATTAAATTATCTGTCTTTTATTTTCAGTAGCTAAATGCAGTCAGCAAATTGTGTTTGCATAACCCTTTCGATTGTACATAATATTTATTTCTGTAATTTTGCACCAGCTATTTTTAAATAATCAATTAAACAGAAATATTTCAAATTATACAGTTACTTTATTAATGCCTTAAAAATTAATTTTGAATTCAAATAATTCCAGAAAAAGTGTTGCCAGGAATGGATGCAGATTTATTCAAATTAATTAAAAATTAGCGTCTGGCTGATAGTCAGATTTTTACTTCATTAAAGTTTGAATTAATATAGTTAATCAAGGAAGAAAAGCTTTTTTAGTCAAAATATTTTTATTAGTTCATAAGAAAATATGACTTGTCTGTTAAGTTTAAAGGTAGACTAACACAAAGATATTAGTTAAGATAAAGAGTAAATAAATTATTTTAATGTGTATAACGTCTTTTAGCAGCAAATTTCACAGGGAAGAACCAACAAGCACATTTTCTTATTTTAAAAACTGCACTTTTTAAAAATTGCATGAAAATAAAGTCTTCAATAGTATAATCTTTAATAAGCAGAAATATACAAAAATGAATGGGCTTCCAATAAAGTTGCAGGCATATTAGTTGGAAAATATTTTTCAGTAAATGTTTCTTCCTTACTCCACTCCTGGTCATGGGCCATACTACTTCCTTTTAAAGGATCAGGTTTAAGACTAAACATTGATCTTTAGTCTCACCTTTGATTATGGACCCTCTACCTATAATTCTTCACATGATAAATGGATAGAAGCAAATAAACAGCTAGTAGAATTGAACAACTTAATGGGTTGGGTGATTTTTTGAATACCCTCAATGTATATATAAATATACACTTAGCACTATAGGGAGTAAAACTTCTAACCTGGAATGAACATTAGAAATCATCTAGAATAATCCCATTATGACATACATAAAATTATTTTTTCCCAAGTTACATGTCACAGTTAAAAAATAGTAATATTTAATCTTTTAAAAAAAATGCTGGTGATGATGGAGAATCAATGAATACAAATGATATTTACTCAGAAGCATTTACTAAATGTAGAGCATATCATCTAGTTAGGGGAAATAAGACATGCTTAAATTAATGTGACAAAAAGTAGTGAGAGGAAAACTACATAAGAAATTGAGAGCATCTTGTAGTAACTGGAGGTATGCACCCTAGAAAAATACATTCTTAAAGTTAATCCATTCTTGTGGGTATGAACCCTTGTAATTAAGACCTTTTGATGAATTTACTTTGATAAATGTGGCCCAAATGAATCAGGATGGGTCTTAATCCTATTACTAGAGGTCTTATAGGGAAGGCATCAGAGGAGAAAGACACAGGGTACAGCCAGAAGCTGGAAGTCAACAAGACAGGAAGAGAAATAGGAGGTACTGCCATGTGCACAAACATGTGATGGAGAAGCCAAGGACCGAGGCTTGCCAGAAGCCAGGCTCAGAATACCAATCTTAAGGGGGAAAGAATTGCCTTGGTGATGCCTTGACTTTGGATTTCTCCTAGCCTCAAAATCATGAGCCAATAAATTTCCATTGTTTAGGCCAAACCATTGCATGGTATTTGCTTTAGCAGCAAGGAAACTAAAATACTTCGTTAGAATTCTTCTCCTGTTAGGCACTGGAACTAGGAGGACTCTCCAGGAGGCTGCCTGGCAGTAGGTACTGGGGTAAGGTTATCCTGATTTATGAAACATACCTGAAAAAACATCCTCCCTATTTATTTCTTCCTGTGCAATGACTTAGGAAGTTGTAAACCTAAAACGGCAGGGGGCCGCAGTCATTTCATCATACAAAATGAAACTTATATTTGATAAATGGCGTAAGTGTAACTAAAAACCCATGGTGATAGGACAGACTATCTGCTATATGATATTGAATAATTGCTTATCTCAAATGGATAAAATATTAAATTTAAATTACCAATTTAGAACATAGGCAAAAAAATTCCAATAGGATGAAAGATCAAAAGATAAAAGTAAATCATTAAAATTTTAAAATGAAGATATGAGAATATGTTGACTTTAGAGTAAAAAAAAGATTTCTTAAATGTGAACTCATCCACAAAAGAACATAATATTGAAAGTGATTTTCCAAAGAAACTAAAATTTAGAAAAGTTAAAACTTTTGGCATTCATGATGGGAAAGTATAAGATATAATAACCTCTAAGGATAGAAACAAGCATCTGAGGAAAGAAAAGACTAAGTAAGTGAACGGATAATTTGATGAGTTGAAAAAAAAACCAAAACTTATGATGAATTAGTAAAGAAGAAATGGCAATGAAATTAAAATAGCAATATAAGAATGAAAATTCACACTGGAAATAGTAAAGAGAACAATTGGCACTGTGAAAACTTAAATCAGTGTAATAAAGTCCAAACAGAAACTCCCCAAATATAGAAGAAAAAAGGAAAATGAAACTGATGATAAAGATGGCAGATATGGTGAACAGAATGCTCTCAAGAATATAAGAAAGAGATCAGAACAACTGGAATACAAGACATAATTTGAGACAGAGTCAAATAATTCTTTCTTTAACAGGGTGGGGAGGGATGGGGAGGTATCCCTGTATCTATGAATACGTAAAACAGCTAATCATCTTTCTGATAAAATCAATCCTGTGCTTTTTTTCTAACTATATTTCTACTCCCTTTTTAATCATATTTTCAAATTACAAATAAAAGAGGTAAGCATCCTATTATTATCAGGACAGCAAAATCAGGCTATTCACAATGGATCTAACCTCATACTTTACTGTAAAGTAAATGCTACAATATGATAGACCAATATGTACAGAATTTTGAAGGAAAAAAAGCTGTTTCCTTGAGAATTTTACATCTAGTTAAGTTACTATTCATTTGTGGATATAACAGAAAACATTTTTATATAAACTAGAAGAAAATAAATATGCCACTTCTGTACCTATTTTTGAAAACATTACCCAGAAATGTTCTCTAACTCTTTTACAGATTAATCAAGACTAATATTTTAAGAATGCAGAAGTCAGAGGTTAAAGCTATAGGCTATAACAATGAAATCAGTTAAACAGAATTAAACCTAATATTTTAACAAAATCAAATGTACTTTTTTAAAAAACTCAAAGAGCTAAAAGGCATAATGCAGAAACCAGTAAAGCACATGACAGGAGTAAATCCAAATAAATGTTATCAGTTATACCCCACAGAGAATAAAATTTCCTTCCAAGGAAAAACAGTTAACTGTTGGGGGATCGGGGAAGTTGTCTTCATATTCTAACCCAAGCTAACTATGTTACTCAGCATTCAGAATAGAATAATATCGTTTAATACAGCTAAAAAAAAAAAAAAAAAAAAAAAAAACGAAAGGAAATCATTTTAAGAGTAGGGAAAAAGAAGGAAAGTATGTGATCACGGAATTGTGGGCTTCCTTTGAAAACAGAAAGAAAAGAAATACATGTTAATTACATAAAAATATATATACAAAAATAATGTAAACAAAAGGCAATAAAACCAAACCAAGAAAATATTTTTCACAAAAATGAAAATGGATTAATAAATTTTAACACTATGGCAAATTGTTTACATGTTTATTGAAATAAGAAAGTATGATCATCCCCAAAAGTTCTTAAGAAGGTAAATTTAAAAACTGCGATATGCTTGTTGCCCATCAAAATAGCAGATTGAGAAACAATGATACTCAAATGTTGGTAAGGGATCAAGGAAATGGAAAAAAATCTTGGTAAGAGTGCATATTATATAATATTACTTGCGAGTAACTTGATAAAATATGCCGACACTTAAAAAATCTTCCAACTTTTTTACTCAGTTATCCTTTTCTCAGAATCTAAATTGTGGAAATAATCAAGAGATTCCTAATCTGAGGAAATAATCAAGAATTCAGACAAATACTACCATATGTAGCTTGTTCATTTAAAATTATTTAGAATATTAAGAAATTAAAAACATAATAAACATATACTTGAAATTAGCTAAATTTTACATGTATGCATTTTCATCAATGCAGTAAAAAATTATATACTCAATTAAAAAATTAAAAAGGTATTTGAGGACTATTTAATGGTAGTGTTCATGACCTAATGCTCATGGAAATGTTCATGATCTAATGCCAATTGATCAGAATGCAAAAATATAAACATAGTATGAACCTGCTTACATAAAACATTATTTAAACACATTGAAACATAATGGAAGAAAATACATCAACATATATATTTAAGCTGGGTCTGGCCTACAACCCATTAATGACTATCTTCATTCACAATAATAGCATGCTGTATAAACAAAAATGCAATGGATTAACGAACTTATACCATTTTATTTTAATGCACTGAATTCCATGGAAAAAGTGTTTAAAGCAATTAACAAGCAATTTAGGCATTCTTCATGACATGCCACCTTTTATACTCCATCTTGTTTTCAAAATTACTTAATATAAATTTAGGGGTTTATGATCTGGGAATAAATTTTTATCCAGAACTAAAATCTAATTTATCCAGAATAAAAATACGTCATTGTTTTGACTGGAGTAAACAAAACATTAAAGGTTATTAGCAGGTTAATAGTCCTATGTATAACGAGTTTTTCAGTTCCTTGGGAGAATAAAAGGTAACAAACTGCAGCTCATGAACAAAGTGGATTAACAAGAATTGAATTATAATTACAACCTCAGAAGATTAAAGAAAGTATTTACTCCCACAGTATGTTGCACTGACTTTAATAGTGAATGTACTACAAGATATTTGCCATTCCTTGAATCCAAATTTTCTGGAACCAAAACCCGGGTTTATATCATCATTATTCAAATATTATAAATTAGGTTTACCTATTACATTATTAATCATGGGGAAAACAAAAGAAATTAAATGTTCTTTTCCATAAGTTTAGCCAGGGGATTCTGAGATATAAAATTCTAAAATATAAAATTCTGATATATAAAATTCATAGTTCAAGAGAGCAAGATTGAATTGGAACAGCTTCCTGGAGCTCTAATAATTTTTAGACTATGTGATCCTTAAAAGAAATAATTTCTTGCCATATGTACTCCTATCAATAAGGTTATTTTTGCCTATCAACTTTAGAGAACTGTCTCAAAAATGTGAGTGCTGAATTTATTTAGTTTGGATTCTATCCACTAATGTTCTGCTATACAATTGTATAGGTTTTAATTCTTCACAGTGTCTTCCAAATTTTGCATTTGATTTCATTCAGTTAATTTCCAATGTTTTTTTTTATATCTTCAAAAGAAGATCTGACTATGAGTAATTTAGAAGTATGTATTTAATTTCTGGATATTTGGATGTTTTCCATAATTTTTCTTATTGATTTCTGACTTAATACTATTGTGGTCAGAGAACATACTTTGATTTGAATATTTTTTAATTTACTGAGACTAGTTTTGGGCTCATTATATCCTTTTTATGACTTGATTATTATTATAAAATAACTTTCTTTATCCCTGGTTATATTCTTTGTTCTGACACCTATTTTATCTAATATTAATATAACTATAAAAGCTTTCTTTTGACTAGTATTAGCATGGTGTATTTTTTTCTGCCCTTTTACTTTTAATTATTTGTGTCTTTACATTTAAAGTATATGTCTTATAACCATTGTATTTGGATCCTGTTTTTCAATCCAATCTGACAATATTTTCTTTTAAACTGGCGACCCTGAAAATATATTTCAAATTGTAAAAATGTTATCTAATGATTTATTTTAATATTACTTAAGAAAACAAATGAGCTTCTAAATTGCCATATTTTGTTGGGAAAAATTTCATAGTTTCAGGCCGAGCAAAAAAGAATTCAATGAGTAAAATTATGGCTTCGATTTCTTTTTAGATGAATTTAACAGTAAATTTTTTTTAAGGGAAAGAACAAAGAAAAACCAAAAATTGATTTCCTACCTCAGTAATGCTTTGTTTACAATTCCTAATAGGATTATTATTTTTAATTAAACAAGACTGGAGTTATACATAATAGCAATGACCATGAATATTTTCTTACTATATTAATTACCAAATAGGTAGGGAACATTTGATAAACATAAAATCAAGTGTGTGGCTTGATTTATGAATCAAGCTTCTAGGTCACTGATTATGTGATTGAATGCAGGTGATTCTTTTCCTTATTCTTTATACAATGGATCAACTTAGGGGAAAAAACTAGGCAAAACAGTATTCTTTTGATGACTAGGTAGCATTGTTGAGCCTTCAGGAATAGTAAAATCATTAAATCAAATATACTTGATACATGCACTAAAATAATGAGATATGAAGAAAATATTTTGAAGTTCCAAAGACAACCAACCACAAATATAAAATTTTAGCCCATTGACAGGATTATTTATGTGGGTGTAAGGTTCTTAAAGTGGGTTTTAGCATTATTTAAGCAATGAACAGACAAGAAGTTAACAGTTTACTGCTATAATTTATGTAATTAAAGACTCTTAGTCCCTTTTAACTACATAGGCTGTATTTAATGAGGCATATAACTTTTAAAACTTTTTAAATTATTTAAAAAATTATTTTACGTTCTATTTTAACTTATTTTGGAAGCCTCTATTTCTGGTTTGGATCCTGCAACTTAAGAAAGATAGCTGGAACTTAGAATAGATAGAATAGAAGAGAAATCTGAAAGATTGGAAAAAGGCTATAGCTATTAAGTCTAAATATTGCAAAGAAGAACGGCAATTTTAAATAAAAGCTCTTAAGCATGCAAAGTTATATTTCAAAGGTGATGATAAGCAAATGTCTCCAATTTCCATTATTGATAATAAAAGGAGATCAGGTTTACAGTTAAAATATGAATACAATTACTAGCACTGAGAGTTGAAACACAAAAACAGATTACCTGAAGTGACCTGCCTGGCTGAATGACCTCTAATCTCTCCAATTTAAGCCGATTGCTCTAATTTTATAGATATTAACCACTTTCTCCCCACATTGTCTAGCTGACTAAAAAAAATAAATAAAATTAAATCAAGATATATGAAGGACCTGTGGGGAAATTACAGCATCCAGAGCTAACAATTTTTGTTAGCTTAACTTTGTTAACTTACAGTTATGGTCTTGTCTGATTGGAAACAGAATATATCTCATGTTATCTTTAAAAAGGGAATCTTAACTCTTCCCTTATCCTTAATTTAGTCACCTATTAGAATACTGGAGAGTCCACCCAAATGTGTAGTATTTTTTAATTAAAAACATAAACTATACATCTGGGTTTCTAGGCTTGATGTTTGATACAAAGAAGTAATATTATACAATAGAGTTGTGTGCCGTTTTTATTTTGCCACCTAGTACAGCAAATTTTTAGCAATAAAACTTGATTGTTTTTATTGATCATTCTCCTGACTTTTCCAAAGATGGGAATGAATTAAATTGTGTGGGCTAAACCCAGACTGAGGTTGCAGAGTTCAGGCAGAACCTGAACCACCTGAGAAACAGGATTAGTAGAAATGGTCTTTTGGCATAGTACTTAATTTTCCACAAAGAGAAAATCAGGGATTTATTCTGCCTATCCTAATACAGGTATTTTCTTAATGATCAGATACGATTTTTTATTTAGATAGAGGTTTGGGACCAAGTATAAAAAAATAAGCAAGTTTTTAATGCAAAAATGACATAGTTCAATATCGACAAAAAAAACCCACAACTGATTCTGTCTCAGAAAAAGTACTAAAGATTAATGCTACTAGAATTAATATTAACAAAAATAGTAAAGGTCTCCAAACTTTAGTGGTACAAGGGTGTGTGCGTGTGTGTGTGTGTGTGTGTGTGTGTGTGGCCATGTTACAGTGAATAAAGCTTTTCAGGGATCTTAATCCCCCATTTATCTGTGTCCTAGATAAGAGTATATTTCAAATGCTTTTATAAGAAGAGTGTTAGCCATGCCTTTCTTTTGCCTTCAAGTGAAAGGAGGCAGGAGGTCTTCTATTCACGTGTCATGGCATGATTATCTATAAAGGCATATAGATTTATATTTAATCTGAGAAACAAAATAACTAAACCCCTTTTAGGTAATAAAATTTCAAACTCACTGCTACCTATAATTAATGTAAACTCTACTAAAAAAATGAGAAATTATTAAAAGATACAAAATCTCATCTATTTGACTTTTCAACAGCAATCAACATGACTGACCTTCTTAAGACACTTGATTCTCTTGGGTCTGGATCACCAGTCTCCCAATATTCCTCCCACCTTTCTGACTACTCCTTTCTGGTGTTGGCTATTGGACCCTCCTCCTTTTCTGAACTTCTCAGTATTGGAATGCACCAAGGCTCAGTCCTTGGCTAATCCCATGGTTTTAAACAACATCTTTACATGTTGATGACTGGCAATTTTGTGTCTCCTTCCAACCTCTCCTAGGCAATAACTTCCTTGGCATTGCCACTGGGAGGTCCAAAAAGCATTTAAACTTTAGTTGTTTAAACAGAACTTTTGATTTGCAAGACCACCATCCCCTTGCTAAAATATTCCTTCATCATTAGTATCTTTCAACTCAAACCATTCAACCAATTGCTAAGGTCTAACCCTTGAAGTTATTGTTTACACTTTTTTCTCAAACCTCACAGTCAAATCCACAGGTCCAATATCAAAACCAACCACTGCTGGGCGGGCCGCGGTGGCTCAGCGGGCAAAGTGCTTGCCTGCTATGCCGGAGGACCTCGGTTCGATTCCCGGCCCCAGCCCATGTAACAAAAAACGGAAAAACAAAATACAATAAAACAAGAAAATGTTTAAAAATGTTTCCCTTTCTTCCTTCCTTCCTTCCTTCTCTCTGTCTTTCCTTTAAAAAAAAAAAAAAAAAAAAAAAAAACCAACCACTGCTGCACTTCCACTGCCATCCTAACTTCATAATTTCAAAATATCATTATAACTTCAACACTTGGAATACTGTAATGACTTCTTAACTGGTCTCCCTGCTTCCATTCTTCCCTCTTATGGTCTTTTCCTTTCGTGGCAACAGAAAAATCATCTAAAAATGTAATCTCCCCTTCTCCTGATCCACTGACTTCTTACTCAGCCTAAATCTGAAGTCCTTACCAAAGCCTATATGGACCCACATATCCTGGTCCCTGGTAACCCACCCAACATCATTTTGAGTAGCACTGTTCCTCTCACATATGCTCCAGCCACCCTTGCTTCCTTTATGCTCCTCAAACAAGCAAAACACATTCCTGTTTCAAGGATTTCTCGCTTGCTGGTATCTCAGCCTACATTTATTTATCTCTCACATGTGTTCATGGTTTACTTTCTTACTTCATTCAGGTCTCTGTTTAAATGTCACCTTCTAAGAGAGTTTTTTCCGGGCCACTCAAACTAAAGTGTCAGCCTCCCTTATCTGGTGACTCTCTAGCCCCTTAATCTATATCATTTTTCTTTAAAGCATTTGGTGAATATTAATGAGAAGTTCAGTTTAGCTTCAATATTTGGCCAAAAGCTGCTATTTCGTTTAAACTTCTCTATGCCCAATAAACAGATGCCAACTTTAACACTGTTCTTACCTCCCTGAAAGTAATAATGTCAATAATTGTGTAAGCACAAATGCTATGAACCTACCTAGTAGGTATAGCAATGTTAGTAATACAGTACTAACAAGACACGACATTGGGATATATCTAGATACTAGACTACTAATTATCATATATAGACAGACATTTTATATACCACTTAAAGTGAAAATCACGCCTCATGTGCTAGATCTATAAGTTGAATTTTTCAGTCTGAACTATAAACATGTATGTATTATTGCAAGATAAATGTAAAAATGATAGTGAAAATTGTTAATTTTATGTAAAAAATTAACTCTTCATGATTCAATAAATAGGGAAAATATTGATAATTAAATATTAAGAGAAATGGCAATAGCTAAATAAGTTTAAAGACTAATATTGGAAGCATTCTGAGACAAGAAATACTTATAAAAATTCAAATATAAAGTATAATATTAGATATTAGATTATAAAGAATTGTTTGGCATATGAGCATTTACAACATTAAATAAAATAATATTTAAGAACAAAATTTAATTTTTGGCTATTTAATTCTTAACATGAGCCCTTCATGGAGATGTCCTATTTGGGAATACTTCCCATCTTATGAGGATGAAATAACTAACATTGGAATATCGACTTTGCCATCTCAACATGTTTCAAGGTAGAAAGAAACTTTAATATCATTTACAAACTTATAAAATATAAACATTTTCAATACAAACATAAATATAGAAAGAAGATGAAAAAAACAAAAAAATTAATCAATAAAAACTAGGTACTCCAAATATATATTTTCTCACTATTTAAACAGAAAAACAGTAGACATTAAAATGAATACTTAAGAACTACTTCTTATTGAGGTTTTGAATCTAAAGAAAACTTGACAAAATGATTGACATGAATTATTAATTATTTTCAGGAGATGAAGTAAAAGGAGAATTGAGATTTGCCTAAGATATGAACCTTATGTTCAAGCTTCTTTTTAGAAAAATATACTGAAAAACATATTCCTAAATTGCAAAAATTTACTAATTGTGCAAAAAGTTAGTATTAGTAGTAGTAGTATTACATAATCTTCTGAATAGTCTACTTCAATATCATGTACATCAATTTGACATGCATATGCAGCCAAAAGTCCTTTTAAAGTGTGACAACTTGGCAAATTAATAAGGAAATCCATCACTGCTTTCTTCACTTGCTAAGAGATTTCCTGTTACAAATAGCTAACAACAAAGTGAATTTGACTGAAGATATTATAGAATGGGAAATCAGTAAGTAAAGAGTCATGCAATTACTACTGATAATAGAACAAATACTGTGAAGGTTATGATTGATTTAGTAATCACAAAAATACGATTTTGTTTGCAACCTTTCATTGTGTGTTCAAAAATAATAACACAGCAAATAAAGGGATGGACTTATTGACCATAGCATGAAAAATTGTCAATCACTTTTATTATTTTTCTTTAGCCAAAGATAAAACTACATAAAATATAAAACATTTTGTAACTGTCCTGTTACATATACTTACAAATCAAAGTCTCTGAAGGGTAAAAATGGCTGTTTGAACTAAAGAAAGCCTTGATAGACTATTTTGTAGATAAGGATATCAACATAGCAGGTATTAGTAACAATCACTGGTTACTTGCAGGAAAAGTAGTTTGCTTGCTAGAGTTTGCTGATTCTTTGAGAAACCAAACTTGCCATTAGAATATTCTCTGCATGATTTCTGCTGTAAAAACCCTCTTATTATGCTACTCCAGGAAGCTACTGCACTTGGTATGCAAGTGATGAAAGCTGAGTTGCAGACAGATATTCAGAGAATATTTTATCTTCAAAGTCAATTATGTTGCTATATTGTCACATTTCTAGAACTGAGATTTATCTTCTTCAAGCATTACGAAAGCATAGTTTGGGGTATTGCCTCTATAAAAATGCAGATCATCATAGACCAAGGATTAAAGTTTAGTATTACAACTGTGCAAGACAGTTGACCATAGGCAGAATATACCAACTGACAGTGGTGAGAAATAACTGCTCTTCTAACAACATTTTACTACTAAATTTTGTAATACTACCACTATAGTAATAGCTATATTTTACTGGGTAAAATTTCAGGTATATAACCTAAATTTGTTCTGTAATGGTGATAATCCATTTTCAGCTTTGGCTGTATATTAATCTTAAATTTCAAGATTTTGGCCAAAATGTACCCTTGTTGCAACTGTAATGTTAATATATAGATTTGTTTATTATTTATCTCCTCCATTAAAATGTGGAGAGATTCCTGATGGCAAGATTTAGATATTTTCCTCACTTCTGTATCTCAAGCACTTTCAAAATGGAAATAATACATGCCTCACAAATTATAAATATTATTAGATTGCATGTAAAGCACATACATATCTGAAGCCAGTATATGTTCAATACTTAGGAATTTCATTTTCTTTTTCTATCCTTGACTGGATCACTGAAAAGTTTCAATATATGTTTAAAGTGGTGCATTAAAAGAAAAGAAAGTGATCTGAAGCTTCACATAAAAGCTTTTAGGTAATAAGTTCATTTTACAACTAAGGGGGGTAAGAGGAGCTATTTAGATAGACCCAGAGAGGGAGAAATGAGACACCCCCAGATCTAGAAATTCCAATTTGACTCCTGTGAAAAAGTCCATGGTTAGTTAAGAGGAAAAAGTAAAAATTAGGGGCTCACAGATATTTAATGAAAATCAATCTTCTTGAAATGGACAATAGACATAAAATGTTATGCAAAAATCGAAAGAAGTAGTATGTGTGGCTAAGGTGACAGCAAGGACCTTGGCAATCATGCTAGGAAATATGCATCTAAATATTAATTCAAAACAAAAGTCAGGAAGCAGCATTTAAGAACAAAAACTTCAGCAAAACATAAGAGTGAGGAAGGTAAAAGGCTGAAATTTATACTAGGGAAAAGTCTGCTTCCCAGAATTGCAACACAAGAGAGTCTGGAAGAAAGTCAACCTGACATTAGCACCTGATGGTAGAAGGGGTAGTTAGGGCACTCTAATTCATGCCAAGTTAAGCTTAATTCAGAACTAATTCAGGATATTGCAGGAAGAACAATTTAGGGGTAAGGAAACAGAGGACTGTACTAGGGGATTCCAGTTTATTGTACTTCTGCTATTTGCTCCCCTAGTACTATACTTCCTTTGTCAGCCTTTTGTTGTTGGTTATTTAGTTGTCTATCATTCCTTATAAACGTAAGGATAGTTCCTAGGGGACAGGATGTATGCCTATTTTGTTTACCATTCTATATTCAGCAACCTTGACATAGTGCTTGGTATCAGGAAAGCATTCATCACATTTATAGAATTTTTAATTGATGAATGAATGAATAAATGTAAATGAATAAATTTATGACGAAATGTAAACTCTGAAGGCAAGAACTATATCTATTTACTAATCATTATATCCCAATGCTTCACTCAGGGCACAACATAAACTAGGCTGTTTTTTTTATTTTTGACTGAAAGAATAAATAAATGAATGCCATCCCTGACTATAATTAGTCTTACCTTATTTTCACAAAACCCCTGTAATGAACTGGCATGATATCTGATACTCTCAGTAGCTTTTCTGTTTCCCCAAACATTATAACCAAAAGTGAAAGGCCCTGAGATCTTAAACTCTGGTTGGAACTGAGCTCAAGCTGCTGTGTACCTCTAAGGGCTCAGTCTAATTATTACTCTTTCAAAAGAGACTAAAAGCTGTTATTTCTACAGTTTCTTGCAAATAGTATATTGGCTTGTCTTGCCCACCCAGATTCCCATTCCTTTCTTTCCCAGTTAGGGAGCTACATTGTTCCCCAACCTTTATAAGCTGCTCTGGGCATGTATCTCTGAAATAAAGAAAGTACAGATGAAAACAAAGGACCTAGCAGATACTTAAAAAAAAAAAATAGATTGAAAGCAGTTCCCAGACATTAGAGGTTATGGTAGGGAGGTGGACATTTTTGCACATTTCATAATTGAAGAAAATATATTAAAGCAACCAGGGTAGGAAAATAAAACAACACAAAATGACAAAAACCCAAGTGGTGGTGGAAATGAGGAATTCTGCATAGTCCTTGGTTGGAAGGAGAGAAGATAAATTATTGTCAAACCTGAAAGTTATTCTAAGGGTTAGGAGGGTATTTATGATTAACATTAAGGTTAAATACCTATAAAGCTTTTAAGAAAATCATACAGTGGAATAAGTGCTCAGTTTTGATAACTAGAATTCAATATTCTAAGCATGAATAAACATGTCAGGAAAAACTTCACAATAATTTATATAAAACTGTTTTAAAGTACATTAATTTTAGTATGAATAATATATTAACATTGCAGGCATATGGTATAATCACTTAGGGTAGTGACACATTTAATGTAATATAAGCTAACATTTGCACCAAATGAATAAAAAAAGTCCCTGCCCTTTATAAAAAATAATCTAAAGCAAATAATACTGATAAGTATATAAAGTAACAAATTATCACAAACACGCAAATATAACACACTAAAAGAGTTTCTGAGCAGTCTGCTATTTTTATAAGGTCACTGATTATTTGTCCTCCCTTTATGCTTTTTTCATCCTTCCCTCCCACTTTCTTTCCTTTCTTTCACCATTTATTGATAGTTTATGTGGCAGGCATATATACAGAAGATCTACAGACAAATAAATCAACATCTCTGCCTGGCTCTTCTCTATTTCCTATTTTAATCCCATTTTCAGACCCACTCTTTTTCTCCAGTAACCCTACACCCAGAGACTGGTTACAATAGAAGCCATAAAAACATTCTGATGACCCTGTCCTCTTCAAAGGAGTCCCATGAGTAGGCTGACAAAATCAAGTAAGAAGAGAAAAGATGAAGACAGGAGAATGAAGGAAGAACCTCTGTAGGAAGTCTCTAAAGTATTGACAGCAGATGGAATAGGTATACAGGTCAAGGGAGGAACCTTCAAATGCTGAAGAACAACTCCTTTTAAAATAGAACAAAGATGATGAGGGTAGAACTTTCAGGGAAGATGGCAGAGTAGTGAGCTCCAACACTCACTCCTCCTACAAAACAGCTAATGGACATGCAGGAATGGTCTGCAAAAACTGTTCTGAGGCTTTGAAGGCCAGGGGAACACTGTACAGCATCCAGGGAAGAGGGGGAAGAAGAGGCTGAGAAACTGCCATAAAGAATGTGAGTAGCTCGCTCCAAGCAACTGCTGGAGCCCATTCCCCAGTCTCGAGGCAGATTGCTCTAGGGTTTGGACCCTGCCTGGTTGCTGTGGATAGAAGGGATGTGAAACTCCTCTTTCCCAAGAACAGGACACTGGTCATAACTTTTGATTTTGGTGAATTTGGATTGCCAATCCAAGTTGCTGTTTCAGACTGCCCTGGGCAGGGAAGACCACGGCCATTGTTTCAACCCTGCCCTTGACAGGGACATAGATGGTGGAAGTTTAAAGACATAGTGCCTCTGTAGGGCCATAGGGAATAATTTGCTGAAGGACGCTATCTGTTGCACAGGCTGGGTAAGTGCAGTTTCAGGGACTCATCAAAAAGGCTTTTGGTATCTTTCTTCACCCTCTGCCCAAGGTTCTTTGGGGCTGGTCTGTGCCCCCTTTGTGGGTTCCTTGCCCTGAGTTAGGTAGAAAATACTTTTGGGAAGGTCCTCTCTGTGGTGAACCTCCTCCCAGAATTTGCCATCCAGGCAAAAGGAGTGAGAAGCAACAAAAGAAGCATAAAATGAAATATAAAGGCAAAACAAAAACAAACAGAATGGACCAAGATTCCCAGGGAAGGAAGTTAAGAAAGGACGTTAACTCCTCAGGGTAAAACAATCACACAAATAATGCAATGTTAAAAATTGTACCATGTGTCCAGGGCAAGAATCAGATGAAGGGATGAAAAACACTGATCAGTTAAACACATTAAACACAAACAATTCTGTAGGTGTAGAATAAGTTGAACCAGGTATGAAAGAAGAACCTTAATACAAAGCCAATCAACAATAAAACCCTAGGCAAGAGAAACTAACCTTTAGGGTAAACTCATCAAGATAATCAGATGCCTATACTTCAGCAAAAAATTACAATACTAAGAAACAGGAAGATATGGATCATTCAAAGGAGCAAATTAAAACTTTGGTGGAGATGCAGAATTTGGAACAACTAATCAAAGATCTTCAAACAAATCTAAATCAATTCAAGAATATGAAGGAAAATATGACTAAAGAGATAAAGGATATTAAGTAGACAGTGGGTGAGCATAAAGAAAAATATGAAAGCATAAAAAACAAATTATAGGAATGAAAGACACAATAGAAAAGATTAAAATATACTACAGGCATAAAACAGCAGATTTGAACAGGCAGAAGAAAGAGTCAGCAAAATAGAAGATAAAAATCATACAGAAAGATAAGAATGGAAAAAATTGAGCAGGGACTCAGGGGGTTTTGAATAACAGCATGGAACATGTAAACATATGTGGCACGGATGTCCCAGAAGGAGAAGATAAGGAAAAAGGGGCAGAAAGAATATTTGAGGAAACAATGGCCCCAAATTTCCCAGTTCTTACGAAAGATATAATATACATGACCAAAAAGTGCAACATATTCCAAACAGAATAAATTGGAACAGACCTACTCCAAGACACAACATAATCACAATGAAAAATGCAAAAGAGAAATAAATAATCCTGGAAGTAGTAAGAGAAAAATGGTTCATCAGATATAAAAGAACCACAATAAAACTAAATTCTAACTTTTCATCAGAAACTTTGGAGGTGAGAAGGAAGTGCTATGATACATTCAAGGTACTAAAAGGGAAAAACTGCCAGCCAAGAATTTTTTATCTGGCAAAACTGCCCATTAAAAATGAGGGAGAGTTTAAAATATTCACAGATAAATAGAAACTGAAAGAATATGTCAAAAAGAGACTTGCCCTACAAGAAATACTAAAAGGGGTTCTACAGGCTAAAAGGAAAAGACAGGAGAGAGAGAGAGAGAGAGAGAGAGAGAGAGAGAGAGAGAGGGAGGGAGGGAGGGAGGGAGGGAGAGAGAGAGAGAGAGAGAGAGAGAGAGAGAGAGAGAGAGAGAGAGAGAGAGATGGAGGAGAGTATAGAAATGAAGATCATCAGTAAGGTTAACTAAAGGGTAAAGAGAGAGACAATAAGATATGACATATAAAATCCAAAGGCTAAAATAGTTTAACTAAATACTGCCTTTACAGTAATAACATTGAATGTTAACAAATTAAATGCCCCAATCAAAAGATGCAGATTAGTGGAATCAATAAAAAAGTATGACCAAACTATATGCTGTATACAAGAGCTTCATCTCAGACCCTAAAAACATACAGGTTGAATATGAAAGGTTGGAAAAAGGTATTCCTTATAAACAGTAACCAAAAAGAGCTGAGATAGCTATATTAACATCAGACAAATGTTATACGAGACAAAGAAGGGCACTATATATTAATAAAAGGGGTAATCTACCAAGAAGAAATAACAATCATCAATATTTATGTATCTAACCATGGTGCCACAAAATACATGAGGCAACACCGGCAAAACTGAAAGGAGCAAAAGACATCAAAATAATAATAGTTGGAGACTTCAATATACTACTCCCATCGATAAATAGACCATTTAGGCAGAGGATCAGTAAGGAAACAGAATTTGAATAATATGATAAATGAACTAGACCTTACAGACACATATAGACCAGTGCACCCCAAAATGGCAGGATATACATTCTTCTCAAGTTCATGGAATGTTCTTCAGGATAGATAGATCATATGCTGTAGCACTAAACAGCCTTAAGAAATTTTAGAAGATTGAAATTATTGAAAGTATTTCTCTGACCATAATAGAATGAAGATGAAAATCAATAACAGCAGAGAACTAGAAAATTCATACATATTTGGATGTTAAACAGCAAACTCTTAAACAATCAGTAAGTCAAAGAAGAAATAGCAAGACAAATCAGTAAATATCTCAAGATGAATGAAAGCAAGACCACGACATATCAAAACTTATGGGATGCAGCAAAGGCAGTAGCAAGAAGGAAATTTAAGCCCTTATATGCTTATATCAAAAAATAAGAAAGACTTAAAATCAAATACCTAACTGCACATTTGGAAGAACTAGAAAAAGAACAGCAAATTAATATCAAGGCAATCAGAAGGAAATAAATAACGACGATTAGAACAGAAATAAATGAAATTGAGAATGAAAAAAAAAACAATAAAGAAAATAAAACCAAAAATTTGTTCTTTGAGAAGACCAATAAAGTGGACACTCCCTTAGCTAGACTGACAAAGAAAAAGAGAGAGAAGATGCAAATAAATAAAATCAGAAATGACTCCTCAGAAACAAAAAGGTTCATAAGAGGATACTACGAACAACTTTATGCCAACAAATCAAACAACTTAGACGAGATGGATAAATTCCTAGGAACATACAAACAACCTACACTGACTCTAAAAGAAACAGAAGATTTCAATAGACCAATTACAAGAGATTGAATCAGTCACCAAAAACTCCCAACAAAGACAAGTCCAGGACCAGATGCCTTCACAGGTGAACTTCACCAATCATTTTAACAAGAATTAATACCAATACTGCTCAAACTCTTCCCAAAAATTGAACAGAGGGAACTCTAACTCATTCTATGAACCAACATCATTCTACAAAAAAGAATAGTACAGACCAATTTTTCTAACAAGTATAGATGCAAAAATCCTCAACAAAAATACTTGTAAACAGAATCCAACAGCACATTAAAAGAATTATACACTGTGATCAACAGTTTTATCTCAGGTATCCAAGGGTTGTTCAAACTAAGAAAATCAATTAATACAACACACCACATGAACAAATAGAAGGGGGGAAACTACACTGTCAGTGTTTTTCAACATTGTTCTAGAAGTTCTAGCTAGAGCAGTTAGGCAAGAAAAAGAAATAAATGGCATCCAAATTTAGAAAGAAAGAAATAAAACTTTCACTATTTGCAGATGCTATGTTATATAGAATTAAGTCCAAAAAAATCTACAACAAAGCCACTAGAATAAACAAGTTCAGCAAAATGTTGGAAGAGATCAACATGCAAAAATCAGTAGTGAGGGGTGCATGGGTAGTTTGATGGTTAGAATGCCCACCTTCCATGTGGGAGACCCAGGTTTGATTCCCAGACCATGCACTGTCCCCCCCCCAAAAAAAAACAAAAAAATCAATAGTATTTCTATACACTAGTAAAGAACAAGCTGAGGAGGAAATCAGAAAAAAATTCTATTTATAAGAGCAACTAAAATAATCAAATATCTAGGAATAAATTTAACCAAAGATATAAAAGGCATGTACACAGAAAACTACAAAACATTGCTAAAAAAATCAAATAAATAGAAGAACATTCTGTGTTCATGGATTGGAAGACTAAATATCATTAAGATATCAATGCTGCTCAAAATGATTTACACATTCAAGGCAATCCTAACCAAAATTCCAACAGCCTACTTTGCAGAAATGGTAAAGCCAATTCTCAAATTTATTTAGAAGGTTAAGGGGCCCCAAATAGCCAAAAATATCTTCAAAAGGAACAAAGTTCAAGGACTTACTGACTTTAAAGCATATTAAAAAGCTGTAATTGTCAAAAGAGCATGGTACTGGTATAAACATTGATATATTGACAAATGGAATTGAATTGAGAGTTTGAAAGTACACATCTATGCCCAACTGCTATTTGACAAGGCTGCCAAGTCCACTCAGTTGGTACAGAATAACCTCTCCAACAAATGGTGCTCGGAGAACTGGATATCCATAACCAAAAACAGGACTACACCTATTTCACACCTTATATAAAAATTGACTCAAAATGCATCAACAACCTACATATAGGAACTGGGACCATAAAACTCCTAGAAGAAAATGTAGGGATGCATTTTCAAGATCTTGTCATAGAAAATGGTGTCTTAGACTTTACACCCAAAGCACAAGTAATGAAAGAAAAAATAGATAAATAGGACCTCTTCAAAATTAAAAATGCTTGTGCTTCAATGAACTCTGTCAAGAAAATGAAAAGGCAATCTACTCAATGAGAGAAGATATTTGGAAATCATATATCTGATAAGGGTTTAATAGCCAGAATACATAAAGAAATCCTACAACTCAACAATATAAAGACAAAGGACCTAATTGAAAATGGGTAAAATACTTGAATAGATAGTTTTCCTAAGAGGAAATACAAGTGGCAAAAAAGCACCTGAAAAGATGCTTAATACCACTAGTTGTTACGGAAATGCAAATCAAAACCACAATGAAATATCATTTCACATCTACTAGAATGACCACAATTAAAAAAAACAAAAGTACAAGTGTTGGAGCAGGCATAGAGAAATACGAACACTCATTTGTAGCTGATAGGAATATAAAACGTTGTGGAAGACAGTTTAGCAGTTCCTCAGAAAACTAGATATAGAATTGCCATATGATCCAGCCAAGCTAGGTATAGAATTGCCATATGATCAGACAATCCTGGTAGTACGTAAATAACGAGAAGAATTTAAAGAAGAATTAAAATGTCCAACAGACATTTGCACAGCAATGTTCTTATGGCATCATTCAAAGCTGATAAAAGATGGAAGCCACCCAAATGTCCATCAACTGATACATGGATAAACAAACTGTGGTATATACATATGATGGAATATTATTCAACTGGAAGAAGGAACGAAGTCCTGATGCATGAAACAACATGGTTGAACCTTGAGGACATTATTTGAGTTTTTGAAATAAGCCAGGCATGAAGGGACAAATACTCTATGATATCACTGATATGAACTAATTATAACAAGCAAACCCGCAGAGTTAGAATCTAGTATATAGGTTCCCAGGGGACAGAATGTGGGTAGAGAATGGGGAACTGATGCTTAATTTGTGCAGAATATCTATTCAAGGCAATCGTAAATGTTTGTTAATGGATAGTGGTGATGGTAGAACATTTTTGTAAGTGTAATTAATAGTGTTGAATAACATTTGTAAATGTGGTTGAAAAGGGAGGTTTGGGTTATGTATGTTACTAGAAGAAAAGTTAGGAGATAAAACATGGATTGTATAGCACAGTGAACCCTGTTGTGGACAATGGATTGTATTTAATAGCACAAATAGAAGAATGTTCTTCTGTGAATTATAACAAGTGTATGGCACTATTACTTAAGTGTCAATAACAGAGTAATATATGGGAAAAATACAGCTAATATAAACTATGGACTATAGTTAACAGTAATATTTTAATATTCTTTCATCAATTGTAATATAGGTAAAATTGTAACATAATACAGTATAATAATAGGAGGGTATGTGGGAACATTGTAGTTTTTATATGACTTTTCTGTAAATCTAAAACTTCTCTAATTAAAAAAAAATCAATAATTTAAAAAAACATTATGCTAAATAAAAACAAACCAGGCACAAAGTACTACATATTGTATGATTCCATATAAATACAATGTAAATATAAATAAATTTATAGAGACAGAAGTAGATTAGTGGTTCTTTAAGCTAGGGAGGACAGAGGGATTGAGAGGTGACTGCTAAGGGGTCTGAGGTTTTTCTTTTTGAAGTAACGAAAATGTTCTAAAATGGATTGCGGTGATGAACGCACAACTCTGTGATAATAAAAGTAATTGATTGTACACTTTGGATGGATTGTATGGTGTGTGATATATCTTAATGAAACTGCTTTTAAAAAAAGGGTTGGTTCTAACAGATATGTCTGTAGGTAGAAGAGAAGGGTAAGAATTTTCAGGGGGTTGTATCTCACAGCTTGAAATTTTCTCTGTAAAATAAAAAGATATTCTGCTAAGGGAAAGTGGAGGTGGTGGTAAAATGCAATCTTTAGGAAAGTAGTGCAGGTTCGAAACAGTCTTTGTGAAATATAGGAGCAATGCTCAAGGCACATCCAATACCAAATACCTTATTATCTGAAGTGTCACTGACAGAGTTCAGTAGTCTGTGTATAGAGGGAAACTGTTCCAAATTCATTTGCTTTCAGGAAGGAAGAAGCATAAGGAAAGTGAGTTTGAATACTGAAGATGCTGGGAAAAGAATGGTTAAAGTGATATATTTCAGATTTCAGGCTGAATTGGGCAGGATCAGGAAAGAAAATGACAGATGGGAAGAACACTGAGCAGGAAGAAACTAGAAGCCTGAGACAATGAGAAACTGAGAGTGAAATGTGGTTCAAAGACGGGGAACTTATGAGTGTTGACAAGGTAAAGGATGTGGACAGTTGTATGTACTATTAAAAAAAATGGATGAAGATTGCCTACATTGAGAAGGACACAGATCAAGTTATTCATATGATAGTAGAAGATGGTATGGTGAAGAAGCCTGTGCATCAGTTAAATGCAACAGCAGAGGAAGAAGGTAGTAAGTGCAAAAACCACACACAGGAAAGAGGTTACATTGCATGCACCAACTAACCTGTACCATTTTCTGTTCCTTAAAAAAATGTACTCTGAATTTCTACCTCTATGTCACTCCTTATTTTCTTCAATTTTCCTGCAGTTACCTGATTGGGTCACTTTGAAAAGGATCAATTTTAGGAAAAACAAAAGCAAACTGAAAAAAGGAGGTCCCCATAGGAGGGACCTACTTGTCTCTAAAACACATTGATCATGGTGACGAATACACAATTATGTGATGATATAGTAAGCCACTGATTGTATACTTTGGATGGACTTTACGGTGTCTGTAGATACCTCAAAAAATGTTTTAAAAATTAAAAAAAAAAACAACACAATCACAGTTATGAATTACTTTCCCTTACCAACTACATGTCTGTCTATTCTAAGTGCAACTTTTTCTCTCAATTTTTAAAAACAATGAAAAGCCACAGTAAGCAGAGAGAATTTATTCAATTGCTAAATAATTCAGTTTTACCTGTATTGCAAGGGTACGAGCTACAAGACCTCTAAGGTATTGCAAGGGATCTTCTGGGCCTTCCCACTTGCTCTGCCATGCAAGAGGACACTGCAATTTAAAGAGTCAAAATTAAGTTTACATACATGATCTTTTAATGCTAGTGTGATATGCAAAACATACTGGTGTAATTCTCATTACATATATCATGAATTCATTTCATTAAGTCTTTTTTATTGATTTTACCTCATTCAAATTGAATGGTAATTCATTACAGAATGAATTAATATTTTCTCTAAAAGGAGATTTTTTTAAAGTAAAAATTATTGGAAGAATAAAACAATGGATATAAACTGATATAAAAAGTAGTCAACTGTTTTTCTTGTAACACTATTTAGTACATAATAAAATTAAACTAAGTTGACAAATTCATTATTATAAGTAGTAAAAATAAAAACAACTTTTTTTTGTCCTTATATAATTTCTTTACAATATAAATAGACTAGGTCAATGGAAATTTTATCCCCAAACCTATATTGAGATACATGGTACAAAGAGAAAAAATAAAAAAAGAATAAATGTCCTCAGTTTTTAAAAATCAATACATAAAACCCTCTAAGAATAGTTACATTACAAAAGTTCTCTCTCTACTATCTTACCTTCTGTTAACTGGTATTCTCCATTAACGTATACTGCTTTACTTCATCAGTATTCTGTAAATTCTTATCATTACAATAATGAACCCTTTCCTGTGAGAGTTTCCTGGATTTTCCAAATATTATGTAAACATCATTGTAATTTCTTAGTATCTTATTTTTCATAAGTGTGGTAACAAGGAGAGGGCATCAAATTCATACCCTAAAACATTGTCTGATTATATAACTGAGAAACTACTCTGGGTTCGAATATATCAACAATGTATGGAAAACAAGAATTACAAGATACATGAAGTTAAGAGTGAAAAAAGAGCTTAGAGTTTATCTATTCCAATAACTTTAGAGGAGTAAAGTAAGCTTTCTTAGGAAATTGACAGATAAGTGCCTAAACTGTGCTTTGAAGTAAAATAGGTATGTATGGTGATTTTAAAGCCTAACTCCAAATCCTTTGACACTTCCCCCCTTGAGACTTGAGGTCTGTACCCTTCTCCTTGAATATGCGCGCTCCATGATTACTTGGCTAATAGAATACAGAAGAAAAGATACTGTGCCAGTTTTCAAGTCTAGGCCTTAAGAAACTGGTTATTTATATCTTCTGCCTCTTGAGAACCTTGTTCTTGGAACCCAGACATGCCTGCTGGCCTTGGAGAGGCTCCGGAGAAGATGAACTAAGGCTCTCGAGCTCTCAGCCCAGGCTGACCTCCCACTCAACAACCAGCACTGATTTGCTAGTCTTATGACTACGCTGTATGGAAGAGACAAGCCTTCTCTAGCAAGTCCTACCGACATTTCAAATCTGTAAACTAAAAGAAATGATATTTTAAGCCAGCAAGGTTTGATGAGATTTGTTACACAGCAAGACTTAACGAGTTTCCAGATATCGGTATTTAGAAATTGAGAGCTGCTCCAACAAAAAAACCTAAAACGTGTAGCACTGGATTTGAAACTGGGTGGTGGGCTGAAGCTGGAAGGACCTTCAGGAAAGTGCAAGTGAAAATTTAAAGGGCTTCTTAGAGAGCATATTAGTGGAAACCTAAAGGGAATGAGGACTTAAAGTGAAGAAAAATCTTAGACAGACAAAAGTACTATAAGGACCTAAAGTTACATGAAGCTGAGACAAGCTTCCCACCAGACCCTAACAAATTACATATTCTTAAGTAAATTACTGCTCTGGTTTTAAGCTACTAAATTCAGGATGATTTAGGAAAATAAGAACAGATTCTAACTCAATCTTACTAAGATCTTTGTTTAGCACCACAAGCAAATAACTTAGTACCAGGTTTTCACACTCTTGGCCTCATGCTTTTCCTGTAGTACAAAGATCGCTTCTTTTCATAACACATCCTATGTAAAATTTATCAGTTATGACAAGTTACTGTGGTAGACAACCTTTAAGATGGCTCCCCAACGATCCCTGCCCCTTGATATAAATGTCTTTGTGAAACTCCATGCCTTAAGAATGGACTGGTCCTAACGATTTGCTTCTGATGAATAGACTATGACAAAAATGATGGAAAGTCAATTCTGAGTAAGTTATAAAAACACTGTGACTTTTCTCACTCATTTCCCTACTTTTTCCTTCATTCACTCTAAGTGAAAAAGCTGCCATGCTGTGAGCTGCCTTTATGGAGAGACCCATATGTCAAGGAATCAATGTGTTCAGCGAATAGTCAGTGATCACATGAGTGATCTGAGAAGCAGATCTTCTAATATTCGAGCAGCAGCTCTGACTTCAGTGAAGCAACACCTTCACTGTAGTGTTGTGACAGGCCCAGAGCCAGAACACCAGCTAATCCACACCCAGATTCCTGCCCCACAGAAACTATGACAAAATAAATGTTTCTTGTTTCATGCCACTAAGGATTAAGGCACTTCATTGTATAGCAATAGATAACTAAGAGAGTTACCAATATCAGTACCAAGCATAAGAATTCACTCAATAAGTGTCCGAGTTATTTTTAGTCATCCAATCAGCAATAATTTACTGAGTGCTTATTATGTACAGGCACTATAAGGTCCTTGCTCTGATGGAGCTTATATTTTTACTGGGGAATAAAGGCAATAATATATTATCTATTATAAGAAAAAATGTTACAGTGTTAAATGTTGCAGTGTTAAAGAAATATATATTAAATACATATATGTAGAGAATTAAGATGGTGCTATGATAGAAATCTATGAGGTCTCTGTTCTTAACTGAAATTCTCCAAGTTCATTCCTAATGTTAGTTCATATCAGTGAGGCCATACAGAATTCACCCTTTGTTTCTGGCTAATCTCACTCAGCATAATGTCCTCAATGTCCATCCATGTTGTTATATGCTTCATGACTTTATTCTGTCTTACAGTTGTATAATATTCCATCATATGTATATACCACAGCTTATTTAGCCACTTTTCTATTGATGGACATTTGGGCTGTTTCCATCTCTTGGCAATTGTAAATAATGCTGCTATAAACATTGATGGGCAAATGTCCATTTGTGTCCTTGCACTCATGTTCTCTGAGATACCTAGCAATGGTATTGCCAGATCATATGGCAATTTTATACTTAGCTTCCTGAGGAACCGCCAAACTGCCTTCCACAGCAGTTGTACCATTTGACATTCCCACCAACAGTGGATAAGTGTGCCCCTTTCTCCACATCCTCTCCAGCACTTGTTGTTTTCTGTTTTATTGATAATGGCCATTCTGGTGGGTGTGAGATGATATCTCATTGTGGTTTTGATTTGCATTTCTCCATTATAGCCAGGGAAGTTGAGCACCTTTTCATGTGCCTTTTGGCCATTTGTATTTCCTCTTCTGAGAAGTATCTGTTCATATCTTTTGCCCATTTTGTAATTGGGTCGTTTGTCTTTTTGTAGTTGAGTTGAATAATCGCTTCATATATTCTTCGATATTCATATATCTTAACCTGATATATTATTTCCAAATATTGTCTCCCATTGTGTAGGCTGTCTTTTTACTTTCTTGACAAAGTTCTTGGATACACAAAAGTGTTTCAGTTTGAGGAGTTCCCATTTATTTCTTTCTTCAATGCTTGTGCTTTGGGTGTAAGATCTAAGAAACTGCCTCCTATTATAAGATTTATAATATATTTCCCTACATTTTTTTCTAAAAGTTTTACAGTCTTAGATCTAATGTTTAGGTCTTTGATCCATTTTGAGTTAATTTTTGTATAGGGTGTGAGATATGGATCCTCTCTCATTCTTTCACATGTGGATATCCAGTTCTTTAGGTACCATTTATTGAAGAGACTGTTCTGTCTCGGGTGAGTTGGCTTGACTGTCTTATCAAAGATCAGTTGTCCACAGATGAGAGGGTCTATATCTAAACACTCTATTTGATTCCATTGGTCAGTATATCTATCTTTATGCCAGTACCATGCTGTTTTGACCACTGTAGCTTTGTAATACGCCTTAAAGTCAAGTAATGTGAGAACTCCGACTTCATTTTTCTTTCTCAGGATATTTTTAGCTATTTGGGGCTCCAATTGGGTAATTGGAGCTGAAGGGATACAGATTGTGCAACAGGACTGATTGTAAAAATTCAGAAATGGATAGCAAATGCTACCTAACTATAATACAATAATGTTAGTATTATTATAGAATGACGCTGAATGTGAGAATGATAGAGGGAGGAGGGCTGAGGGCACAAATGAAATCAGAAGGAAAAAGAGACAATAAAGACTGAGATGGTATAATCTAGGAAAGCCTAGAGTGTACAGTGATAGTGAGTAAATGTACCCAAATTAAAAAATATTTTTTGCGTGAGGAAGAACAAAGGAATGTCAATATTGGAGGGTGTTGGAAAAAAAAAGTCTATGGGGAACAAAAGACGAATAAAATACAGTCTCTACTCTGAAGACAATTAGAAACAAAGAGGGAGATAACACAGCTGAAGTCCCTTGCGACGCTTTAAGAATGGGTTATAACATAACAGGAAGACTGCAGAGCAGGGAGGATTGAGTTCACTCCTGCTCCATGGACCAAAATAGCAGTCGGGAGAAAATGACCAGAACTGTGGTCCTGGGGTGTGAATAAACAAACAGGGTCTCTTCAGTATTTTGGGGAGGGGAGAGGTGGGATGATTAGGATGGGGAGAACAGAGTGGGTCAATGACCATGATCCTAATCACAGGCAGGTTGCAGCATGAGGGTAGGTGCGATTAGAGGGCACAGACAGTCCCTCTGCTCCAGGCTGTCCCAGCTATTGGCTGGGAAACCTCCCCATGTGGCTCTGTAGTCAACAGCGCCTGCAAGGGGCTAGTAGGCAGACCCAATCTTCCACTGCAGGGGGCCGGGCCTCCGGGTACTGGGAGGGGTCACCTTGGTGGGTGCCAGGAATGAATGACTGGCCCTGCAGGCGTGGTGCTGGCTGATCCATCAGGCACAGGTGCTGTGGATCGGCTGATCCCCTGGGCACTGATCAGCTCCACAGTCCTGAGAGCTGGGACTGGCCAACCGGTTGCCGCGGGCCAGGAGCAGCTCTTCAGCATGCATACCATCTTGCAGCCACTGCAGCAAGGGAGGGCAGGCCTGAGGGAGGCAATGTCTCAGGAATGCCACTTGCTGGTGGGAAGTGGTAAGTGCAGGAGAGAAGGGAGCCCAAAGTGAGAAGGTGCCTTGGGATCACCACCTACTGGTTAGAAGGGGCAATGGCAGGCTGGCTAACACCCTATCTGTCTAGGTTTTTATTTTTTCCCTAATAATGTTTTTTCTTCTTCCCTTCTTTTTTTAAAACATACATTTTTTCTATATACCTTTTTATTAGTAGTATAATTGTTTTCTATAATTTTTAATTTATATATTTTGTATTTTTATTCTTTATTTTTTATTTATTATTTTCTATATCTTTTATTATTCTACTTTATTTCATTTATTATTTTTTTTCTTAAATTTTCTCTCCCATTGGTGGGCACCAGTCTGAGTTCATTCCCAATATATCTTGGGGTGTCTTCTTCTGACTCTGGAGCCTACTACTTGTTGAGGTGTGTTTTGTTGTTGTTCTCATTGTTGCTTTTTCATAGTTTTATTATATTTTTATTTTATTATCGTTATTATTATTATTATTATCTTTTTTTTGAGTCATGGGTCAGGAATTGGCCCTGGGTATCCCATGAGGTGAGCAGGTGTTCTACCACTGAAATACCCATGGGCCCCAGCCTAACTGTTAATAGACTCTCAAGTTGAACTGCATCCCCTACATGAGATCTGGACCTTGGTTTGGCGGGGAATAACTGACAAACCAAATGCAAAAGGAAACCTTCAACATAAAACCAAGTAAATACAAAACTTTGGATGGGTGAAGGAAACCAACTTGCAAAATAACCATATTAAGATAACCAAATGGCTGAACACAACAGAAAATCACAAAGCACATATAGTCAAAGCAGAGATGGTTCAAGCCAAATGACCAAGCAAAACTCCAGAGGCAATACAGAATATGTATCCTCAAGGATATTTATAAAGAAATAAAGGATATTAGAAAGACACTAGAATAGCATAAAAAAGAATTTGAAGATTAAATAGAAAAATGACAGATCTCAAAGAAATTAAAGATACAGTATACCAAATTAGAAATATACTAGAGACACACGACAGCAGATTTGAAGAAGCAGAAGGAAGAATAAATGAGCTAGAAGATAGAACAATTGAGCTAGAGTGCACAAGAGAACAAATGGCAAGAAAGATAGAAAAACTTGGGCGGGCCACAGTGGCTCAGCAGGCAAGAATGCTTACTTGCCATGCCAGAGGACCCGGGTTCAATTCCCGGTGCCTGCCCATGTAAAAAATAAAAAAAAAGGAAAAAATGCAACTGGATCTTAGGGAAAGATAAACAACAAGAGCCATATAAATACCATTCACAACTGCCAAGAGTCGGAAACAATCCAAGTGCCCATCAACAGACAAGAGGCTAAACAAACAGTGGTATATGCATACAATGGAATATTATGCAGTAGTAAGACAAAATAAGGTCTCAAAACATATGACACTATGATGAACCTTAAGGACATAATGCTGAGTGAAATAAATCAGACTCAAAAGGACAGACAGTGTAATTTTGCTATTATGACTCTGGTAAAAGTAATCTCAGAGGTTACACTATAGCATATAGCAAACCTAGAGGTACACAAAAGCTGAGATAGAGGAAAGGCTAACCAAAGAGGTTGAATCTAAATGCAAAGGAATGAATAGGTGATGGCAACTAATTAGCAGGTTTATAAATAACCCTGCCATATTGAAGGTGAATATGATTGAAAGGGGATTATAGGGCAATATAATTAAATTTACAATTCTAAATAATTTTAAACTTACAATTACAAATAAGTTTTCACATGAAATATTTCAATAGTCTGATAGTGAAAAAAGTCAATAGTAGAGAGATATAGGGGGAAACTAAAAAATGCATGCTATGGGTAATAGTTAACAGAAAGACATCAACAGTACCACAGCACTGGGACCACTAATTGGGAGTGAGGTGAGGGAAGGGACAAATGATAAGGGGTAGTTTTGATTTGATAGTTGGCGACCTTGTGTTTGCCAGTTCTTTGTCATTATGGACCATTGAAAATTGTCTAAAACTGAAAGTGCCGCTGATTGCACAACTAAACAAAGATACTGTTAAGACATGGTTTATTTCACACATTATCCATGATGTCCAATAGATGGGGGAGCCAAAGGATACAATGACTGAGAAGTACAATCAGAACAGTGATACATTTATATGATGGAATTTGGTACAGCTACAAAAAAGGAGGGACTTTGAGGGGCACACAATGAACTGAATAAACCTCGGGGACAATGTGTTATGCAAAATAAGCCAGAAACGAAAGAAGAAATATACTAAGGTCTCTCTCAGAAAATACCTACAAGAAAATGGGAGCCTAGACTGTGAGCCCTTATAATAGCCACACTTAGTCTGAAGTTGTAAGCGTATTTCTGGATTCTGAGACACTGAGCTATATGTGTATCAGCTGGTATTTCCCTGGAACTTTGAGTAGCTCTGTGACATCTAGGACCTAGAAATGGAGTGCTACAGTCCTGAAAGTTAGCATAGCTACATACAATAATAAAGTAACCAAAAAGGGATCAGGACCAAAACAAAGCCAATCTGGCTGGGTCTAAGGTAAATTAGAATGCAGGGTAAAAGATGAGAGTGTAGGTACTCTTCAGTTACTATATGATATCAGAAGCGAGAGATTTGTTATGTCTAGAACCCAAATTTTCTGTAACTACATAATCCAAATCAGTCTTTCTGGGGAGCTCATTTAAACAACCCAAACTCCTAGAGACCAGAACAGGAACGAGGCCTTGTAATTTCTATAGCTTAATAAATACCAGGATGCTTCACAGACTATGGTGGGCTAATAATTAAAAAGTATTAGTAGAACCCCTTGAGTATCAGTGGGGGTGGGGGTGGTTAAAGGAGAAGGAGGAGGTATAACAGAGAAAATGGGATTTAACAAACAAGTACGGCTGCTGAATCACTAGATTAACATTTCTTCTAGCCACGAGTATTTTGGAGCAGCTAGAAGGAAAAATCTGAGATGATGGAATGGTAGCCTATAACATACTCTGGGATCAGTTCTGTAACTACTTGTTGAAGTGTGCTTTGAAAATTATTGCTTTTTTCTTTTTTCATTTTGTATACATGCAATATTTTACAAACAAAAAGATGTTTAAAAAAAGAATAGGTATATATCATGTTACTGGAGTTTAGAGAAAAAATTATTTAACAAAGGAAATCAATAAAGGAGGTAGCTATTAAGCTATATCTTGAATATCTTAAAAAAAAGTTGTGCTGGATTTGGATAAAGGTAAAATGAATTGAAGGGAAATTTTAAGTTAATATTTATTGGGTACTTACTATATGTCAGAATCTGTGCTGAGTGCTTGGGATGCACCATTTCATATATTCCTCACAATAAGCCTAAGAAGTAAATACTATTATTTCCATTTTATAGAGGAATAAATTAAGACAAAAAAGCAATCTGCCCAAAATCACAAAAAAAGGTTAACAGCAGATATGGAAAGTGAACCCAGGTATCCTGGCTCTAAAGTCTATTTGTCACCATCAAGATTGTTTTCAACATACTTCATATATCTATAGCACTTGATATATGTTATACCATTTGAGTCTCAACATAAGATAACTATGTATTGGAAATGAAATTACAATGATGGGGAAACTAAGGCTTAGAGTAAGTTTAACTAAAATTAGAGTATTTTTAATAAATGTTACAGAACATGAACCCAGACCTAATTCTAAATTTAACGTCTTTTCACTATCTCATGTGATATACGCAGTGCAAGAGACAAGCAGATTGTTTATTTTTTCATTCACTCTCCCTCAAGCATCAATAATTTAATTGACTATTCAGCAAGCATCTGCTGAGTAGCTGCTATCTGTCAATCATCTGTCAGATGCTGAGGATACAAAGGTATAACATAATCTTTGTATATCAAAGCTTGTGCTGGAGGAGTAAATAGATAAGAGACAATGCAGTAAGCTCCTTGATAGTGACAAACATTGATCCCTACAAAGGTAGAGTCAATCACATCCAAATGAGATAAAAGGGCAAGGGTCACAAAAGGCTTTCTGGTGTAGATAATACTTGAGGTGAGTCTCAAAAGATAAACACACTATAGTTAGGTAAAGAAAGACCTCAAGAAAAGGAAGGAGTATTAACAAGGGAGGCATGAGAGAATTAGGCTAAAAAATTAAATACGGACCAGACCATGAAGCTTTGGGGTAGTTAAACTAAGGAATTTTAAATTTTTATATAGAAAGCAAGGATAAATCCAAATAAAACTTAAGCAGTGAAATGACACAATCAGATTTAGATTTGAGACAATCACCCTAGTAGAAATGGGAGAAACAACTGTTAGGGAGATGAGACTACAGTCAAGGAGGTGAGTTAGGAAGCTGCCATAGTACTCTAGACATGAATTACGGAGACCTTCACAACAATGAGAATAAGAAGTCCAACAGTAACAAATTCTCCTATAGCACTTACATGTGCAGGCATGCTCTAAACATTTCACTTACAATAACGTTTTTACATTTCACAACAACCCTCTGAGGTAGGTACAATTATTATTCTCACTTTAAACATTTAGAAACTAAAATAAAGAAAAGTTAAGTGACTTATGCAAGAAAACACTATAGTATAATCTTGGATATTTTTATTTTCGCTCAGCAAACTAATTTTTTTCTTAATATGTTTTTTATATGAACTATCAAAAGATGGCCACTTTTAGGAATTATCTTCCCTTTTCCATTTAATTATGCAATCACCTATACTATTGACAAATAACCACTATGTCACTAACATACTCCTCAAGTACGCATGTGATACCAGTAATTCATTAATTGTAGAGCTGTTAAAGTTAAACCAAGCTCTACACTGGATTACAGGTTTTGAAATATTCAGAATAACTTTCATTTGGTTCAAGCTTATTTTAGTGCCTTAAATAGGGTGACAGCATTGTAACTGCTATTTAAACATTTGAAGTTGCACTGGAGCTTTATAATATGTGAATAAAAGGATTCAGTTTCCAATTTTTTTAAAAAAGGAATAATGAAAAGAAAAGGAAAACATAAAACCCAAGAATTCACTGTGATTTCAGTTCCACAGGAAGTGTTAGGTACAATTCAAAAATTATTACTAACTCTTACAGTAGGCATAATTTACAACTCCCATTTCACAAACATATACATAATGAATTATATTTCAGATGGATGAAACAGATGTCATAGTAAAATACTTTAGCAATTACAGAGTCCTTTCACCTATACTTGAGAGGAAGCACAACATAGAATATCAGTAATTTGTGGTAAAAGTTAGAACAGATTCCAATTTAATCTTACTAAGATCTTTGGTGAGCTTCATGAATGGGTAATAAATATCCTGCATCTTTCAGATTTCTTATCAGTTTAGATAAAGGATTTATAAAATGGCATCTGAAGAAACTTTCAGAACAGAGAGATTTATTTAATTGAATGATTCTCTTCTTAGATATGAATCTCATTTTATGAATCTTTTTATTTCATATTTTCCCTTCTCAAAGAGGATCTTATATTATCTTGCTTCCTCATGTAAGTTTATTTTCTAGCTTAAGAGGTAACACTAGGTTATAAAAAGGTGAAGAGGAAAAAAAGGAAACTAGTTTCCCATGCGAGTTTCTGTGCTAGGCCAGTACTATGTGCTAGTTAATTTTTTTGTTGTCCATAGTGAGCTCACTGAATATATAGAACATGTTCCATTCATTTCTCCTATTGCCAGGGTCTGGTATGGTGTAGACAGCACATGGTAGATGGTCAATAAATGTTTGATGAATGTTATTGTAATGTCATCGAATTGCAATCTTTTTTTATTCATTCTGAAAAAATGGCTAGAGTTATAAATAGGGTGACCATACATTCCAATTTATCTACTGGTGCTTTTTGTCCCAGAGTTCTGTCCCTGTAGCAGACTGTTTCAAGCACAAAACTATCCTGGACCAGATGATAAATTAGATAACCATGTTAGTTATATATTTTTTAAAGTCTGCATTATAGAACAATTTGAAGCTAAGTGGTCAATTTAGGGATTCAATATTGGCTTCATTAGCACCAAGTTTAGGTAAAGTAATCCTGAATTAACAAAAAACTAAAATCAAGTAAGGAAATGATCTAATGATAATAGCTATGAGTTGTTTAATGAATAGCATTACGCATTGAAATAATAAAGGTACTTTGAGAAAAGGATCTTCTGACTGAGAATGGCTAGTGGTGGACAAGGATAAATTCTATTCAAAATGTGTACAGTTTTAAAAACAGGCATTTATTATTTGTCTTTTAAGACATGTGCAGATTTGTACCTTCCCAAGATAGTATATATCTACACCCAGACATATTAAAAATACTTAAATGAACTTTAGCTTTAGGGAAGATGAAGTCAAGTTCATCATCAAGTATGTTCCTAAAGTAAAAAGATAACCTATAAATTTTTCATCTAATGTAGTCTAATAAAGATATTATGAATATATATTTACTTCGGTGAGATTTATTTCAAGATAACGGTCAAAGACTTTTAATACTTTATATTCCTTGAAATTTTAAGAGTTTGTGGATTATTTCTACATTGTTTCTGTGATACATTATATTTAAGGCAATATCATATTGGCACACTTGTATGTATGTTGTGTATGTATATACATGTGGAGGTATGCCAAGTTAAAATAAGTTGTATATCAGTATTTTGTCATATATTTTAACTGAGCTCACATCAAAAACTGAGTTAAATGGATACTGAGGGTTTGCATTAAAATTTGATCTATAAACATTATTAAAAATAATATTGAATTTTGATTTCCTTAATTTACTGTACTAATTATGTTTAATGAGCCATAAGAATAAGACAAAATTAACACATTTATGACTTTTGTATAGAATTTTTTATTTAAACAAGAAATGACTATTAATGGAAAACAGCATGCTAATGTTGCAGTAGTAATTGTTCATTTCATCATGATATAAGTGATTCATTAATATAAATTAGAACATCATGGAACAATTACTGAGCCAGTCTCAAGAGTAATTTCTGGGCATTGATGCAACTAACCAATCAATTGCTTCAGATAGAACAAGATGGGCTCAGTCCATTATTTTGTTATGCTTTTAATACAAATTAGATAGCAATCATCAGCTTGATCAAAGCCTGTGTTTATATGCATGTGTGTTTTAAAAAGCTTGTATATAGTATTCCAAACTCTACTAAAAGTTTGGTAAATAATTCCCAAATTAAATATAATACACCACTTAGGCTCCAAATAGCATTTAAAATGATATGGGGTGAAATTAAAATTTATCAACAATATTTTCTCCCTCAAAAGTTTCCTTATTTCCCTTTAGAATCCATCTGGCCTACCCCCATAGCCTAATTTCTGGGTGAATGCTCATCTGTTATCATGACATAGTTTGAATTTTCTACATTTTCATGTCAGTCAAATCATATATTACTCTTTTTATTTGCCTTTTTCCACTATGCCTAACTATTCTGAGAATCATCCAGTGATGGAAATATCTCATAAAAGCATAAATTAGTTCTTAATTGTATGAATTAGGCAAGCCAGTTGTTAAGCACAAGTCATTATTTAAAATAAGACATAAACTTGCAATTGAATAAAATTTAAGGCAAAGTTAATAAACATTAAAAACTTATAGCTTTTAATTACTTGTGGCCTTTATTATCTATGTGTTTGAGATCATTTATGTCTACTGTATCCACATAGTGGGACTAGTATATAATGGTGTGCTACCAGACATTTCTTTCCATCTCCAGATTCAGTGTCTTTGCATTGGTAAATCAAAATCAGTCATGGTATTTAGCAAATGCTACAGATAATGGTTTCTTTTCTGGATAGTCAGTTGTTAAACATTTGCCAGCTCAATATTGGATTCATTCATGTTGTTGCATAAATCAAAAGTCATTCTTTTATGGCTGAGTACCTTTCCATTTTATGAATATACAATTTGTTCTATTATTTTACCTGCTGAATACTTTGTTTCCAGGTTTTGACTTTTAAAAATAAAGCTGCTCTGAACATTCATAAACAAGAATTTGAATTAGCACATGCTTTCATTTCTTTCTATTCACTCATTCACTTATTCATTTCATTTTACTTATGAAATGATATAATGGGGTCTTTGACAAGTCAACGTTTAACATTTTAAGAAAAGGCCAAGTTATTCCTCAAAGTGGTTGTACCCTTTACATTCCCACAAGTAGTATATATGAGTTTCAGCTGGTCCTCTATCAGACTAATACTTAGTATGATTAGCCTTTTTAATTTAAGTTTTTGAGATGGTGTGTTGTCCTACCCCTGACTTTTTTAAATGTAATTTTCAAATGAGGTATATTATTCACATATACCAATAACTCACGCTTTTAAGGTGTAAAATTCAGTGTTTTTTCATACTATTCACAAAGTTGCACAGCCATAACCACTATCTGATTCCAGAATATTTTCACTATCTCCCCAAAAATCCTTGAACTCATTAGAACTTTTCTTTATTACCACATGAAAACATGACCTTTCCATTTGTTTAGGTCTTCTTTTTTTTTTAAGTGCTTTCAATGATATTTTGTAGCTTTTAGTGTACACGTTTGGTTTAATTTCTGGATATTATGAAAGCTATACACTAGGAGTCATTGCTAATGTGGAAAAATACCACCTCTTTTTAAATATTGGTAGTCTTATTTTGTTTTAAATTGTAGCTTCTCTAGTGACTAACGATAGATTTTTTTTCCATGTGCCATCCACATATTTTCTTGAAAATATATCTACTTAAAACTTTTCTCATGCTTTAAATTGGGATATTTATCTTCTCATTATTGAGTTATAAGAGATTTTTTTCGTATATTTTAGATACAAGTTCCTGTATTGTAGATGTGCCTAGCAAATCTTTTCTCCTACATTGCCAAACCCAAAGTCACTAATATATTCTCAATTATTTTTGGGGGGAAGTTTTATTTATGCCCTGAATCAATTTTGGGATTATTATTGTATATGTTTGGAGATAAAAGTATAGGCTGTTCTATTTATTTATTTTCTCATATCTTTATTACTTTTAGCTACTCAATTGTTTCAATATCATTTGATAGAGATTTTCATTTCTCCATTTAACTGCTTTTGGCATCTTTTTAGTGAAAATCAATTGCTCATATATGTGTGGGAACATTTCTGAACTCTTTATTAAGTTCCTCTGATATATATATCTATTTTTATGTTAATGCCAAATTGCTCTGATCACAATATCTTTATAATCAATTTTGAAATCATTAAGAATAAGACCTTCCACTTTATTCTTCTTTTTCAAAATTGATTAGGATATATTAGGTCCTTTGTATTTTTATAAAAACATTAGAATCAAATTGTCAATCACTACAAAACTTCCTGCTGGGGTTTGATAAGGATTGTGCTGAATATGTATATAAATTTGGAAAGAACTGACATCTTAACAACATTGAGTTCTTCTGATCCATGAGCACAGTACATCTTACAGTGCATCTTTCCATATACTTAGGTTTTCTTTTACTCATACCAATATTGCAGTTCAACATACAAAAATTCTACACATCTTTCATCAAATTGATTCCTCAATATTTCATCTTTCTGATGGTTTTGCAAATGGTATCTTTAAATTACAATATCAATAGTTTATTTCCAGGGTTAAAAATACAACTGATTTTTAAATGTATTTACTTTGTATCCTGAAATCTTGCTTAGCTCAAACTATCTTATTAATCTTCTAGGTGTTTGTATGTTTAATATTCTATACATAGATGATCAGATTTCTATAAGTAAAAATAGGTTTCTTCTTCTGTTCCAATCTGCATGCTTTTCCCTTTTTCTTGAGATATTCCACTCTCTAAGACCTTTAATAACTTCAATGCCGAATAGAAGTGGTGAGATTAGACATCAATGCTTTATTTTTAATCTTAAAGGGAAGCATTCTATACTTTATTATTAAGTGTGTTAGTTTTACCTTTTCATAGATACTCTTTTTCTGTTTGAGAGTGTTCATTTCTAATCCCTGGTTTGCTCACCTTTTTTATCATGACTAGATGTTTACTTTCATCTAATGCTTTTTCTGTGTCTACTTAAATGATCACATGATTTTTCTTAGTCTATTAAAAGGGTAAATAGCCTGAGATATTTAACTAAATAACTAATTTAATATTTAATTAAATATTAACCCAAACTCATATTCTTGGGATAAACTCAACTTGGCCATAATGCATTATCCATTTTATAGCTGTTGTTTTCAATTTGCAAATATCTTAAGAAGTTTAGTGTCTATGTTCTTGAGGGAAACTAGTCTGTAGGCTTCTTTTATTACAACTCCAGAAAAGTTTGCATGGAGTTGATATTACCTTTTCCTTAAGTGTTTGTTAGAATTCACCAGTGAATTCTAGGAGCTCTCTTTGTGGGACAGTTATATCATCAAATTCAATTACATTAACAGATAAAGGCTGCTTAGGTTATCTGTTTCTGCTTGATAAGTGATGGTAGTCTAAATCTTTCAAGGAATTTATACATTTCATATAAGTTGCTGAATTTATGGGCCTAAAGTTGTTAATGATACTCCCTTATTCTTTAAATGTCTGTAGGAGCTCGAGTGATGCTCCCTCTCTTATTTCTGATACTAGTAATTTTTGACTTCTTTATTTTCTCCTTTCTCTTTTGGATTATTCAGTAAAGTTTATGTTTCCATCTTATGTCTTATAATGGCTCATTAAGAATACCTATTTGCATTTTTATTTGAGTTTTATTGGTTGCTTTAGGGTTTTATAGTATACATCTTTAACTTACCATACTCTACCTTCAAGAAATATTAATACCATTTCCTATGGTACAAAAAACTTCCTATTGCCATTTGTGAAATGAATGAAAAAAGACAATAGATGAAGAAGCTCTGGAGTGAAAACCTCTGAAAAGAAAATATTGCCTTGGCATGATGATATTATTATGTTAGCAATACTGAAAAAGAATTCCAGGAGACTAGAGTTTCTGGGAATATGTAGACCCCTTTGCTCTTACACAAATCAAAAAGAACTGACTTAGATTTATAAGTGTACATAATCAAATTTTGATTAGTTGTTAAGTAAGAGATGAGAGAGGGAAATTTCATCCCAGTATTTGAAAGGCCTTTGGAGATAAGTATGTGTAATTCAGTTCATACAAAGTTGGTAACTGTTTTTGTAACAAAGACTACCACTTAATTGCTTGATTACATTAAGAAAATATTCAATGAGAAATGAAGTGATAATATGACCTAGGAATCACAACATCAGGATGGCAGTATGGGCTTTAGCCCTTTATGTGGGAAGTAAGGAAGTAACTCCTTTCACCCTAAAAAAAGGTATAGATATGAGAACAGCAAATTGGTTAAGATCAACAAACACACTCTATTATTCAGTGTAATATATAACAAGCTATTACTTTATTCTAATGAAAATGCAAATTATACAACATTAATAATGATCATTTCATGATATATTTTCTAAGTCCTCATTTACATGCAGCAGTAAATAATATAAAGGGGCTTTTATAGAAAGATGGGGTCCCTAACTATTTTATAAGAGCATCTTCCCCAATACAAGTCTTTGAAGATCAATGGTATATTTGGCTGTAGATGTTGACAAAGTGGAGCAGAAAGGTGATGTGTCAGATGGTACTACCTTTTTTTGTTGAGAATTCTGACTAATAAAACATAGACAGCTGATAACATACCTAGAGTTTCTAATTTAAAAGATCTAGTGATGGATCCAAGAATTTGTACATCTACCAATTTCTCAGGTGTTGCTGACATTACTAGTCTGGAGACCACATTTTAAGAACCACTGCTATAAATGACAGGTCCTGAAAAGAGAATGGAGTGAAAGGAAAAACAAGTCTAGCAGAGATCTTAACTCTTAGACATCTTGAAAGTATACAATTAAATTCTGTGTGTACACGTTTTGAGAGCACACCAATTTTCTTCAATTTCCAATGGTGCTAGGGATCCAATGGTGTTAGGGATCCAAAAAAGGTTAAGACCCAGTTGTGTGGACATGTATTTTAAAAGGACATAAGATCCACTAGCAATCTGGCTATACTGTTGAGGTTTCCCTGATTTAAAAAATAAAATAAAAAATAAACTATTTAGTGTCACCACCCAGTACATTAGGATAAGTTGAAATGTATATCAATACATATGTTCACTTTACAAAGGACAACCTTAAAATAGTTTTTAATAAAGCAATACAACCTATTAATTTGTACCAAAATGGCAAATTTCCTTGTCATCTGACCAAAAATATGTAGCAATTTGGCATCAAATCTTTCTATGTTATGATTTAAAGCTTATGTCCTAACTTTTAAAAGAAAACTAAAACCACATTTTATAAAATCGTTTTCTTTAACAAACAAATTAAAACTATTGTGTTTTTTTACAAAAAAGAAGTCTCAGCAGATCACTAGGAACTGTCAAGGAAGTAAGAGTGATTTATTTCATAAGGAAAATGCCTACTCTAATCATGCCAGACATAGTAAAGAAAATGCCAGTACTAAAATTATTCCCTAAATTACATTAAATCATATCACACAATACAGAACTTGCCACATTCAAATGTAATAAAAATTAAATTTTTATTCTGAAATAAATGGGGTAGTATTGAATTCTCAATTTTTGTTAAAATTCTTTAGAAAGTAAATGTCAGAAACTATTTTACTGATCTCGTCTTAGTGAAAGGCTGCCTAGTCTCGTTTGAGATTCACCAAGTACCCTAAACTATATCCAGAGACACTTCCTGTATATAATTTAAACATGCTTTGCAATATATGTTTCATCCTTTGAGAGAATTTTAACAGAAACACAAATTTATTTTCATGAACATTTAATAATATTTCAAAGGTAAAAATATTTTCAGAGGTGTATTTCTTAATTCAAAGCATAACAGAGAATACTTAATTTATGTATTGAGATTGTGTACATCTTAGATGAACACATTTTAATTAAAAAATAACTCATCAGGTTCTATTGCTATGACAATAATGTAATAGTAAATAATGGGGCAAGGAAAGAGAGAAAATGTTATGAAAAATTAAAAACTATGATACTTTCTAAAATATCATCCTCTGGTCTTGAAAGAGGAAATTGCTTCAGATAATAAAGTCTCTTTAACTCTTTATCTTTCAGTATAATCTCATGTAAGTTACATTATATTATAAACATAGAATATGATTTAAAGTTAAATTATTAACTTTTCCCAAGTGTTTATGACCAAGGTCACTGAGGTGGTTAACAGCAGAACTAAAACAAGAAACCAGGTTTGTCAATTGCCTTTTATATTTTTCATTAATAACACTTCGAATCTTCTTGAACTATCCTAGTCTAGTCCTAATCACATCTTACCTTGGTGAAGCAATAGTAACCTACATGATACCCCTACTTCTATAAACTCACTTCATACAGTTTCACTAGACTAATGCTCCAAAAGCTATTGTTTTTCACAATGAAATTCTCTTGTAGCAACAAGTACAAACACAACTAACATTTATAAAGTGCTTGCTATGTACCAACCGTTGTATTTATCTGATTTATTTCTCACAACAATCCCATGAGGTAGGTACCATTACCCTCATTTTATAAATGAGAAAATCAGAATTTAGAAACATTTAAATGCCACTCAAGGTCACACAGCACTAAGTAGTAGAATTAGAATTCACAGAGAGAAAGATGGATCCCAGAAGCCACATTCTTAGCCAGTTTGCTACATTAATTCTACATAATGTTTTTAAAAAACTTTTTAAATTGTATAATATAACAAATATACAAAGCAAAGAAAGAAAAAAGCAATAATTTTCAGAGCACTCTTCAACACATAGTTATAGGACAGATTTCAGAGTTTGTCATGGGCTACCATACTATCATCTCAGATTTTTTCTTCTAGCTGCTCCAGAATATAGGAGGCTAGAAGGACTAAATAATTTTTTATCATCACAATCTACTTTTTTTCCTTTTTTTGTGAATATGTATACAAAAAAGCAATAAATTTCAAAGCACATCACAAGAATTAGTTGTAGAACAGATGTCAGAGTTTGGTGTGTTACAATTCTACAATTTTAGGTTTTTGCTTCTAGCTATTCTAAGATACTGGAGACTAAAATAAATATCAATTTATTCCCAGTACCTGCCCATGCAAAAATAATAATAATAAAATAAATAAATATCAATTTAATGACTCAGCAATCATATTAGTTTGCTAAACCCTACCTTTTCTGTATAAGTCCACAATCATCTTTGATCTTTCTATCCCACTCTTCGGGGGAATTTGGGCTATGTCCATTCTAACTTTTTCATGTTGGAAAGGCTGTTAATAATATGGGGTAGGGAGATGGAACTAGTTGATGTTCTGGAGAGGCTAGGCCCTCTAGGTTTCAGGATTTATCTGGTCCAGGGACTCATCTGGAGATTTCAGGTTTCTGAAAAGTTACCCTAGTGCATGGAACCTTTGTAGAATCTATACATTGCCCTAGGTGTTCTTTAGGATTGGCTGGAATGGTTTTGGTTGGGGTTTGCTAAGTACGATAGGTAGCAATGTCTAACTGAAGTTTGCATACAAGTGACCTCCAGAGTAGTCTTGCAACTCTATTTGAACTCTCTCAGCCACTGATACTTAAATTAGTCACACTTCTTTTCCCCTTTTGGTCAGGATGGAATTGTTGATTCCATGGTGCCAGGGCCAGACTCATCCCTGGGAGTCATCTCCCAAGGCACCAGGGAGACTTTCACCCGTGAAAGTCATGTCCCACATAGGGGGAGGGCAATGATTTCACTTACAGAGTTGGGCTTAGAGAGAGTGAGGCCACATCTGAGCAACAAAAAGAGGTGCTCCAGAAGTAACTCTTAGGCATACCATAGGTAGTCTAAGCTTCTCCACTACCTACATAAATTTCAGAAGAGTAAACCTCAAGAACAGGGGCTTGGCCTATTGATTTGAATGTCTCTAATGTTTGACACAGTATCAGTGGATTCCCTGATGGTAAAGTTTAATAGACATAATGTTTTCATTGCCTATAGTATTTAATTCAAATTCCTTTGCTTGCCTTTAAAGACTTCAGAATCTGATCCAACCCTTAATTTTATTATCCTTCATTCAATTGGACTTACTATTCTTTTTTAACAATGTCCTTGTCTTAACTGTATTGACTCTATATCATATATTTTGCCCTCACACAGAACATAGTTGGATTTTTAAGCACATGCAATCTCAAGAGTATTTACCTTTTGATAAATAAAGTTAAAAGATTTACATTTATTATAGAAACTAGATCTGCCCAGGTATAAATATTAATTGTGCAATTATTTGCTATGACTCTGGTTAACACTCCTCTGCCTCAGGTTTCTCACAGTGAAAATGGAGATAGTAACTATCACTTCATAGTGTTATTGTGATGATTAAATGAGTTAATCAATGTAAAGTTCTTAGAATCTTTTTCCATTGGTTTCTTTAATATGCCAAGGATCTTTCATGCCTGACAATATTCCTACCTTAAATAAAAAACAATTTGTAGTATTATATGATACTAGAGTATTTTGATAGTCACAATTGATTAACAGAGATAGTACACTATATACAAAGAAAGAATTATTTACATTCAGTAAACAATATAAAAACCAAGCTCTTTCAAAATAAAGGGAAAAGGAAGATTAGGATGCAAAAGAAGGTATTTTTCTATATTTGGAAAAGAATTGAAATCTTTTCACTAGTTAGATGTAGGGCGTTCTATGAATGCTATCAACTTTTTCAAACAGAACTCTTAGGTTGACTTGCTAGTTTCCCTATATTGAGGATAAACAACAGGAAAAAAAGAAAACTCTTAATTCCCTCAGAGCTTTAGTGAAATCCTTTCTAGAAATCAAGTTCTGTAAGGTTTATATGTCCAAATACCTAAGTTTCAGCAACATACTTCATATTTTAGTTTCTATCAAAAAAATTGTGGCTTCACTGTCATATAAAATGGTTCAATTATTCAGCAGGAGTAGTCTTGATTTCTTGGTCTTCTATAAAAGAACTCTGATTTTCCACTGGGTAACCATCCTTCCTTTATTCTCAGTATGAGTGTTTCAGATGGAGCTAAATCCATCCCTGCTCCTGGGACTAGCACTTGGCTAATGCCCTCTCCAATCAGAGCTCTGCATACCCTGCTCACAGAAGTAACACAGAAATAGACAAAAGACCCAAACTAATAGGTTTAGGTCAAAGTTAATACCAAGATATTTTCTTGAACTACCAGGAAGCAGGAATTCTCCTTTTTGTTAGACTTGAAGCTTAGTGGATATAAGCCTTGGGCTACTATGGTACCACTGTATATAGAGGACCTGTGCAAAAGTAAAGCCAACACAGAGGGAAGCAACATAAAGGAAGCAATAAGTCATATATATTGATTAGATAGATGATAGATAGATAGAAAGATAGATAGATAGACACTCTTAATTCTTAATTCATATGAATTAAGATAACATAAACTCAGAGTTCAGGTTTTAACAACAATTTTAAATTCTTGCATCAAACGGATTTAGTATCAGCTACCTCTAGACTCTTCAGTTATATCAGTCAATAAATTCTATGTGCCTTAAGTCAGCTTCACTTGGGTTTTCTGACATTGTTAACTATAAGATTTCTGAAAAATATTTACATAAGGAAGAGACACTCATAAAAATGAAATATAAACATATAATTACAATTGGCTTACCTTTTGGTTTAATAAAGCACTTGCCAATTTTTGTACTTCTAAACTCAGTAACGTAGTTCCTCTGATGACTTTGCTAAGAGCAGCAAGTGACTGATGAACACTTTGTACTAAGCGAATGGCATTGAATTGTTCAAGAATGATGAATGATAATATGGGTGATCCTTGTCGATCATTAGGAGGAGACACTTTCTGATGAATCAGGTTTGAATTCTAAAAGAGTAACACATCACGTTATACTTACTTACAAGTAATACAAAACATTGCTATATTAAAATATTTCATATATTATTCAATTCTTTTGTTGCTCTACCATGTTTTGAAATAAGCTTGCTTTATAATGGCCAAATTTAATAAGTCTGCAAACACATAGAAAGGGAATTCTGGTGTTCCCCAATATTTAAAATGGTGTGGGTGTGGGAATTAAGAGTGGTAAAAAGGGAACTCATATTGAGAAGCTGTAGTCAGAAAAGAAAAGAATAAAAGAAGGGAGGAAGAAAAAAAGAAAAGAAGGTGGAAAGAATTGCAGTACTAAGCCAAATACAAAGATTAGAAAAGAGGTACTACCTCTTGATTATTACAAACAAAGTGGAATAAATCACTGCTTTAAAATGTAAATGCACACACAGTTCAATTTGAAAATTAACACTACGTAAAGTGGTACATTTAATTATTCTTTCATGTGAACATCCCATGATTGAAGCATTTGTTGAATTTTTGTTTGTTCTTTGTTTGTTAGTTTTGCTTGTTTGTTTTTGGGGGGGAAGTGCATGGACTGGGAATTGAATCTGGGTCTCTCACATGGCAGGCGACAATTCTACCACTGAACTACCCTTGCACCCCAAAGTAACTTATTATTAAAACTAATTTTACCTGTTTCTTTGTACTTATTTAAATGTGGCTTTTAGAAAATTTAAATTGCATATGTGGTTCTCATTTGTTCACCACATATTTCTATTTGACAAGCTGGTTTAAAAGGCTATCAAATAAAACGCTGTTTAGTCATAGTGTAGAAAACCACACTAAAGGCTCTGTGCTCAAAACCAATGAATAATACATCTTAGTATTTATTTCTACATGTATACCTTAACAGAGACTGTGATATACCGAATTTCTGGGGTTTCTCAAATTATTAAGAAAAAATCAAGGAATCTTATTTGCTTTTAAACAGATTATAAGTTTAAGGGAAAAAATTTCACCTTCAATAATACTCTAAATGTGTCAAAAAATGTTAAAAGACAAATTTGGGAAGGCTTCTTTTCTTACCTACTATCTTAATTTTCCCATTGTATGTATTCTGCTTAATGATTCCAGTTAAGGATCCTTTTTCTTTGTTTAACTAGTTGTCACATTCATAAAGTCTACCAGAGCTCTGTTTTTTTTTTCCAGTTATTTAGCATAATACAGAATGTAATAATATGATGATATAGCATGGCTATTGCCATTGGAGAAAATATATTTACTTATCTCAGAAAAATCACCATTAAATAAATTTTATTGGCATAAAATTTCTGTATTCCTGAAGATAGGTTTAAGCTATGAGCTCAAATTTAGGTATTTTTATTTCTATCACTGCTATATTTAAAATAATAAATGTGTCACAATTAATTTGAGGCACACACATAAATATATACGCTTAAATAGTTAATGATAAATTCAAAACTGGATCTAAAGGAGAAAAAAGTCTATTAACAAAAATTAATTAGAACTATTAAAGTCTAAATCAAAAAAGAATTAAAATTTAAACAACAGTATGCAATAAATAACACAACACATCTCTAACCTGAATTGAATAAGTAATAAAATCTTGAAATAAAATTTTGGTTATATTGAAACAGCGTTCCTGTAAGTAAATAATCTGTGGTATTAAACATGAATCAATCTTACACTAAGTGAGATTAGCAAACAATATTTTAAATTTAAAAGTGGATTTTGCAGATTTTAATCCAGCCTATTACTTGATGTGACAAATCTGCACTGTAATTTTTTTATAACAAGGACACCCAAATATACATCATTCAAGCAAGCTTTCATTTATCTACATCCAAACAAATAGAAAGCTTATTAATGCACTGTACTTTTAAAAGACTGATTTAGATAAGGAAAGTAACTATCAAGAACATCTACAATTCAAAAGGAGTTCAAGCAAGCACTGTGGTCTACAGATGTGCAGTAACTGTAATATACACACTGGATTTTGAAGACAATATGAAAAGCATGAAAATATCATAATAGTTTTATATTGCTTACATAGTGATATGCTAATATTTTGGATAGACTAAGTAATTTATTATTATTATATTTTTGTATGCTGAATGGTATAGGGTCACATTTCATTATTCTTCCATGTGAGTATCCTGTCATTGCAGCACATTTGTTTAATTTTTGTTTGCTTGTTCTTTGTTAGTTTTGCTTGTTCGTTTTTTTTGAAGGGGAAGTGCATGGACCAGGAATTGAATCTGGGTCTTTTGCATGGCAGGCGAGAATTCTACCATTGAACTACCCTTGCACCCCCAAGTAACTTATTATTAAAACTAATTTTACCTGTTTCTTTGTACTTATTTAAATGTGGTTTCTAGAAAATTTTAAATTGCATATGTGGTTCTCATTTATTCCTCAAATATTTTTATTTGACAATGCTCATTTAAAAAGCTATACAAAACACTGTTAAATTTAGCCATAAGAACAAAAGGAAAAATTGGCCTACAGCAGAGTCTTGACAAGGATTTGATTAACAGATGAAAATAACATGGAGAAAAGAATGAAGGAGAATAATAAGGCAAACTGCACTACAAAAGCTCTGATTAAATTAATGAAGGGGAAAAATAAACATGAGCAGAAAATAGCAAAATATACTAATATGTATGCTATGATGTAATTTATCTCTCACAGGTTTTCACAAAATATTAATTAAAATTATCTCTAGAAGGGCACGGCAAGATGGTTGTATAGTGAGGTATGGAGTTTAGTAAGTTCTCTAGGGTAGCTAGTATATAACCAGGAAATGTCTGGAACAACTATTTGGGGGAATACTAGGACTAGATACACAGTGTACACCATTTGGGAATGGGTGGAATGGCCAAGATTCTATGGAAAACTGTAGATCTTCCAAGCCATGGAGGCTGATGCACCTCTCCCACTGGCAGGGCAGGCTGTCTTGTAGTTGGTTGTCCATGGGGAAAGGAAGCCCTCTCTACTAGGAGCAAGGAAGGTAGTTCAACCAAACTCCAACTGCAGAATTAATTAACATATTTGGACTGCTGAATACAAGCTCCAAGCACAGATAAACCTGGTGTAAGCAAGAAAGGAATCATGAGATTTTGCCACAGCAGAGGGGAGGTGGGGCTGATGGGGAAAAAAATGGTTTTGGAGTTGGACAAGCTCAAAATACCCAAGAAAAGGGGTACATAGAGCTGGGTACCAATTCTGGCAAATCCAGGGAAGGCTGGGATCCAGCTCTGGAAAGGATATTTAAAAAAAAAACACAAAAACTTCATAACAGCCCATTAGATAAAGTTTCCCACATTCTCAGGCTTCAGCACTGCCTCAGGCAAGGGTGGAGTTAAGGCATATCTGAGAGACAGAGTAAATAGACAGGTGTGCTCATTTGAAACTTTTGTGCACCTGGAAAAGACATGTCCTTTAATCCTGATTCAGTATTGTTAGGTGGGATCTTTTTTATTAAGTTTAGCCTTTATCTTCTGCCCTTATAATTGTAAAAACCTTGTGACTAACGTTCATTTGTACCATTACCAGTTTTTCAACTTTAGAGTCTTGTAATCACTAAAGACTGCCCCTGATGTTTATTAATGAAGGGCCTTGGGTCAGCCCAGAACTAAACCACTTCCAAGTCCAAAGTTACCTTGATAACTGAGACTGGTTCTAACCAAAGCGGGTCTGCCTGACATGTGCAGCAGCCTAGATTTTAACCTACAAGTCACCTATGCCTCATTCTGCCATTTTCTTATATACATGACATTTCTGTGACTAGGCATGCAATTAATCTGTGCATGCTCAATAATTAGGTCACCTCTAATTTCCTCAACTGGGGCAACTGTGCCATTATCCTAAACTCTGCCCATCTTTTTATTTAATAAAACAATGAGAATTACTGCAGTTTAGGGAGACAGATTTTAGGCTGCCAGGCCATCTGCTTTCCTACTATGTACACAGTAATAAGTTCTTTCTCTCTTTGAAATCCCAGTGTCCCAAGAATTAGTTATTGAGCATGTCAAGCAAAAGAACCCATGCCCTTTTCCAGTAGCAAGACTTCAGTTAGAGAAATGAATGAAGCTGATCTGGTTAGGACTAAGGTAAATCAGACTAAAACATAAAGCATGATATTGACTGTATTTTAGAACTTCAACTTTTGTGTGAAATCAAAAGAGATGTTTATACGGTACAAAGTTTATATTTTCTGTAGCACAGTATCTCATTTAACTTGTATGGCTAGCTTATTTGAACACCATAACTATAGGGAACCTTGAATATGGAGTGAGATTATGTTGGTTTGTACAGCTTAATGTCATGCTTTGATACATCCCAAAGTAATTTGGGTGGAGGATGAAAAAGTATTTGCAAAGGGCCCCCCAAAGACCTGATATTCTTGCAAGCTTTGAGGACTACAAATTTGACAGGCATTTCATAAGTGCAAGCTCTCAATTTTGGAGCTTGCACTAATGAAACTTATTCTTGCAAAGGAGAAGTTGAGACAACTTATAATTATGCCTAAAAGTCACCCTAAGAGAACTTTTTTTGCTTAATGTGGCTACCCTCTCTAAGCCGCCTCCGCAGGTTAACTCACTGCCCTTTCCCCTACATAAGACATGACTCCTAGAGGTATAAATCTCCCTGGAAATGTGGGAACTGACTCCTGGGGATGAGCATAGCCCTGGCATTGTGGGATTGAGAAAGACATCTTGACCAAAATGAGGAAGAGAGATGAAAACAAGATAAAGTTTCAGTGGCTGAGAAATTTCCAAAAGAGTCAAGTGATCATTCTGGAGCCTATCGTTATGCATTAGATATTTGTTTTAAGTTTTTGGTGTATTAGAGTAGCTTGAGGGAAATTCCTGAAACCACTGAACTGTAATTCAGTAGCCTTGATTCTTGAGGATGATTGTATAGCTATATAGCTTTTATGGACTGACCATGTGATTGTGAAAAACTTGTGACTGACACTCCCTTTATCCAGTAGAGGGACAGATAGGTAAAAAAAGAATAAAGACAAAAAAAAAATAAATAATAAGAGGGTAGAGGGGTTCTACCGGCTTGAATCTATTATGTACCCCAGAAAAACCATGTTTTAATCCTGATCCAATATTGTCAGAGCAGCTGTTTCTTTTAATCCTGATTCAATACTGTAGTTTGGAAATGCTGATTAGATTATATCCACAGACATGTGATGCGCCCAATTGTGGATGTGAACTTTTGATTAGGTGGAGATGTGACTCTACCCATTCCAGGTGGGTCTTGATTAGTTTACTAGTCTTTAAAAGGGGAAATATTTTGGAGAAATCTCAGAAACGACAGAGCTGACAGAAACTTCAGAGCTCAGAGCTGAAACAGACGCCAACACTTGGAGAACAGAGACAGATATTTGGAGATGTTTGGAGCCCAGCAGATGTTGTGATAAGATGTTAAGCAAGCCGGAACCTGAAGAGAGCCAAGGGAAGCCAGGAGTTGAGAGCCAGGCCCAGAGAAGAAAACTGAGGAACCCCCACAGAAACAGAGGTTGAAAGCAATGGAGCCCAGGAACAAGGGACCAGCAAATGCCAGCCATGTGACTTCCTAACTGATGGAGGTGATACAGACCCATCAGCCTTCCTTGAATTAAGATATTTTTCCCTGGGTGCCTTATCTGGACATTTTTATAGCCTTAGAACTATAAACTCACAACTTACTAAATTTTCTTTTTAAAAGTCATTCCATTTCTGGTATAATACATTCTGGCAGCTTACAAACTAATACAGGGGGTATGGGAAGTTTTGGGTGTTAGTTTTTACTTTTATTTTTATTGGTATTTTTTTGGGAGTAATGAAAATGTTTAAAAATTGATTGTGATGATGAATGTACAGCTATATGATGATACTATGAACCATGGATTGAACACTTTGGATGATTATATGGTATATGAATATATCTCAATAAAATTGCATTTTAAAAAGTCAGTAACTTAAATTTGGTTGATAGTGTTGTTAAAATATTTTATATTCTTATTTCTTGTCTGTCTACTTATTCTATCAATTAATGAGATATAGTAAAATATCTGATTATAAAAAACAAAATAAAACTTCTGCATGCAACCAAAGGCAGAGATGTTTATTTGATGAAAAATTATATTTTCTGTCTCACACTATCTTTTTTAAATTTGTATGGTCAGTTTATTCCAAGACCATAATTAAAAGGAACTTTGACTAGGGAGTGAGATCCTGTTGGTTTGTACAGGTTAGTGTGCCCAAATACATTCCGGAGTAATCTGGGCAGAGAATAGCCCCCTTGTGGGATTAAGGAAAAATGTAGAAATATTACACTTCCCCACCTGGGGAATTCCTGATATTCTCTCAAGGATTGGGTATTTCCAATTTAATAGGCAAGCCCTAAATCTTGGGGCTTGCCCTTGTGAAACTTATTCTGTAGAGGTAAAGCTAAGCCTACTTATAATTATACCTATGAGTCACTCTCAAAGAACCTTTTCTGTTGCTCAGATATGGCCTCTTTCTCTAAGCCAACTCTGCAGGTAAACACATTGTCCTCCTCAATAAGTGGAACATAACTCTCAGGGGTGTAAATCTCCTGGCAATACAGGACATGACTTCTGGGGATGATCCTGGACCCAGCATTATGGGACTGAGAAAGACTTCTTGACCAAAAGGGGGAAGAGAAATGAAACAAAATAAAGTTTCATTGGCTGAAAGATTTTAAATAGAGTCAAAAGAGCATTCTGGAGAATATTCTTATGCATTACACATGGATATTCCTTTTTTTAGTGTATTATATTAGTTAGAAGGAAATACCTGAAATCATTGAGCTGTATTCCAGTAGCCTTGATTCCTGAAAACGATTGTATAACCATATAGCTTTTACAGTATGACTGTGTGATTGTGAAAACCTTGTGGCTGACACTCCTTTATCCAGTGTATGGACAGAAGGAAGGACAAAACATAAATAAATAATAGGGGAGATAAGGAGTATGGGCTATTATGGGTGTTTTTTCTTTCATTTTTATTCTGATGTATACTTTTTTTGCAGTAATGAAAATGTTCAAAAATTGACTGTGGTAATGAATGCACAAATATGGTGGTACTGCGAACCACTGATTGTACACTTTAGATGATTTTATGGTATGTAAATATATCTCAATAAAATTTCACTAAAAACATGAACTAATTCTAAAAATAAAAATAGATATTTTAGACATCCTAAAAGGATTAATAATAGAGAATTTTTACCATGGTAGCAACATGTTAAATTGTTTTACATAATACTAAGTCTAAAGAAAATACTCAAAATAATAATTTATATTAAAGCATAGCTATAATCACCACATGAGCAAATTATAAAACATACAGTATGATTTTTTTGTAGTGAAACTATCAAGGGGTGTCAGCCATATCTTTAATCCATTGCTTATTAAAAGAGAAGTATTTTCATGAATAAATACAATTGACTGAATCATGTGTACTTTGAAGGATGGCCTTGACATTTTAAAGATTTTGTCATTAAAAAGCTAAGTGTATTCAGAGAAAAATCATTATTCGATTATGGAGCTGCTGGAGAAAAAAAGGTATATCTAAGCCAGGTAACAACTATTCCTTTTCATACCAAATTATCAGGTGGATCACAGGAAAGCAGCTGTTTTAATATTTATTCAGTTCAGTTCATTTGCAATTAAAGGTATATTACTTAACTGAACAGGCAGAGGTCAACCAGTTCAATTGTGCAATAATTACCCAATAAATAGACTTAATCAGAAGTGTTAAAGAGCTGAGATAGAAGGCAAAATTGCTTGGGACAAGTAGAGCAAAAAAAGCCAAACCTGAACAATAGAGGAAAAATACTCCAGTATTTTGATGCACTTAAACTGATGCACACTGTTCATATATAACTTGGATATATGGAACAAAATGGCAAAACATTTGAAAACTAGGGTATAAAGAGATAAGATGGTATGTTACTAAAGCTATTTTATTTATATGAAACTGTATTTAATAGACTACCTGCTTCAAAACTTAGCCAGAAGAATGACTTCGCTCAGTGAGGCTATCAAGAAAAGAGTCAATCTAGTAGCATATGAGCAATAATTCAATCTCACATTAAGAGGCCCAATACAGACCATGGTATTTAAGGGGAAGGGCTCATGGAGTATTGACTATGTACAAGGCACAACATCCATTTCCATATTAAGTTATTTTGCTACATTTTAACAGCATCAGCAATATAAAAAAGTGAGGAGGATGGGTTATGAACTATTATATGATATTATGACTATCATACAGTTTGAGATTCTGTACCTGTTTAGAGAAACAATAGGAGGACACTGTTTAAAACTGACCTACACTGAATAGTTTTCCTTTTTTTTCCAATGCCCTCCTAATAATTAAATGATGTATATTTTTTCATGACATTATAATGCTTCTTGGTATCCTTTACGTACATGATTTTAACTCCTTAGAAAGGAAATTAAATAGCATAAAACAGCATTATTTTTTTGAAAAAGTTTGAGAAAAGCCCAACTGTTCTGAAATAGGGGGCACTCTGGTTCATAATATCCTCAAATGGTGAGCACATTATAACTTCATGGCTAAAAGGAGCAGTTAGCATTTCAAAAGCCAGTGTACCAACTGAACAAGAAAATGAAAAATAATTCCAATGCTGCGTAATATCATTTTACTGAACAAAAAAAGAAAATGTCTACAAGCAAAGTATAATCACCTATCAGTCATATACATCTGATTTTAAAGTTGCCTGAAATAAGAAATAGAGATAATTTCAGCTTCTGTTTCTAAGAGGGCTAGAAACCCAAATCTACATTCCTATTGAAAACTCTAAATGTTGAGTAACAACATAAAATGTTAAATATTAAAACATCCTCTTAAATGTACCCAAATATAACCATGAGCTGAGAAGAAAGAAAGGAATAATTATATCCAAAACCAAGTGTTGGATTTTTAATCTTCATCTTTATTCATTATACTGTGAATATGAACACAATCAGGTTCTCATGGGCTCTAAATGGCATGGGGGAACAGACTGAAATAGATACTGGCAAAAAAAACTGGTTACTGGGATTGAAGGCTCTCAGAAGTATCAAACAGAACAGAAATATATTTTAAAAACCCACACCTATGCATATTACGGTGAAACTTAAGGGGATGAAAGAATATTCTAGAGGGAAAAAGCAGATTACATGTAAAGAAATAAGTGTCTTATCACCATTAAACTCTTCAGCAAAACTATACGAGTTGGTAGAGACTTGAATCAGAGAAGTAACAGATAAGAAAAATTTGGGGATAGGTGTTTGATAGGAGTATCAAAGGGGAGAGAAGTCCTTAGGGAGTTGAATGAGGCTTTCTAATATTTTTGTAAAAATTTTTAAAAGACATTTTATGATCATTCTACACAGGAAATAGAAATGAATGTGGAATATCATGTTAGCTCCTTTTTTGGGGGGTGGGCAGAATACAGGAAAAAATATGTAAATATACACACATATGAAACTCAAATGAGTAATACCTTCCAAGAAAATAACTGGGAAAGTAAAAGTGGGTCTGCAGCTACACTACTTGTTACATGTAAAGACCAAATAAAGATATTCTCAGATGTAAAAATCCTCAAAAATGTTACTGCACAGCATTTTAAAATAATGTATTGGAATCAGATTAAAATTAAAATTTATTCCCTCTGAGCCAGACACCATTAATTCTTTTCATTTCAGTGAGATGCAAATTTCAGAACACTAAAAAAACAGTTAATGGACTCACATGCTATTTAATTCTCCATTAAAAGCAATGCCCAAACTATATTTATTTGGTTTTAACCCTCTGCTTGAAAGTAAAAACCTGAATTTCTTAAGCAGTCCTAGTATCACAATGGCCTAGCAATTTACTCTCTACTTAGAGTTGCCAAGGGGTTAACCCAATTAGCCCATTTTAAGTGAACCGATTTCTCTTTAAATGAATGGGAAAACCCTTAGCTTAATTAGAGAAGTAACGGAGCCAATCTTACAATGAAAGAACTTAAAGCAGGAATCTTAACACATATTACTCATTTTTACAAGGAAAACAAAATAAGCAAAGTGAACTCGGAAATATCTCACTAAGAACAATATTCATAAATTTATTCATTATACTCTATTGCTTGCATGAAGTGAAGCGATTAAGGAGTGGGGGGGCAAGATAAACAGGAGTAGGGTGGGGTGGGAATGGAGTTGTACAAAAATGTTTAGTATTACTGACGTTAACCAATATAAATATTTGTACTATAAAAATTAAAACACAAAAAAGTTTTTGTTAGTTTTAATGAAGTTAGAAGAGTTTTCTGAATAGCATGTGCCCATCTTTGCAGGAAAAAAGGGAGAATAATTACCCCAATCTATAAAAATGTAAAAAGCAATCTCATACTATTAAAGCAACTGCTCCCCCAAGTTATGGAGGAGGAAAAGTTCATTAGTTACATTTCATATATTCATCCTAGGGAAAACTGTTATGTACAAGAACGTAAGAAATTATTTTTATTTTTATATTTGTTAACTGGAGTTATATAATCAAATAACTGGTTTCCCCTTAATACCTATAAATATAATCAAAGAATAAAAAATGAATTTATTCTATAAGAATATTACTTACATTTTAGTTACTACTGTATGTTTGTTTAATCTGTTAAATAATGTCATTTTAATGATAGTAGCATAGCAAATCTCTGGATTTAAAAATGCTAGACACAGAAAGAGATCTTTATATTTTGAATTTGCTACCTATGCAAAAGTAAATTATTCATACTTTATTTACTAATAATAACTAAAACAGTATAACAACAATAAAGCTAATATTTATCATATTCCTATTATGTGCCAGGCATTATAACCAATTTATTTATTTAATATTCATGATACTGTTATCAAGTAATTGTATTCCTACACCACAAATTGCAATACTACCTTTTATAGCTTTTACTATTTTAAGAATAGGAAAATAGAACAAATTATTGATAGTAATGTTTTTTGCCAAAATATTGGCAGAAATAGCATTTATAGTTACAACCATAATTAATCCAATAATAAAATGACAGTTTTTATATGCATCTTTTTTTAATTTGATGAAGGCAAAAAAAAAAAAAAGCTAAACCAAAGAAAGAAAGGGGTTTCCATTTTAGAAGACATTAAGTGATCTGCTAAGAATGTAACTGGATCTCCTACATTTCTGACTTAGAAAGCTGATCTATAACTTCTCATAATGATGCAGTAAAAAAATTGTTTAAGATTTCATTTCCGAATTTACTAATTAGTGACAAAAAATGAGACTAAAATATTTTAACAATAATATTTGCTGGAATCATGAAACACATTTCAAAAGAACTCATACATTTGATAAAACAGAATATACACATGCACTCACACACATAACAACTGCCTAAAATGAAGTATTTTACATTTGAAACACAATAGAACAATACTTAAAGTAGTTAACATTTGTCCAGACCTCACATATTAATCATTCATTAAAAATAATGATCATCTTTCTGGCTCAAGGAGTATTCCATTTAAAACAATTTTTTTAGTATTCCATTGAATACTTATATGCAATTTAATTAATTTTCTAAAGAGTCCCATTATATTAAACTAGGCAAGATTTTTCCATAGACCTATGTTCCTTTACCTAATTAAGGTAAGTTTCTTTATTAATAACATCTTTTAAGATAAATACTAGAAAAATTATGTTATTCTTCTAGGTTATCAAAGGGATATCAAATTTGTAGGTAGAGATTCTAGTGCAATTTCTAGAGCAATTTCAAAGTCCAAAACATTACTGAGGAAATGTCTCAAACTAAAGATGAAAATCTGAGTTGGATCATTTCATTCAAATGTCTATTTTGTGACACCACTTGAGAAGACAGAGACAGCTGCCCTCAGTTTCATGACTACATTTTACAGAAAGAGAAGTTCAAAGATGTTCAATGCCTACAAAATATTTCCCCTCCTCTAAGACACAAGTTTGATCTACTATTCTCAGTTCAACTGTCCTTTCTTCAAGCTACTTCCTGAAAGTTGTGGCAATTTGTTCCTGGTTGCTTCTGTATGATTCATAAAAGTTGCATATTAACACAAAAATATACGAGCTCCACAACATGACTCTGTGATTGTGAAAACCTTGTGTCTGATGCTCCCTTTATCTACCATATCAACAGAAGAGTAGAACATATGGAATAAAAATAAAAATAGGGGGAACAAATGTTAAAATAAATTTAGTTTGAAATGCTAGTGATAAATGAAAGTGAGGGGTAAGGGGTATGGTATGTATAATCTTTTTTTTCTCTGTTATCATTTTATTTCTTTTTCTGTCGTCTTTTTATTTCTTTTTCTAAATCGATGCAAATGTTCTAAGAAATGATGAATATGCAACTATGTGATGATATTAAGAATTACTGATTATATACGTAGAATGGAATGATATCTTAATGTTTTATTTGTTTGTTGTTAATTTTTTTTTAATTAATATAAAAAAATATATACGAGCTCCACTTCTTTCTTTAGTTTCAAGCAACCTGAAAATAGATTAAGTACATAAAACCAAACACAGGTTTTTAAATAAAGGATTGTGGTGCTAGAGTTATTTAGCTTGGACATCTCACTTCCCCTCTTTTGGATATATGAACATGGTTGAAAGCTGAAAGCCAACAACCCATATTTAATTAATAAATTAAATTCACTGACAATTTTTCTCAGTTTAAATTTGATTGACAAATGTATTTTTGGATCCTACCCATAAAACTGAACCAGCTGTCAGTATATTTAAATCAAATGTCTATTATATCAGCTAAAAAGTGGACACACAAAGATTAAATTAGGGACACAGATACTTAGCTACTATGTAGCACCCCATCTGGTTGAAATAAAAAGTTAAAAAATGAAAGGACAAGAAAGCTGAAACTTAACTGTATAAATTGGATTGAAATACGATGTTGAGAAGAGCAAAATGGAATAGCTGGGGCTATATCAATAGTTGTAAAGTGTAGGAAGAACACTTCACATATTGCTGTTGAACTAATAATTAAAAATATATAGGGGCGGGCCACAGTGGCTCAGCAGGCAAGAGTGCTTGCCTGCCATGCCCAAGGACCCAGGTTCGATTCCCGGTGCCTGCCCATGTAAAAAAATATATATATATTTATATATATATATATATAAATGATATATATATAGGGTGGGCCACGGTAGCTCAGCAGGCAGAGTTCTCTCCTGCCATGCTGGAGACCTGGGTTCGATTCCTGATGCCTGCCCATGCAAAATAAATAAACAAATAAACAAACTACCTAATTGTTAATATTGGCAGGATTCTATGTAGGCAGAAACAAGGATAGAAAAGTAAGGCAAGACAACCTTCAGAATATTTTGCATTAACTGTAGTAGTTATTACAAGTTATCTTCAATCTCTGAAAGAAAATATATTTAAATATACATATTTAAAAGACAGAAAGCTGACATTTATCAATGATCCCCTTTTTAGCAAAAAATATCAATGTTTCAGTTTTTGGGTTGTTTTAAGAAATTAGCTTAATTCTTCAGCATCTTTAACCCTTCAACTACTTCTTCTACTGGATCATTCCAATTATTCTACATCCCTTCTAGTATTTAAGAAAAAGCTTACTGGGGTCCCAGTCTTGATCAACTAATTTCTCTGCTCTCTTTTATAGCACATTTAAAGAAAGAGCAGTCTATACATACACCCTGTTTCAATCTCCTTATCTCATATTCATTCTATTTCAAATTTCAAGTCTTTAAAATATAACTTCCAGTTCCTTCATTACACCTAAACTGTTCTTGTCAAAGCCACCTCTGACTTTTATTCTGAAAACAGTGATTCATTCTGTCCTCATTTTGTTCAGCCACTCAGAAGCAATTTTGTTCCTAATGAAACACTCTTTTCTCAAGGTTTCTATGATATCACAGGCTTTTGTGTACTGACTTTGGTTTAACTTCTTGTTTCTGTTTCCCCTCACTTATACTCTGGCCTCTGCTTTCCTAATACAACATTTTCTAATGTTGGCATTCCTCAAGGCTCAATAGTACGCCCTCTTTCTTCTCGCTCTCTCTCACTATATTTTCCTTAGATGATATACTTTACAATGACTTAAATGCCCCCTACATAGTGGCAAGTCCCACATTTATATTATAGCCCAAAAAGCTTTATTGAGGTCCACATTTGTATAATCAACTACCAATTTGATGTCCAAACTATGCAATCTAAACTAGGTCTTCTCTTATTTCTAATAGCATCTGTCTATTCCTTCCAGAGCATTTACAATAATTTACAATAAATTATTTGCTTGCTTTTTTCTTTAACTTTTAAAACTGTTTTTCTTACAAACTAACCGTAAACTCCATGGGGTTGATGCCATGACTGTTTTGTTCATGGCTATCTATATACAGTCCCTAGCAAAAAACAACTAAAGCAAACCAAGTACTCAATTATAATATTTGAATGAATGACCAAATAATAATAGAATTATGTAAATAAAAATAACTTGCTTAGGAAAAAGGTAAATTAAATCATATATTATAAACCTTTATACCTTCAATAACAGTAAAATTAATAACAGAGAGCACTTACATATACCAGCCCACTATTAGAAAAGCTTTATGACATTCCTATAAGCTAAATACTATCATTAATTCCTATTTTAAAGACAAGAAAACTGAGACATAGGAGTTAAGTAATTTTCCTATGTTATGCACTAGTAAGTGCTAGTGCTGAGATTTGAACCCCAGCAGTCTGGTTGTGGAAACCAGGTTTTCACCACTGAATTACATCAGTAAGAAGCATTTGAAATATTTCTAACTGCCAGCTTCCTGGGAAGAGGCATATGATCCATCTTTTCAAAACAGAGTTCGGCTGTAACTAAGTAGGATGGGTGTAAGGGTGAAAACCAGGTCATATAAACCTTGTCTACACTAATCAACAAATGATCGTGGCACTGTTCACCAGAAGAGAAATGCCAGCTCCAAAAGGATATACATAGTTCATGTAGTGGGAACTTTCACAAACTGCAGTTACATGATCCTTGCATAAGAAGAAAAGAAAAAGTATTTCTTAATAATGACATTATATACCATAGCAAATAATTAATTTCACGCTCCATAAAAACGTGTTTCTATTTTGAAAAGACAACACCTCTTAGCTAAAAAATGTAAAGGGAAAGCAAACTAGTCTTTTTCAATTAGCAATTCTTTAACTCCTATGTTACTTTATGTAAAAAACAAATAAACAAATTATTAAGTTGGGGAGGGCAACAGTGGCTCAATGGCAGAATTTGTGCCTGCCATGCTGGAGACCCAGGTTTGTTTCCTGGAGTCTGCCCATGTGGGAAAAAAAAATAATGAAGTTGGAAATTACGGAAAGATGACTTTTAAAGAGACAATTAAAAAGAGGTATCATATAATAAGCCAAAAGATACATATAGAGTTAAAGTGATCATTTTTATATAAACCTTATTTTGTGAGCTTCTTAAGGGCAGGGCACTTGTATACCCATCTTTTCTTGCCTCAGTAATTGCAATGTGCAAATATCTGGAAAGCTACAGAGATAAAATGGCATTTGTGTAGACTATTAAGGATTATAGGGTTATCTGATGAACAGAGAGGAAGGTAAATCTAGAACCAGAAGAGACCCAAACTGTTTAAAAATGCATGGCACGTTAAAAAAAAAAGCAATAGTCTGATGTAGGATGAATGGTACATGTGGTACAAAACAGTCAGAACCAACATAGAAAGTCAGCCTTAGAAGAGACCATAAGTGTATATGCAAAGGAATTGACATTTTATTGTATTCCTAAATAATTTAATGAATTTTTCAAGGAGAACTTAAAAAAGTATGCAAGATGGACTGAAAAGGAATGAATCCTAGTTTTATCATGAGGATACTTAGCTATCTCCAGTAGGAACAATAATAGCCAAAGCAGTCACATGCCTAAGAATTCAGAAAATTATTTTAGAGTCTATCTTTAGGCTTTCTTTTGATTCTTTGCTTTAGCTTGGGACCCCCTGTTTCCTTCTTCTCTACCTAGTCCCTGCAGAATAATAATTCACTTGTAGAGTCTATTGAAATTATCAATAGCACTTCTCCCTAAGATGCTTCCCCTAAGATAAAATCTTCCCACAACGTATACAATAATTGGTGCCCTCACACACAGTTATTTCAATCATCCCATGACATTGTACTCTACCCAGGCTCCACCCTGGGAAGTGAGTTGTGGCATAAATCCAGCATCAAAGAACTAGTATTAGGCTATATCTACATTCCAAATGAGAAATATGGGGTTTTGGGCAAAGGCAGAGAGTTAATTTGAGCTTCTAATATTGGGTTGGGTCTTAGGAGGCAAATAATTCATATACAAGCCTTTAAGTCCCTCTATAGTCCTCTTTTTTTTTTTATTAATTAACGGAAAAAAAGAAAATAACCCAACATTTAGAAATCATACCATTCTTCATATGCAATCAGTAATTCTTAACATCATCACATAGATGCATGATCATCGTTTCTTAGTACATTTGCATCGGTTTAGAAGAACTAGCAACACAACCAAAAAAGATATAGAAGGTTAATATAGAGAAAAAAATTAAAGTAATAATAGTAAAAACAAAACAAAACAAAACAAAACAAAAACCTATAGCTCGGATGCAGCTTCATTCAGTGTTTTAACATGATTACTTTACAATTAGGTATTATTGTGCTGTCCATTTTTGAGTTTTTGTATCTAGTCCTGTTGCACAGTCTGTATCCCTTCAGCTCCAATTACCCATTATCTTACCCTGTTTCTAACTCCTGCTGGACTCTGTTACTGATGACATATTCCAAGTTTATTCTCGAATGTCGATTCACATCATTGGGACCATACAGTATTTGTCTTTTAGTTTTTGGCTAGACTCACTCAGCATAATGTTCTCTAGGTCCATCCACGTTATTACATGCTTCATAAGTTTATCCTGTCTTAAAGCTGCATAATATTCCATCGCATGTATATACCACAGTTTGTTTAGCCACTCTTCTGTTGATGGACATTTTGGCTGTTTCCATCTCTTTGCAATTGTAAATAACGCTGCTATAAACATTGGTGTGCAAATGTCTGTTTGAATTTTTGCCCTTAATTCCTTTGAATAAAGGTATTGCTGGGTCGTATGGCAATTCTATATTCAGCTTTTTGAGGAACCGCCAAACTGCCTTCCACAGTGGTTGCACCATTTGACATTCCCACCAACAGTGGATAAGGGTGCCTCTTTCACCGCATTCTCTCCAGCACTTGTCATTTTCTGTTTTGTTGATAATGGCCATTCTGGTGGGTGTGAGATGATATCTCATTGTGGTTTTGATTTGCATTTCTCTAATGGCCAGGGACATTGAGCATCTCTTCATGTGCCTTTTGGCCATTTGTATTTCCTCTTCTGAGAGGTGTCTGTTCAAGTCTTTTTCCCACTTTGTAATTGGGTTGGCTGTCTTTTTGTTGTTGAGTTGAACAATTTCTTTATAAATTCTGGATACTAGACCTTTATCTGATATGTCATTTCCAAATATTGTCTCCCATTGTGTAGGCTGTCTTTCTACTTTCTTGATGAAGTTCTTTGATGCACAAAAGTGTTTAATTTTGAGGAGCTCTCATTTATTTATTTCCTTCTTCAGTGCTCTTGCTTTAGGTTTAAGGTCCATAAAACCGCCTCCAGTTGTAAGATCCATAAGATATCTCCCTACATTTTCCTCTAACTGTTTTATGGTCTTAGACCTAATGTTTAGATCTTTGATCCATTTTGAGTTAACTTTTGTATAGGGTATGAGAGATGGGTCTTCTTTCATTCTTTTGCATATGGATATCCAGTTCTCTAGGCACCATTTATTGAAGAGACTGCTCTGTCCCAGGTGAGTTGGCTTGACTGCCTTATCAAAGATCAAATGTCCATAGATGAGAGGGTCTATATCTGAGCACTCTATTCGATTCCATTGGTCGATATATCTATCTTTATGCCAATACCATGCTGTTTTGACCACTGTGGCTTCATAATATGCCTTAAAGTCAGGCAGTGCAGGACCTTCAGCTTCGTTTTTTTCCCTCAAGATGTTTTTAGCAATTCAGGGCACCCTGCCCTTCCAGATAAATTTGCTTATTGGTTTTTCTATTTCTGAAAAATAAGTTGTTGGGATTTTGATTGGTATTGCATTGAATCTGTAAATCAATTTAGGTAGGATTGACATCTTAACTGTATTTAGTCTTCCAATCCATGAACACGGTATGCCCTTCCATCTATTTAGGTCTTCTGTGATTTCTTTTAACAGTTTTTTGTAGTTTTCTTTATATATGTTTTTTTGTCTCTTTAGTTAAATTTATTCCTAGGTATTTCATTCTTTTAGTTGCAATTGTAAATGGGATTCGTTTCTTGATTTCCCCCTCAGCTTGTTCATTACTAGTGTATAGAAATGCTACAGATTTTTGAATGTTGATCTTGTAACCTGCTACTTTGCTGTACTCATTTATTAACTCTAGTAGTTTTGTTGTGGATTTTTCCAGGTTTTTGACGTATAGTATCATATTGTCTGCAAACAGTGATAGTTTTACATCTTCCTTTCCAATTTTGATGCCTTGTATTTCTTTTTCTTATCTAATTGCTCTGGCTAGAACCTCCAACACAATGTTGAATAATAGTGGTGATAGTGGACATCCTTGTCTTGTTCCTGATCTTAGGGGGAAAGTTTTCAAATTTTCCCCATTGAGGATGATATTAGCTGTGGGTTTTTCATATATTCCCTCTATCATTTTAAGGAAGTTCCCTTGTATTCCTATCTTTTGAAGTGTTTTCATCAGGAAAGGATGTTGAATCTTGTCAAATGCCTTCTCTGCATCAATTGAGATGATCATGTGATTTTTCTGCTTTGATTTGTTGATATGGTGTATTACATTAATTGATTTTCTTATGTTGAACCATCCTTGCATACCTGGGATGAATCCTACTTGATCATGATGTATAATTCTTTTAATGTGTTGTTGGATACGATTTGCTAGAATTTTATTGAGGATTTTTGCATCTATATTCATTAGAGAGATTGGCCTGTAGTTTTCTTTTTTTGTAATATCTTTGCCTGGTTTTGGTATGAGGGTGATGTTGGCTTCATAGAATGAATAGGGTAGTTTTCCCTCTGCTTCGATTTTTTTGAAGAGTTTGAGGAGAGCTGGTACTAATTCTTTCTGGAACGTTTGATAGAATTCACATGTGCAGCTGTCTGGTCATGGACTTTTCTTTTTAGGAAGCTTTTGAATGACTAATTCAATTTCTTTACTTGTGATTGGTTTGTTGAGGTCATCTATGTCTTCTTGAGTCAAAGTTGGTTGTTCATGTCTTTCCAGGAACCCGTCCATTTCCTCTAAATTGTTGTATTTATTAGCGTAAAGTTGTTCATAGTATCCTGTTATTACCTCCTTTATTTCTGTGAGGTCAGTAGTTATGTCTCCTCTTCCATTTCTGATCTTACTTATTTGCATCCTCTCTCTTCTTCTTTTTGTCAATCTTGATAAGGGACCATCAATCTTATTGGTTTTCTCACAGAACCAACTTCTGGTCTTATTGATTTTCTCTATTGTTTTCATGTTTTCAATTTTATTTATTTCTGCTCTAATCTTTGTTATCTCTTTCCTTTTGCTTGCTTTGGGATTAGTTTGCTGTTCTTTCTCCACTTCTTCCAAGTGGACAGTTAATTCCTGCATTTTTGCCTTTTCTTCTTTTCTGATATAGGCATTTAGGGCAATAAATTTCCCTCTTAGCACTGCCTTTGCTGCATCCCATAAGTTTTGATATGTTGTGTTTTCATTTTCATTCACCTCGAGGTATTTGCTAATTTCTCTTGCAATTTCTTCTTTGACCCACTCGTTGTTTAAGAGTGTGTTGTTGCGCTTCCAGGTATTTGTGAATTTTCTGGCACTCCGCCTATTATTGATTTCCAACTTCATTCCTTTATGATCCGAGAAAGTGTTGTGTAAGATTTCAATCTTTTTAAATTTGTTAAGACTTGCTTTGTGACCCAGCATATGGTCTATCTTTGAGAATGATCCATGAGCACTTGAGAAAAAGGTGTATCCTGCTGTTGTGGGATGTAATGTCCTATAAATGTCTGTTAAGTCTAGCTCCTTTATAGTAATATTCAGATTCTCTATTTCTTTATTGATCCTCTGTCTAGATGTCCTGTCTATTGATGAGAGTGGTGAATTGAAGTCTCCAACTATTATGGTATATAAGTCTATTTCCCTTTTCAGTGTTTGCAGTGTATTCCTCACGTATTTTGGGGCATTCTGGTTCGGTGCGTAAATATTTATGATTGTTATGTCTTCTTGTTTAATTGTTCCTTATATTAGTATATAGTGTCCTTCTTTGTCTCTTTTAACTGTTTTACATTTGAAGTCTAATTTGTTGGATATTAGTATAGCCACTCCTACTCTTTTCTGGTTGTTATTTGCATGAAATATCTTTTCCCAACCTTTCACTTTCAACCTATGTTTATCTTTGGGTCTAAGATGTGTTTCCTGTAGACAGCATATAGAAGGATCCTGTTTTTTAATCCATTCTGCCAATCTATGTCTTTTGATTGGGGAATTCAGTCCATTAACATTTAGTGTTATTACTGTTTGGATAATATTTTCCTCTAACATTTTGCCTTTTGTATTATATATATCATATCTGATTTTCCTTCTTTCTACACTCTTCTCCATACCTCTCTCTTCTGTCTTTTTGTATCTGACTCTAGTGCTCCCTTTAGTATTTCTTGCAGAGCTGGTCTCTTGGTCACAAATTCTCTCAGTGACTTTTTGTCTGAGAATGTTTTAATTTCTCCCTCATTTTTGAAGGACAATTTTGCTGGATATAGGAGTCTTGGTTGGCAGTTTTTCTCTTTTAGTAATTTAAATATATCATCCCACTGTCTTCTAGCCTCCATGGTTTCTGCTGAGAAATCTACACATAGTCTTATTGGGTTTCCCTTGTATGTGATGGATGGTTTTTCTCTTGCTGCTTTCAAGATCCTCTTTCTCTTTGACCTCTGACATTCTAACTAGTAAGTGTCTTGGAGAACGCCTATTTGGGTCTAATCTCTTTGGGGTGCGCTGCACTTCTTGGATCTGTAATTTTAGGTCTTTCATAAGAGTTGGGAAGTTTTCAGTGATAATTTCTTCCATTAGTTTTTCTCCTCCTTTTCCCTTCTCTTCTCCTTCTGGGACACCCACAACACATATATTTGTGTGGTTCATATTGTCCTTGAGTTCCCTGATACCCGGTTCAAATTTTTCCATTCTTTTCCCGATAGTTTCTGTTTCCTTTTTGGAATTCAGATGTTCCATCCTCCAAATCACTAATTGTATCTTCTGTCTCTTTAAATCTATCATTGTAGGTATCCATTGTTTTTTCCATCTTTTCTACTTTATCCTTCACTTCCATAAGTTCTGTGATTTGTTTTTTCAGTTTTTCTATTTCTTCTTTTTGTTCAGCCCATGTCTTCTTCATGTCCTCCCTCAATTTATCGATTTCATTTTTGAAGAGGTTTTCCATTTCTGTTCGTATATTCAGCATTAGTTGTCTCAGCTCCTGCATCTCATTTGTACTATTGGTTTGTTCCTTTGACTGGGCCATATTCTCAATCTTCTGAGTGTGGACCGTTATCTTCTGCTGGCATCTGGGCATTTAGTCAGATTTCCCTGGGTGTCGGACCCAACAAGGTTGTAAGATTTTTCTGTGAAATCTCTGGGTTCTGTTTTTCTTATCCTGCCCAGTAGGTGGCGCTCGTGGCACACGTTTGTCTCACGTGTTTGGAAGGGATCCCCCCAGTCACCGTTCTCCGCGGCCTTGGGATTTCCGATCCAATTCTCTCAGTTCGTCCGGGGGGCTGCGCGTGGTGGGGGCGTCAGCCGCCTTGGCTTGCGGGGACCCTGTGGCTCCTTTATTAATTCCCCTACTGGTGTTTGGTTGGACCCAGTCCCTGCCACTGTCGGAAATTCCCTCCTCTCCCTGGAGGGGTGTCGGTCGCTGGCCACAGCGGTCCAGGGAATTCGCCACCAGACCAGGAAGCCGCCCACGGGGGAGGGGCGTCGGTCACCGGCCGCAGCGGCCCGGGGAATTTGCCACCGGACCAGGAAGCCGCCCGCGGGGGAGGGGCGTCGGTCGCCGGCCGCCGTGGCCTGGGGAATTCGCCACCGGACCAGGAAGCCGCCCGCGGGGGAGGGCCACCGCGGCTTGGGTAGCCCTCTGATCCGAGACTCGTAGCCGGTCCAGGAAGCCGCCCGCAAAAGAGAGGCGCCGGCTGCCGCAGCTTGCGAAACTTGCCTCTCCGAGACTCTCAGCCGGCCCGGGAAGGAGGGAGGGAGGTGCTCCGGCTGCCAGCTCCTGCTGCTCGGGGAATCGCGTGCCGCTCGGGGATCTCACCGCAGCAGAGTCTCGCAGTCAGACTAGCCAGTCCAGACTGGGGTACGCTGTGTGTCCACTCCCTGCCGTGGCCCCGGGAGCTGTTCTGCACTGTTTCTGTTCACCTAGTAGTTGCTCTGGAGGAGGAACTAAGACGCACGTACCTTACTAAGCTGCCATCTTGTACCCCTCCCTCTATAGTCCTCTTTAAGTAACAAAAAGAAAAAATTCTCCAGAAATACAAAATAGATGAGAATGAGGGAACAATAAAATAGAAGGGCCTGATGGAGGGAAGCAGGCAGTACAAGGAAAGACTTAAATACATGTTTAGGAAACTTCACATGGTGGTCAAAGTCAACTGTGGGGACCTTAGGAAAGGGAAAACATTAAAAGAATATGGTCCAAAGGAAATTGAGTTAGTAGAAGTTATTGTGGGCCCAAGAAATTGCTTATTAAAACAGTCTGCTAAGATGGCTGCCATAAGTGCATCTGGGTCTGAAGTTTGGGGAAGCACGATACAGCACAACTTATGTAACCATGATGTAACATACCTGTATCCAATCATACATCCCATGGATGATGTCACCTTTTGGTAAAGTGCCACTTCTGTGTAATTTACCATATAAGGGACTACAGCTCTGTAAGTATCAGAGCGGAGCAGAGGGGAATGATTAAAGATAACCACTCTATCAGCCACTCCTCATGCTTTCTTTCAATTTGTTACCAGACCAGAGCCACCAAACATTAAGCTAGAATCTGACAATGTCCTACTCAGCAAAGTGAGCTATCTCTTGCAACTTCTCAAACCTTCATCAAAACTACAAAATCACATGACTGGATATCTTAAAGATGGTTGACGTTGAACTTAAAGTCCAGATCTAATGTGGGATAAACACAAGATGGCCAGTGTAAATTAAGAAGTAGAGACAAAGAAAATTACAAGAAAGTAAAGTAACAAAAACAGGGCGTAGCTTTAATCTCACCCAAACTTTGAGAATTGGGTCAAACAAGTTTTCCTATGTATTTCAATGGGAAGGAAGGTCTCCGACAATACTTCGACTGCATCTCTAAAACAGAAGATGAGCCTTTTGTAGTAATTAGGCTACATGTGCCAAAGGGTCTGAGTTTAATAAAGAGTAAATTTAGTCAATTATTCAAATCGTCTGATTTTCTATCTTATTCTTTAAGTCTAGACTTTGAAAATAACTTTACATTACTATTGCCAGAAGAGTTATGCTACATATGCAAACATAAAAGGTTTTCGATGTGTATACATTTTAAGAAACACAGACATGAAAAATCATCAGCAAATTCAAAAGAACCAATGTCATAAAAAATATATATATCAACTGGAATCTGGACTCAGATTCCAAAACAGGGCGTAGCTTTAATCTCACCCAAGCTGAACCTTGAGAAGAGGAATATTCTAAACGATAGAAATAGTAAATTGCTAAAGGAGAAAACTGAAATTTTGTGATAAAATTTTAGTAGGCCATGTAAAGATAATCTAAGGTTGGTTAGAAGGAGGGATATAGTATAGTAACTTCCTTATGAGTTGGTATGAAAAAAGGAGACCAAGAACTATGACTTCACAAACAGGAACATGTGCAATGTAATTACCCACAAGACTCTAGCAGCAGTGGGGAGGATGGGTTTAAGATGCCTAAGAACATGATATTTCTTTTTCATCTCTTTATTTTTCCTTAAGCCAGCAGCATGAAACTTTATCAATATGGCGATCTAAATAAAAGTAGAAGACTCCAATCAGGTGGGTACATTGCTTATTGAGAATCTTAGATGATAATCAATTGTTGAGACTAAATCATAATAACGTGAATAAAAATTACAATAAATACTGTTTGGTTTGAGAATTTAGAGGTTTCAAAAAATCTTAATAAGTTCTAAAACAAACCTAATTTCACTCCCCTTACTGAAGAAGGCTAGATCTGATATAGAGGTATTTTTACAGCATTAGTGAAATACAAATCATAAAGTAAAATCTTTTTAATTCTAGGGAACAAATCCCTATTCAATAAGCACAGGAATCATAATACCCTAATGGCTTTGCTAGTGAACAAGCAGCTATTCTACAATCATAAAAACAAGTTGATTCCAGGTGATAAATAGTTTTTCCTTAGCACACTGATTCTTCTAAGACTTTCTGATTCTGCTGCTTTGAAGGTGTTATGTACCCCAGAAAAACCATGCCTTTCTTTTGATCCAGTCTTGTGGGGCCAGCCATGGTTCTTTTAATCCTGTTTCAATACTTTAGGGTGGAAAACCTCAGACCGGATTGTTTCCATGAAGATGTGACACACCCAGTTGTGGGTGTGACCTTTTTTGGATTGTTTCCATGGAGATGTAACACATACAATTGTGGGTGTGACCTTTTGATTAGATAGAGTTGGCCCCATTCAAGGTGTGTTTCAATTAGTTTACTGGAGTCTTTTTAAAGGGGAGACATTTTGGAGGAAGCTTAGATGCCTGGAGTGCTGACAGAGAGAGCAGATGCACATGAGACCCAGACATTTGGAGATGCAGAAAGAAAACGTCTCTGGGGAAGCTGTTTGAAACCAGAAGCCAAAGACCCCAGGAGACATCAGCCACATGCATTCCTGGCTGACAGAGGTATTCCAGAACCATCAGACTTTCCTGAGTCAAGGTATCTTTCTCTGGATGCGTTAGTTTGGACATTTTCATGGCCTTAGAACTGTAAACTTATAATTTGATAAATTCTGGTATATTGAATTCTGGCAGCATTTAACAAATGAATACACCCCTTAAATAGCCATTTGTTGATATTACAGCAAAAGTATAGAGAAAGTAGAGAATGAGCAAAATATATGGCAGATATAGAAGATGACATCGCAGACTACCAGGAGAAGGCAAATTATACTGATGACACTGCTTTTTGTGCTGAGATTCACCTATAAATACTGATGCCTAAATTTCTTTCAAGGATATTATATGTATTAAGGGTAGGTCAATGCAAATTTTTACCAACATGAGAAATCTGGGAATAAAACTGGAAGAAAATTGGGAAGATAAAGTAAAATATAGAAGAATATTCCACTACTAACCTGATTTAGTTTCTTCCAGAGATTGAGAACCGGTGAAAGTTCATTAGACCAGATTTCTCTATCAAATTTGCAGCCAGCTGTCACTGATCTGCCCAAGATCCTCAATTGTGAAATAACCTGAATGAAGCAAATAATAAAAACAATAAATGAAAATAATATCAGTCAAGCAGGGAGAAATAAGGTATGCACAAAAACAGCCATGTTTCATGTACCAAAAATATTAATCAAATATATTGTAAAAAGGTTTTAATCATATTACCTTTGTTAAATGGCCTCACATTTTACTGATTTACATACACAGATAAAAAAGAATTTAAAATCAAGGGAAAACATTATAAAAATATTGTATTGTAATGGTTCTTATTTGAAAAGTTGCTTCCGTACTGAGACATTATTACGAATTATTAGTAACCTTTTGGTGCTTCTGTTTGCTCATTTCTAAATTCAGAATATTTTTCAGACCAACTGATTTAAATTTCCTAATTTCAAAATGCTGACAAATTAAAGATAGTTACTATAAAAAGAAGAAGTGACAGAAATGCTTTTAAATAGTATAGCAAACTGTATAAAATAGTAAACCAATTTTAACTGTTAGTTGATGTAGTAGTTAGGGTCAGGTGTCAACTTGGCCAGGTGCCCAGTTGTTCTGTTGCTTTGGACTTAAATCATCAGCATGTGAAATTCATATATGGCTGATTACAACTGTGATTAGCTAAGTGGAGTACCTTCCATAATGAGTGAGGTTTCAAAGGAGAGGTCAGAAGAAAGAGAAACGGCTCAATACAGTCCAACAGAGCTCGGTGCTTAGAGCAGATTGGACCCAGAAATTTGGAGATGCAGAAAGGAACTACTCTAGGGAATGTCACTGGAACCCTGAACCCAGAAGAGAAAGGCCAGCAGATGTTGTCAGTGCCTTCCCATATGATGGAGAAACTCAGATGAAAGCTAGCTGCCTTTCCTCTGAGGAGCTCTAAATTTGTAACTAAACAAACCCCCTTATTAAAAGCCGATCCATCTCTTGATGTGTTATATTCCGGTAGCTTTAGCAAACTAAAAATATTTGTAAATCTATGTTTTAATGCTCTGTATTAATTTTAAGGTATATTTCAATGTTTCTGCTGCAGTCATGGCTCAAATGAAAAAATTATAGGACAATCAGTTAAAACTCCTCTCTTAGGGCCAAAATATATTTTTATGACCAGAGGCAAGGAACTCAGTTATCCCCTATTTAGGACTTTCATTACTGTAACTCCGTTATTATCTTCATGTTTATCATTCTCATCAATTCACACATTTTGCTTTCTAAAATAGTGTTTCAAGAGCATTTATTAACCTTAATAATTTCCTAAAATTGACCCAGAATAATACTTACTATGCTAAAACTTAGGTAACAGATATTGAATGTTTGTGTGTATGCACTCATGTATGCAATCAGTGAGGAATCCATTGTTTTTCAAGTGATTTAACTAAATATCAATTCAATATTTAGCTAAATATTAAAAAAGCACTGTTTCATTGCTTATCTAATATAAACAAAATAAATTTTAAAAAATCAAAACAAAACCAGGTATATATTTTCCTAGGCTAGTATTTATTTGTAATATGTTGACTATTGTATGTTTTTACTTTTTGAGAGATGTAAGTTGTTTTTCTTTTTAACACATTAGGCTATATTTCATATTTTTTTTGGTTCTTGTAAACTGTGTAATAAAATAAGGGCAATAAATCATTCAGAATGAATGCACTACTTAATTATTAAACATCTACAATCATGCTGTTAAATGTGTTACTTGTAGCTTTTGATTGATGCTCTAATCTTGAGAAAACTGTGATGATGCAGTGCTTCATTTTCTTTGTTTTTCTGATAAATTATTTTCATTTGCTCTAGCTGAACTCTACAACAGCATCTAATTTGTCAGCTTTGCTAGACCACAAAACATCACTACTTCATAGTCAGAAGAAGTACTATTTTAACTTTGGTATCATTTGCTATCACTTATTTGTGTTTTAAATTTGTCAAACATGGCAGAAAACAAGTAAGAATGCAAAGAGATATCTATAGGAAAAAGGATCCAAAATTTTTAATACATGACATTAAAAACTGAATTCTACAATAAAATATTTACTAGCCATAAAAGTTCATGTTTTCTAGCCTTAAAAATTAACATGTGAGACTTGCTTTTCTTATTAACACTATCATAATACAATTTTAATGAACAAAGAGTAATAAAGGGACTCAAATATATAATAAAACACTTATTAAAGAGCATAGGGCTATAGCATAGCAATGAATCATTTTATTTTACAAAATCAAATACATATACCATATTTATCTTTTAAAAAGTACAAATGATAAAACGATTTCCCAATATCCATGTTTTAAACCAATTAAAAATATATTTTAACAACATTGGTATATAATGGTGTCAAAGGGATATGTTATCTCATCAACAAAAATTCTTCCATGCACTATCCACACTGAACAACTTGCATTATACCCCTGGATTGCTTTGGGGGATCTACAAGAATTATAGGGAAGCAACTGAGATGCTATCATTTCTATTTCACTTGTAGTCATTCCAAGGATCAGAGACAATTTAGGAATTCAACACTTCTCAACAATCAGTTTGTTTTAATTTTAGACATTAAAATCTATACCAATTTGTGGTGTGTCCCTCCCTTGGGCATGCCCACGTTAACCTCTCTAATGTATACTCTCTCCTTTTAATAAACTTCTCTTTTAATAAAATCTACTACTTATGTCTAAAAACAAAATTATACCCATTATTCAATTTGCTTTTTTTTTTCCTTCGGAAATTATCAAGCACACAGACTAATTTTTGTTCTAAAAATAACCAGCTTTATTGGTTCTTAGAGCACAAGCCTTTTGTTGGTTTGTTATATCTGTTTTTGGCACAAACTGTTTTTAGTTTTATTTTCTTTTCCTATCCTAATTTCCTCTTTGATTGAATTTATCAGTCAGTAAATCAACTTGATTTACTGTAACGGATAATTTATATTTTTGGATGTCACCTTCAGTAAATCCTTTTTGGAATGAGAAGGAGTGTAAATTAAAGACAAAAAACAAAACACGCTTACTGCCATTTTATAGATGGGAATTTGATTGTGAAAGAAATTAAGTAATTTGAATTTTTGTCACTGGAAATATGGCAGACTAGGAGTCTTAAGAAAAGTCTGTAACAGATCACTAAAATATTATGAATAGGCAACAACATTATCCACAAAAACTTAAAATTTATGAGAGAGACGTCTGGGAAATTATGGAAAAAGGTTAAAGCTAGAGTCAAAGAGGAGATGCAATGCAGACAAGTCAGTAAGTTTTGAAACCAGCATTTACATTGGATCATCTGCCTATCCCAAGGGACCTAAAGCTTATTTTGAACTATTTTAAGAATTACAGAAAAGTTGCAAAAATATTATACAGAATCCTATATACCTTTCACCCAGTTTCCCCTAATGTTAACATCTTATATAACCACAGGACAACTATCTAGTTGTGCACAGCACAGGAAACTAATATTGATATAATACTAATAACTAAACTATAGATGTTATTCAAATTTCACTGATTTTCCCTCAAACGTTCTCTTTCTGTTCCAAGAGAATACCACATTGGATTTAGTTATTATTTCTCCTTACTCTCCTACAAAACTGTGACAGTTTTACCTTCTCTTTCTAACCTTGACACTTTTGCAGAATACTGGTCAGGAACTTTGTAAAATGTTCCTCATTTGGGTTCTAAGGTTCACTTACAGGAAAAAAATGCAGAATGTTCAAAAGGCAGCACCCAATGGGTTTATTACAAATTAACCTATAGAGGGAAACATTAGGGACATTTACCTGTCTTTCCTTGTCTTGGGATAGAGGAGGGAAGAAAGAAAAAAATTCTCTCAGTACCACCCCAGACTGGATAAAGCAAATGCCACTAGAGGAAAATGTACACTTTAATCCTGAGCCTGAGTGAAGTTCCCCAGATAAACTTTCAGGAATATGAACCCCCACAAACAAAAAAAAGAAGTAACACAAGAAGAAATAAATAACATGATTAAGAGAAAGCAGAAAATACTATAGCTACAAGAATTATCACATACAGATATAAAATAAATGTTTTATGTGTTTTAAAAACATAAAAGAGGGACTTCCTGGAAGATGGCGGCTTGGTAGGACGCGCGGATCTTGGTTTCTTCTCCAGGACACCTACTGGGGGAGTAGAGGCGATGCAGAGGGCGCCCAAAGCCACAACAGAGATGGAGGGGACAGCGTACCCCATCCTGGAACGGCTGGCTGGCTGAGAGAGGCAGCTCGGGTGAGATCGCCGAGGCGCGCGGGCCTTACCGGGCGGGGTGGCAAGCGGCCGGAGTTACTCCCTTCCCCCTTCCCGGGCCGGCTGGGAGAATTGGAGAGGCGGTCCCCTGAAACCAAGGCGACTGGCGCCCACACCACGCGCAGCCCCCGGACCAACTGAGAGAATTGGATCGGAAATCCCCAGCCCGCGGAGAACGGTGACGGGTGGGGGAGGCCCCTTCCAAACCCGTGACTCCCGGGGAACGTGCACTCTCTCGGGCGGGCCGCTGCCGCTGGCGCCCTCCCGCCACGCTTGTTGCCCAGGGCCGACTAGGAAATTCGGACGGGCTCTTTCCCTGGCTGCGGCGACCAGCAACCCTCCCTGCGTTCGGACCGAGGGCCGGCTCAAGCCGCTTCGGCTAGCGAACCCCCAGGACGGCGAGAGTTTTCCAAAGTTTAAGGTCCCACAGCACCTTTTACTGGTGGGACCCGCAGACAAACGTGTGCCAGGAGCGCCACCTACTGGGCAGGAAAAGAAAAACAGAACCCAGAGATTTCACAGAAAAATATTACAACCTTGCTGGGTCCAACACCAAGAGAAATCTGAATAAATGCCCAGACGCCAGCAGCAGAAGATAACTGTCCACGCTCAAAAGATTGAGAATATGGCCCAGTCAAAGGAACAAACCAATAGCTCAAATGAGACACAAGAGCTGAGACAACTAATCCTGAATATACGAACAGAAATGGAAAACCTCTTCAAAAATGAAATCGATAAATTGAGGGAGGACATGAAGAGGACATGGGCTGAACATAAAGAAGAAATAGAAAAACTGAAAAAACAAATCGCAGAACTTATGGAAGTGAAGGATAAAGTAGCAAACATAGAAAAAATAATGGATAGCTACAATGATAGATTTAAAGAGACAGAAGATAGAATTAGTGATTTTGAGGATGGAACATCTGAATTCCAAAAAGGAAACAGAAACTATCGGGAAAAGAATGGAAAAATTTGAACAGGGTATCAGGGAACTCAAGGACAATATGAACCGCACAAATATACGTGTTGTGGGTGTCCCAGAAGGAGAAGAGAAGGGAAAAGGAGGAGAAAAACTAATGGAAGAAATTATCACTGAAAATTTCCCAACTCTTATGAAAGACCTAAAATTACAGATCCAAGAAGTGCAGCGCACCCCAAAGAGATTAGACCCAAATAGGCATTCTCCAAGACACTTACTAGTTAGAATGTCAGAGGTCAAAGAGAAAGAGAGGATCATGAAAGCAGCAAGAGAAAAACAATCCATTACATACAAGGGAAACCCAATAAGACTTTGTGTAGATTTCTCAGCAGAAACCATGGAAGCTAGAAGACAGTGGGATGATATATTTAAAATACTAAAAGAGAAAAACTGCCAACCAAGACTCCTATATCCAGCAAAATTATCCTTCAAAAATGAGGGAGAAATTAAAACATTCTCAGACAAAAAGTCACTGAAAGAATTTGTGACCAAGAGACCAGCTCTGCAAGAAATACTAAAGGGAGCACTAGAGTCAGATACAAAAAGACAGAAGAGAGAGATATGGAAAAGAGTGTAGAAAGAAGGAAAATCAGATATGATATATATAATACAAAAGGCAAAATGTTAGAGGAAAATATTATCCAAACAGTAATAACACTAAATGTCAATGGACTGAATTCCCCAATCAAAAGACATAGATTGGCAGAATGGATTAAAAAACAGGATCCTTCTATATGCTGTCTACAGGAAACACATCTTAGACCCAAAGATAAACATAGGTTGAAAGTGAAAGGTTGGGAAAAGATATTTCATGCAAATAACAACCAGAAAAGAGCAGGAGTGGCTATACTAATATCCAACAAATTAGACTTCAAATGTAAAACAGTTAAAAGAGACAAAGAAGGACACTATATACTAATAAAAGGAACAATTAAACAAGAAGAAATAACAATCATAAATATTTACGCACCGAATCAGAATGCCCCAAAATACGTGAGGAATATACTGCAAACACTGAAAAGGGAAATAGACTTATATACCATAATAGTTGGAGACTTCAACTCACCACTCTCATCAAGGGACAGAACATCTAGACAGAGGACCAACAAAGAAATAGAGAATCTGAATATTACTATAAATGAACTAGACTTAATAGACATTTATAGGACATTACATCCCACAACAGCAGGATACACCTTTTTCTCAAGTGCTCATGGATCATTCTCAAAGATAGACCATATGCTGGGTCACAAAGCAAGTCTTAACAAATTTAAAAAGATTGAAATCTTACACAACACTTTCTCGGACCATAAAGGAATGATGTTGGAAATCAATAATAGGCAGAGTGCCAGAAAATTCACAAATACGTGGAGGCTCAACAACACACTCCTAAACAACGACTGGGTCAAAGAAGAAATTGCAAGAGAAATTAGCAAATACCTCGAGGCGAATGAAAATGAAAACACAACATATCAAAACTTATGGGACGCAGCAAAGGCAGTGCTAAGAGGGAAATTTATTGCCCTAAATGCCTATATCAGAAAAGAAGAAAAGGCAAAAATTCAGGAATTAACTATCCATTTGGAAGAACTGGAGAAAGAACAGCAAGCTAACCCCAAAGCAAGCAAAAGGAAAGAAATAACAAAGATTAGAGCACAAATAAATGAAATTGAAAACATGAAAACAATAGAGAAAATCAATAAGGCCAGAAGTTGGTTCTATGAGAAAATCAATAAGATTGATGGGCCCTTAGCAAGATTGACAAAAAGAAGAAGAGAGAGGATGCAAATAAATAAGATCAGAAATGGAAGAGGAGACATAACTACTGACCTCACAGAAATAAAGGAGGTAATAACAGGATACCATGAACAACTTTACGCTAATAAATACAACAATTTAGAGGAAATGGACGGGTTCCTGGAAAGACATGAACAACCAACTTTGACTCAAGAAGACATAGATGACCTCAACAAACCAATCACAAGTAAAGAAATTGAATTAGTCATTCAAAAGCTTCCTAAAAAGAAAAGTCCAGGACCAGATGGCTTCACATGTGAATTCTACCAAACGTTCCAGAAAGAATTAGTACCAATTCTCTTCAAACTCTTCAAAAAAATCGAAGTGGAGGGAAAACTACCTAATTCATTCTATGAAGCCAACATCACCCTCATACCAAAACCAGGCAAAGATATTACAAAAAAAGAAAACTACAGACCAATCTCTCTAATGAATACAGATGCAAAAAACCTCAATAAAATTCTAGCAAATCGTATCCAACAACACATTAAAAGAATTATACATCATGACCAAGTAGGATTCATCTCAGGTATGCAAGGATGGTTCAACATAAGAAAATCAATTAATGTAATACACCATATCAACAAATCAAAGCAGAAAAATCACATGATCATCTCAATTGATGCAGAGAAGGCATTCGACAAGATTCAACATCCTTTCCTGCTGAAAACACTTCAAAAGATAGGAATACAAGGGAACTTCCTTAAATGATAGAGGGAATATATGAAAAACCCACAGCTAATATCATCCTCAATGGGGAAAAATTGAAAACTTTCCCCCTAAGATCAGGAACAAGACAAGGATGTCCACTATCACCACTATTATTCAACATTGTGTTGGAGGTTCTAGCCAGAGCAATTAGACAAGAAAAAGAAATACAAGGCATCAAAATTGGAAAGGAAGAAGTAAAACTATCACTGTTTGCAGACGATATGATACTATACGTCGAAAACCCAGAAAAATCCACAACAAAACTACTAGAGCTAATAAATGAGTACAGCAAAGTAGCAGGTTACAAGATCAACATTCAAAAATCTGTAGCATTTCTATACACTAGTAATGAACAAGCTGAGGGGGAAATCAAGAAACGAATCCCATTCACAATTGCAACTAAAAGAATAAAATACCTAGGAATAAATTTAACTAAAGAGACAAAAAACCTATATAAAGAAAACTACAAAAAACTGCTAAAAGAAATCACAGAAGACCTAAATAGATGGAAGGGCATACCGTGTTCATGGATTGGAAGACTAAATATAGTTAAGATGTCAATCCTACCTAAATTGATTTACAGATTCAATGCAATACCAATCAAAATCCCAACAACTTATTTTTCAGAAATAGAAAAACCAATAAGCAAATTTATCTGGAAGGGCAGGGTGCCCCGAATTGCTAAAAACATCTTGAGGAAAAAAAAACGAAGCTGGAGGTCTCGCGCTGCCTGACTTTAAGGCATATTATGAAGCCACAGTGGTCAAAACAGCATGGTATTGGCATAAAGATAGATATATCGACCAATGGAATCGAATAGAGTGCTCAGATATAGACCCTCTCATCTATGGACATTTGATCTTTGATAAGGCAGTCAAGCCAACTCACCTGGGACAGAGCAGTCTCTTCAATAAATGGTGCCTAGAGAACTGGATATCCATATGCAAAAGAATGAAAGAAGACCCATCTCTCACACCCTATACAAAAGTTAACTCAAAATGGATCAAAGATCTAAACATTAGGTCTAAGACCATAAAACAGTTAGAGGAAAATGTAGGGAGATATCTTATGGATCTTACAACTGGAGGCGGTTTTATGGACCTTAAACCTAAAGCAAGAGCACTGAAGAAGGAAATAAATAAATGGGAACTCCTCAAAATTAAACACTTTTGTGCATCAAAGAACTTCATCAAGAAAGTAGAAAGACAGCCTTCACAATGGGAGACAATATTTGGAAATGATATATCAGATAAAGGTCTAGTATCCAGAATTTATAAAGAGATTGTTCATCTCAACAACAAAAAGACAGCCAACCCAATTACAAAATGGGAAAAAGACTTGAACAGACACCTCTCAGAAGAGGAAATACGGATGGCCAAGAGGCACATGAAGAGATGCTCAATGTCCCTGGCCATTAGAGAAATGCAAATCAAAACCACAATGAGATATCATCTCACACCCACCAGAATGGCCATTATCAACAAAACAGAAAATGACAAGTGCTGGAGAGGATGCGGAGAAAGAGGCACACTTATCCACTGTTGGTGGGAATGTCAAAGGGTGCAACCACTGTGGAAGGCAGTTTGGCGGTTCCTCAAAAAGCTGAATATAGAATTGCCATACGACCCAGCAATACCATTGCTAGGTATCTACTCAAAGGACTTAAGGGCAAAGACACAAACGGACATTTGCACACCAATGTTTATAGCAGCATTATTTACAATTGCAAAGAGATGGAAACAGCCAAAATCTCCATCAACAGAAGAGTGGCTAAACAAACTGTGGTATATACATACGATGGAATATTATGCAGCTTTAAGACAAGATAAACTTATGAACCATGTAATAACATGGATGGACCTAGAGAATATTATGCTGAGTGAATCCAGCCAAAAACTAAAGGACAAATACTGTATGGTCCCACTGATGTGAACGGGCATTCGAGAATAAACTTGAAATATGTCATTGGTAACAGAGTTCAGCAGGAGTTAGAAACAGGGTAAGACAATGGGTAATTGAAGCTGAAGGGATACAGACTATGCAACAGGACTAGATACAAAAACTCAAAAATGGACAGCACAATAATACCTAATTGTAAAGTAATCATGTTAAAACACTGAATGAAGCTGCATCTGAGGTATAGGTTTTTGTTTTGTTTTGTGTTGTTTTGTTTTGATTTTACTATTATTACTTTTATTTTTTTCTCTATATTAACATTCTATATCTTTTTCGGTTATGTTGCTAGTTCTTCTAAACCAATGCAAATGTACTAAGAAATGATGATCATGCATCTATGTGATGATGTTAAGAATTAATGATTGCATGTGTAGAATGGTATGATCTCTAAATGTTGGGTTAATTTCTTTTTTTCCGTTAATTAAAAAAAAAAAAAAAAAAGAGAAGGGATAATTGGAGATGAAGGGATACAGACTGTACAATGGGACTGGATATAAAAACTCAGAAATGGACAGCACAATACTACCCAATTGTAATGCAATTATGTTAAAACACTGAATGAAGCTGCATGTGAGGTATAGGTTTTTTGTTTTTGTTTTTTTTGTTTTTTTTTCTTTCTATTATTGTTTTAATTCTTATTCTGTTGTCTTTATTTCTTTTTCTAAATCGATGCAAATGTACTAAGAAATGATGAATATGCAACTATGTGATGTTATTAAGAATTACTGATTGTACATGTAGATTGGAATGATTTCTAATTGTTTTGTTAATTCTTTTTTTAATTAATAAAAAAAAAAAAAACATAAAAGAGGTCAAAGGTAGAAAACATTATAAAAGATGACCAAGCAGATTTGAAATGGAACCAATCATAACTTCTGCAAATGAAAACCATAATTTTACTTAGAAATGCAATAGACAGGTTAAGAAAATTGCAGATTTACTAAATGAGAATTAGTAAACAGAAGACATTTAAGGAGGCTACTCAAAATACAGCAGAAAAAGACAAAGATACAAAATAATAAATTAGACCCTATAGGTAATAAAAAGTGGAGTTATAGGGTGCACGGGTGGTTCAGTGGTAGAATGCTTGCCTTACACGCAGGAGACTTGGTTTTGATCCTGGACCATGCACCCTCCCCCCACAAAAAAATAAAAAAGTGGAATTACAAACCAAAAATACAATAGTACTGGCATTTATATTTACCCATGCTAATATCCTCACTGGAGGTCTTTATTTCTTCCTGCGGCTTCGATCTATTATCTATTGTTCTTTCCTTTCAACCTGCAGAACTTTTTAATATCTCTTGTAGGGCTGACTTAGTGATGATGAAGTTCTCAGTTCTTGTTTATCTGAGACAGTCTTAATCTCATCTTTATTTTCAAATACAGTTTTGCCGTGTATAGAATTTTCGGTTGACACTTTTATACTTTCAGCACTTTAAACATGTCATCCTCCTGCATTCTTGCCTCTATGGTTTACAAAACAAAATTAGCACAATCATATTGAGGTTCCCCTGTATGTGGCATGTTGCTTCTTTCCTGCAGCTTCCCGAACTCTCATTTATGTTTGGAATTTGCAAGTTTGATTACAAAATGCTGTAGCATAGGTCTATATTCTGTTTGGAATTTGTTGAGCATTCTGGATGTGTATATTCATGTCATTTGTTAAATCTGGGAATTTTCAGCCATTTTGAATACTTGAATATTCTCTTGTCCTTTTTTCTCTTTCTTCTTCCAGGACTCCCTCAATGAATATATTGGTATACTTGATGGTGTCCCACAGGAACCTAAGGCTCTGTTCACTTTTGTTTCTGTTTCCTGCTTTTCAGACTAAATGATTTCAATTGTTTTATCTTCAAGTTCTCTGATTTTTTCTTCTGCCAGCACTAATCTTCTGTTGAATCCCTCTAGGGGATTTTTAATTTGTTATTGTGGTCTTCAGCTTTGTTTGATTTCTTTTCATTGAAAAATTTCCATCTCTCTATCGATATTCTGATTATGTTCATTTATAGTTTTCCTGACACACTTCAGTTCTCTGTCCATGTTTTCCTTTAGGTTGTTGAGAAAATTTAGGTACATTTTAAAAGTCTTTAGCTGGTATGTCCCAGGTCTGGTTCTTCTTATTGATACTTTCTAATGACTTCGTATTTTACTCTTCTCCTTTGCCTTGGCCACTGCTTTCTGTTTCTTTGTACGTTCTGTAACTTTTTGTTGAAATCTGGACATTTTACTATTTTTTACTGTTTTAATGTAAAGTAATATATTTACCACTAGAATTTGGACACTGAGGCATCTGTTCCTTAAGCTTGTAGGCAGCTAATGTTATGACATCCCTTTCCTTAATACAGGAGCTAACAAAAAAGTAAAGGAAACACCTTAACCAGTTTTGCAGACTGATCAGTGCAAGAACTCTCCTCAGGGCTTTTCTATACAATGAGTTTAAAGAACAGCTCCAAGTGAAAGAGAAAGGGTCTCCCTGATCTCTGGCTTCCCTGATCCTGATGCATATATATCTGGTTCTGAGAATGTGTGTATGGCCCTAGGAATTCTCCTCTTTACAAGGTTCCACATGTCCTATCTTCCCTAGGAAACAGTTTCCTCATGGTCCTAGGCACTGTACTGTATATACCAGAGAGAGTAATTTGTTGCCCAGCCAACCGGACTTGACAGCAGTTTGAAAGAGTTCTGTAAGAGATCAGTGAGTCACCTTCTACACTCAGGACAAGTTCTGGGATAACAAGTCCCTTAGGCCTCCACCAGACAGATTGGGTGAGACATGCACGCTCCCAGTTATATACACAGGGTTACTTTGATACCCCCAAAACCAAATTGGGACTAGGGATCTGCACTGGGACCTTGGCTTGGCTCCACACTGAGCTAGTGATGGGTGAGGGAAGGGCCAAACAGGGTACCACAAGGTCTTACTCTTTTTATGAAATCTTTTCATTGATTCAGCACTTGCCTTTTCACTGCAGTCTTTTAACTATTTTCTGGAGCTTTGAGAAAGACGTTTTTGTCAGGTATTGATGGATGTTTAAAGTTTCTATGGGGGGACGGAGCACTGAAGTGTCTTATTCCACCATCTTTATGGCAGTGGGCCAGCAAAATGATTTTTCTTGATGAAAAAACAAAATAAAGGTATTCTGAGAAAAAAATTGAGAGCTTACTATTAACAGACCTTCAATATTTAAAGCATGTTCTTTAAGGAGAAAAAAGGAATAGGTTGGTCTAATGGATAAAAAAAGAATGCTAAACAGAGGAAAGGGCCAAGAAGTTACAAATTTAAACAAAGTTTGATTACAAAATACAAAAGAAATAAAATGGGGTGAAGTAATTACAAATAAGTTTGGATGGCATGACCAGAATTAGAGCGTTCTAAATCATCATATTGTTCATATTCTTTGGAAGGAAGTTATGTTGAAATTTAGGATAACTATAAGAAAAACAAAAGAAGCAGTAGAGTGTATACTTTTCAAATAGAAAAAAAAATAAAACAAAAATAGAACAAAAATGGATGTAGAAGAATATGGGAAAGAAGGACCTCATTTACAAAAAAAGTGAGTCAATAAGAAGAAACAAAATAAAATGGTATAAATGAATCCATGTAAGTCAATAACTGTACTGTGGGTGGAATAAACACTCTACTTTAAAACAATCGAAAAAAGCATGTCTATATAAGTATTTATATACGAATATAGTTTAAATCCCATCACACTGCAAAAATAAAACAAAACAATAAGAGGTTAAAGTGAGGCATAGTGGAATATCCAGAAGATATACCTTTCTAATGCTAATATATGCATTACAAAGGGAAATGAGAAAAATTTTTTTTTCTTTCTTATGTGTCTTAATGAAAATATTTTTGCCCAGTCACATGCAAGACCAAACTATAATTTCTGTTGGTTATCTGTGAGATGAAATTTCACTCAAGATCAAAAGCAAAATATACAAGCGCTGTACAATATTAAGAAATCACATCATTACTTCTTCAAGGCAATATGATATTATAAGCCTGAAAACTAATTTCAAGAGACCTGCTAGGAGTTTTAACAGAAACAAACTAGGAATGACCCTCTTGAAAGTTACTTAAATTCATGCTAAAACTAGTGAATATACTAGTTTCAAATACTGATGCATATATTATTTAGGGGAATAAGCGAAATACTTCATTAGGAATCTTATATATTCATATTTTATATTTAACTCTGGTTAATACTGAATAACTCAGTCCTGATATCAATCATTAAATAATTTGAAATGGGAGTTCCAAGAAGATGGCGGAATAGGATAGGTCGAGTTCACCCCTGCTCCAAGGAACAGCTAGAGCAGGGACGGGAAGATGACTAAGACAGTGATTGCAGGGTGTAAGTGACCTGGGTGGGTCTTCTACAACACATAGGGAAGCCCTAGTTGCAAAAGTTGAAGAATGGAGACACAGAGAACCAGAGACTGTCCAGCTGGTGCATACCACTCCTTTCCAAACAGAAGCTAGGAGCCCTCAGGAGTGCAAGGATAGGGAGACAGGGATTAGAAATGAAGCCAAGCTGTGTTTCTTGAATGTGCTACCCTCACAAAGCCCCATAACCAACACCCCATGCATTTGAACACCATCACCCACCCCCCAACCCCTGCACCCCAAACGCCCCTGCCCTACCACTCCCACCCCATGCATACCCGCTCTGCATCCCCAGCCCAAGTGCAGGCATGCCTGCCCCAGCCCAACTCACCTCTCTTGCACAAGCAAGGTCTTGCCCCAACCCTCCCGAGACCCACCTCCCCACCCTACCGCCTGAAGGCAGTCACCAACATATAAAGCGGTAGGCAATTACTTTCACACTCAGTCTACACCCATCTCCAGCCCATATAGTAATGCAGCCACACCCCGGGCCCCCTGAGCTCTGTGTACATGTACATCAGCTTATGGCCTTCCCAGATCCGTGCTCATGCACAGCTCCCAGTAACACCCCCCAGCTCTGGGCAAGTGCTGACCTGTGCAGCCAAGCCACACCCTCCTTCAGCCTATTCACATGCAACCCTAGCCCACTGCCCAAGTTATGCGCACATGCACACCAGGGCCCTGCCCTCTGGACCAGTGCACACCAGGGCCTGGCCCCCCCAGACTCGCACACATGCACAGCCACATGCTCCCCACTGCCAGGTACCCACACATTAGTGCACTGACTTCTTGACCTCAACGCATCACCACTGTTGTGCCCTGCCCTACGCCCTGCATCCTGCACCACATCCATCCTGCAAATACAAAGCTTTAGACTATGGAAGGAAATCAACTTCCAAAGTAAACCAATCAAAATATTTACATGGAAGAAGACAAGAGAAGATCACTAAGCATATCATGATGCAGACAGATATAGCCCAGCCTAAAGACCAAATTAAAACACCAGAGGAGACACAGACTTTGGAATAACTAATGAAAGATGTTCATATAACTCTACTAAATAAAATCAGTGGGGTGGCTAATGACATAAAGGAGATCAAGAAGACACTAGAAGTGCATAAAGAGGAATGTGAAAGAATGAATAGAAAAATAGCAGATATCACAGAGATTAAAGATGTGCAGACAAAATTGAAAATATACTAGAGACACACAATAGATTTCATGAGGCAGAGAAGAGCAGTAGCTATACTAATATCTAACAATTTATACTTCAAATGTAAAACAACTAAAAGAGACAAAGAAGGACACTATATGTTAATAAGAGGAACCATTCAACAAGAAGACAAAACAATCATAAATTTTTATGCAGTGAGCCAGAATACTCCAAAATACATGACGCAAACACTAACAACATTGAAGGGAAAAGTAGATACCTCTATCATAATAGATGGAGACTTCAGTTCCTTGCTCTTGTCAATGGATAGAACATCTAGACAGAGGATCAGTAAGGAAACAGAGATATTGAATAATATGATAAATGAACTAGGCTTAACAGACATTGACAGAACATTACACCCCACAACACAGGATACATGTCTTTCCCAAGTGCTCATGGATCATTCTCAAGGATAGACCATATGCATGGTAACAAAGCAAGTCTCAATAAATTTAAAAAGATTGAAAATATAGATCATATTTCTTGGATCATAATGGAATGAAGTTAGAAATCAATAACAGGACCAGAAAATTCACAAATATATGGAGGCTAAACAACACACTCTTAAATAACCAGTGGATCAAGGGAGATATTACAAGAGAAATCAGTAAATATCTCAAGGAAAATGAAAATAGGACATATCAAAATCTACGGGATAAAGCACAGTGCTGCAAGAGAAATTAATTGCCTTAAATGTCTATAGTAGAAAAGAAGAGCAAAAATTGAGGAATTAACTGTTCACCTGGAAGAACTAGAGAAAGAACAGCAAAGTAATTCCAAAGCAAACAAAAGGAAAGAAATAACAAAGAGTAGAGAAGAAATAAATGAAATCAAGTATACGAAAACAACCCAGAAACTCAGGCAGATGTTGTAAAAACCAGTTGGTTCTTTGAGAAAATCAATAAAACTGATGGACCTTAGGTTAGGTTGACAAAAAAAAGAAAGAAAGAAAAAAAGAGAGAGAAAGAGGCTACAAATAAATAAAATCAGAAATGGAAGAGAGATATAACCACTGACCCCACAGAAATAAAGGAGGTAATGATGAGAGGATGAGCAATTATATCTTAATACACTAATGAGCAACTCTATGTTAATACACTAAAAAACATAGATGAAATGGACAATTTCCTAGAAATGCATGAACAACCAACACTAACTTTAGAAAAAATAGATGATCTCAACAAATCAATCACAAGTAAAGAGATTGAATCAGTCATTTAGAAGCTCCTCCAAAAGAAAAGACCTCAACCAGATGGCTTCACATGTGAATTCCAACAAGCATTCAAGAAAGAATTAGTACCAATCCTGCTCAAAGTTTTCAAGAAAACTGAAGAGGAGAGAAAACTACCTAACTCATTCTGTGAAGCCAACATCACCCCAATACCAAAGCCAGACAAAGATATTACAAGAAAAGAAAATTATAGACCAATCTCTTCAATGAATATATATGCAAAAATCCTCAACAAAATACTTGAAAATCGAATCCAGCAACACATTAAAAGAATTATACACCATGACCAAGTGGGATTTATTCCAGTTATGCAAGTCTTGTTCAATACAAGAAAATCAATTAATGTAATACACATATCAATAAGTGAAGTGGAAAAACCACATGATCATCTTGATTGATGCAGGAAGGGCATTTGACAAAATCCAACATCTTTCTTTGATAAAAACACTTGAAAGTATAGGAATAGAAGGGAACTTCCTCAACATGATAAAGGAAATATATGAAACCCCCCCAGGTAACATCACCCTAATGGGGAAAGACTAAACACTTTCCCTCTAAGATCAGGAAGAAGACAAGGATGCCCACTGTCACCACTGTTATTCAACATTGAGCTGGAAGGTCTAGCAAGAGCAATTAGACAATAAAAAGAAATAAAAAGCATCCAAATTGGAAAGAAGAAGTAAAACTCTTACTATCTGCAGATGACATGACACCGGATGTCAAAAATCCCAAAAAATCTATGCAAAGCTACTAGAGCTATTAAATGAGCATAGCAAAGTGGCAGGGTAGAGATAAATGCCCCCAAATCAGTACTGTTTCTATATGGTAGTGATGAGCAATTTGAGGAGGAAATCAAGAAAAAAATTTCATTTACAATATCAACTAGAATAATCCAATATTTAAGAATAATTTAACAAAGGCAACAAAAGACCTATACACAGAAAACTACAAGAAAAATTAACTCAAAATGGATCGAAGGCCTAAACATTAAAGTTAAGACCATAAAACTTCTATAAAACATAGAAGAAAATGTATGGAAATATCTCATAAATCTTCTAATATGAGACGGTTTCCTAGACTTTACACCCAAAGCAGAAACAATGAAGAAAGAAATAGATAAATGGGATCTCCTCAAAATTAAACACTTGTGCAACAAAGAACTTTCTCAGGAAAGTAAAAGGCAGCCTATGCAATGAGAGACAATATTAGGAAACCACACATGAGATAAGGGTTTAGTATCTAGAATATATAAAGAAATTCTTTATCTCAACAACAAAAAGACAATGAACCCAATTTAAAAATGGGCAAAAGACATGAACACTTTTCAGAAGAGGAAATACAATTGGCTAAAAGGCACATGAAAAGATGCTCAATTTTGCTGGCTAATTAATAGGGAAATGCAAATCAAAACCACAACGAGATATCTCACATCCACTAGAATGGCCATTATCGAGAAATTACACGTGCTAGAGAGGATGCAGAGAACGCAAAACCCACACCCCATGTGGGATGTGACTCCCAGGGGTGTAAATCTCCTTGGCAACTTGAGACAGGACTCCCAGGATAAGCCAAGACCCTGCATCATGGAAGTGAGAAAGCCTTCTTGACCAAAATGAGGAAAAAAGAAATGAGACAAAATAAAGTTTCAGTGGCTGAGAGATTTCAGAGTTGAAAGGTTATCCTGGAGGCTATTCTTATGCATTATATAGAGATCCCTTTTAAAATTATGGTGCATTGGAGTGGCTGGAGGGAAATACCTGAAACTGCTGAGCTGCGTTCTAGTAGCCTTGATTCTTAAAGATGACTATAACTATATAGCTTTTACAATGTTGCTATATGATTGTGAAAACCTTGTGTCTGATGCTCCTTTTATATTGGGTATGGATAGATGAGTTTAAAAAGAAAAGAATAATAAATAAATAAATAATGGGGGGATAAAGGTTAAAAAAATTGGGTAGATTGAAATACTAGTGGTCAATGATAGGGAGGGGCAAGAGGTATGTACGTATGAGTATTTTCCTTTTTATTTCTTTTTTATGAGTGATGCAAATGTTCTAAAAAGGATCACAGTGATGAAAATGCAAGCACGTGATGACATCGTGAGCCGCTGACTGGACTGTATGTGTGTGAACATTTCTCAAAATATTTTTTTAAATGTATAATATACCGTTATTTGAAAACAATTTGGCAGTTAATTTAAAAAATTACACATACCCCTACCACATGATCCAGTCAGGTATTTATCTCAAGGAAATAAAAGCATATGTTGATATAAAGACTTTTATAGGAATGTTCATAGGTGATTAATTTTAGAAGACCCAAGCTGGAAACATCCTAAACGTACTTCAATGACTGAATAATAAACAAATTTTGTTATATTAATACAATGGAATATTGTAAGCAGTCAAAAGGAACAAATTCCTTACATCTACAACATAGATAATCTTAAAATAAATATGCTAATTGAACGAAGGCAGATAGAAAAGAGAACTCAATGTATGATTCTATTTCTATAAAACTCTATAAAATGCAAACTAATCTATATTGACAAAGAAGACATCAGTGGTTGTCTGGGAATTAGGAAAGGAGGATGGGAAAGAGGGATGACCAAGGGCTAAGAGAAAATCTTTGAGGTCAATGGAAATGTTCACTGTCTTGACATGGTGGTAGTCTCACAGGTGTATACAGATGTAAAAATTTATCAAATTATGCAGTCTAAATATGCACAGTTTACTGAATGTCAGCTATATTTCCATAAAGCTGTAAAAAATGAAAAAGATAATTATTAAAGTGATTCTAGGTAATTCATAGAGATGAAAAATCTGGAAGACGGATCAATAAAATAATGTTCTGGCAAAAAAAAAGTGAGGAAAGGCTGATGTTGCTATGAACATAGAAGCTGTGACTTTTATCACTGATAACGCTGGCCTTGGCTCTTGCCACTCAGGAACTGCAACATCTCTAACAAGCACTACCTCCCAAGGGAGGCATGGAAACTACTTTTTGAATCACTAGTTCCTCATTGACAGGCTGGGACTGGTGCCTGTCATGCCCATGCTCTGTGAAAAGGGCTCAGAAAATTAATATTTATTGTTCTCAAAATTGTAAGGGTAGGTGCATGCTCCCTTCCACCAAGACTTTTTGGGAGGAAGGCAATAAAAGCTTTCTACATTTAACTGGGTGACAAGATCATAAGACACATAATTAATACTCATCATTTTTTAAAGTTTTTTAAAATTAATTTTATCATGAACATTTTCAAAGATATACAGATATCCATCATTCAGATTCAACAATTGTCAAGATTTTCTGACACTTGCTTCATTTATTCCTAGTTTATTTTCTTTGAATTTTGTTGTTATTGTTCTTTAAGTGATTTAAACAAATCTCAAATTGCATGTTATTTAAGATACACATACTTAGTATTTATTTCTTAAAACATATGGACATAACCACTATGCCATTACTTCACTAAATAAAATGAATAAAAAGTTCATTGGAATCATTTAATACCCAGTCCCATATTTAGATTTTCCAGATGATTTCAAAAATTTCTTTAGTCTCTTTTAATCAAATCCATAAAAAGGTCATATTGTTGTTACATGTTCTAGGTCTATTTAAAGTAGAGTATTCACTCCATCTCTCTTTTTTGCAAATCATTGATGTTAATAAAACTGAGTCAGTTATCTTGCAGAAGATCCTACATTCTGGATCCACTGTTGTCATATAATTTGTTTTTTACCCCTGTGTTTTCTTTTCTTATTAAATGGCAGTCTATAACAGCAAAAGCCCAAGCTTAAAATGCATTGATCTTAGTATCTTCACATAAACAGCCTAAACGAATAAATATGAAATCATTGTGCATATTACAAAATTACATAGGCTGACAAATGCTCCAATCTACTTACTTTTGTATTCAATAGTCTTAGAACTCAAAATGTAAGAAGTATAAAATTTACATTTACTTACAGTTAGAAATTAGAAATTGTGTATGAAAATATATTTATAATATTTCCTTTTTGCTCATGGTGCTATTGACAAAGTCGTTGCTAATGAACAGGTTCCTGGAATAAGAGCTAACATATAAAAATAGGATGTCTGAAAGAAAAGGGGCAATTTAAGCTTCCTGATTTCAAAAAATTAATTTAGCAGGAACTTACGACTTCTGAAATAACTGATGAAAAAACATTTGGGTCAAGACAACTGTAGCTGTTGAGTATGAGTAATCACAGCTGCTGGGTTCATAAAAGTCATTCGATACAATGTTGCTAAAATTATTACACTAGCAATTAACTTCAAATATTTCACAATAAAAAATTATATTTTAAGAATAAATATATTTTAATAATGTTATCAAATTGCTGTTGAATCTATGAAAAATTAATAAAATTCTGAACTTTGAAGAATGCTTAGGAAACAAGTAAATATGTGGCTCATACTTAAAAAAGCAATACGTGGTTCTTATAGGAAAAAAAAAGGAGCTTTTATAGAAGAACTAAAGCTAATAAGTAATTTGATCAATATCAATTGACTTCCAAAACCTGCTTCCATTTTTGAGCAACAGCATTAGCCTGCTGCATCTGCTTTCCCTCTGCTTTAAGTCTCACTTCCCTGCTGTCATTTATTTTCAAGCCACAAGCCACCAAAGTGATCCTGTTATTACCATGGCTCACAAGGCTCAACATTAATTTCCCCCCTCTTCTGCTCCTGCCTCACAAATCCCACCACCCTCACTTTTCTTGCTATGCTACACCCTTGTCTGCCTCATTGCAGTCACACCAATCAAAAGCAGGAATGGCATTATTCCCTATTCCCTATCCCCACCTCAGTTTCTGGTAACCTGTATTCTAGTTTTTGACTCTGGATTTGTTTATTCTAACTACTTCATATCAATCAAATCCTACAATATTGTCCTTTTGTGTCTGGCTTATGTCAATTAACATGACGTCTTCAAGATTCATCTACATTTTGTTTCGTATATCAGAATTCATTCCTTTTTATGGCAGAATCATATTCCAAAACAGTTTTGGGAATGGATGGTGGTAATAGTGAAACAATATTGTGAGTGTACTTAACTCTGCTCAATTATCTCTGGTTTGGAGATAAAACAAATACTTTTATGAACCATTCCAGCCAATCTTAAAGAACACCTAGGACAATATATAAGATTCTACAAAGGTTCCATGCACTAGGGTAATTTTCCAGAAACCTACAACCTCCACATGGGACCCTGGACCAAATAAATCTTGAAACCTAGAGGGCCCAGCCTCTCCAGAACATCAGCTAGTTCCATCTCTCTACCCCATATACTGACAGCCCCTTCCAACATGAAAAAGTTAGAATGGCCATAGCTCAAATACCCCTAAAGAGTGGGATAGAAAGACCAAAGGTGATGGTGGAGTTATACAGAGAAGGCAGGGTTTAACAAATGAATATGACTGCTGAATCATTATGTTGATATTTCTTTTAGTCTCCAGTATCTTAGACCAGCCAGAAGTGAAACCCCAAAATTGTGGAATTATAACCCATACCAAACTCTGAAATTCTGTTCCACAACTAATTGTTATGATGTGCTCTGAAATTTACTGCTTTTTTTGTATATATTTTTCACAAAAAAGAAGAGAAAGATTGCGATGACAGAAAATATTTATTCCTTCTAGCATCCAATGTTCTGGAGCAGCTAAAAGGAAGAATCTGAGATAATGGTACGGTAGCCCATGACAAACTCAGGGATATGTTATGTACCTACTTGTTGAAGAGTGCTTTGAAAACCATTGCTTTTTTCTTTCTTTGCTTTGTATATATATACATATATATCATACAATTAAAAAAAGTTTAAAAAATAGTTTTATGGTTACAGATTTGAAAATCAGTTTTCAATTACATATTTTCTCCTCTTAGCTAATGCCTTATGACAAGAGATATGTTTTCTCCCCTCAAAACATTGTTTTTCTCCATCATTCCTATATAATACTTCTAGAATTCCTAGCTTTTTTATCCTTTTATTTTGTAATCCAGTAGAAGGCTTCTGATTGAAACTTTCCATATAAATCATGGTAGGTAGATTTCTGATACAAAAGCAGAAAGGATCAAGAATCGTACAGTCATTTAGGAGGTCAGGAATATATTTTATAAATCTACCAACTTGTAAGTTGCTTATCCCTTCTATTCCCTCATTTCTTCTTTCTTAAGATGGAAATGTCAACACTGGCCTAAAGAAATAATTCATAAAATGCTAAAAGATGCTTTAATAATGTACTAACGGATGCTAAATCAAAGAAATACCATGGCAAAAAGGTGACATTGAAAAATGTCATGTATTAAGTTTCTAAAGATATTCCAATCTTTTAAAATGCTAATGCACAAAGTATGTACAGCCAGTATATTTTGCTAAATCAAACTGCAGAAATTATTACAAATTCTTCAAGATGAAAAAAAATTAGGAATTTTGGCTTTTCTATAAGTATCCTGGTGTATTACTAGAAACTATCCCTATCTCTGCAGCACACTGCACAGTTCTGCAGCACATCTTTATATTCTGCAAAATGGTTATGCTGTAGTAGTTTATCGTGGTCTTTGTTCTGTAAACAATTCTATCATCCATCAAAAATTCCCTGTACTTTGATTATCTAGGAAATTTGCTTACCTGAACATTTTAAAAATATTTAAATTAACATTTTGAGGTAGGCCAAAATTTTGATCTCCTCTGCCAATAGCAAAATAAACTATTCTTAATGGATAGAAAAAAAAACATGAAAAAAAATAGAGAATCTCAGTAAGCAGTAGGATGATATTAAGCACAGCCCCTCCAGAGGTGGTTCCACAGGAGGCTAAGGATGGAGTTGCATATGATTTTATAACCCCATGGCTAGGTATATGACTGGCAGAACTGAGAGTGGGGACATGGATGGACATTTGTACACTGGTGTTTATGGTGGCAGTGTTCACAATTGGCAATGGATGGAGGTAGCCTAAGAGTACAAAGACTGAGGAATGGAAGGGGGAACTGTGGTGTTTACATACAAGGACTACTGAGCAGCTGCAAGAAGGAATGAAATTGTGCAACTAGGTAGAGGAACCTTAAGGACAGTATGTTGAATAAAATGCCAAAGACAAACATTATCATGCCTCACTCATATGGATTTACCTATAAATTGAGAGCATGGTTTATCGGGTTAGGGCTTATTGTTCCTAGATTGTAATCTTTTATAGCAGTCACATCTATTCTGGAGTTGTAACTGTTATTTCTAAATTCTGAGATACTGAGCTGTTTGTATGTAACCTGGTTGTTCCCAGAAACTTCAGGTATTTATATGACACCTGAGGTTCCGACTTAGAAGCTATGAAAGTCAGCATTACCCCATTCAGCAATTGTTTAAAAAGCTGAAAAAGTGATCACATTTCATCTAGAGATATGAATGAAACTGATTTGGATAGGACTAAGGAATAAGGTTGTGCTGGTTTGAAAGGATGTATGTACCCGAGAAAAGTGTTTTAATCAAAATCCCATTTCATAAAGGTAGAATAATCCCTATTCAATACTGTATGTTTGAAACTGTAATCAGATCATCTCCGTGGAGATGTGATTTAATCAAGAGTTGTTGTTAAACTGGATTAGATGACGACATGTCTCCACCCATTTGGGTAGGTCTTGAGAAGTTTCTGGAGTCCTATAAAAGAGGAAACATTTTGGAGAATGAAGGAGATTCGGAGAGAGCAGAGAATGCTGCAGCACCACAAAGCAGAGTCCATGAGCCAGCAACCTTTGGAGATGAAGAAGGAAAATGCCTCCCAGGGAGCTTCATGAAACCGGAAGCCAGAAGAGAAAGCTAGCAGATGATGCCGTGTTCGCCACGTGCCTTCTCACTTGACAGAAATGCTGAACTTCATCAGCCTTCTTGAACCAAGGTATCTTTCCCTGGATACCTTAGATTAGACATTTCTATAGACTTGTTTCAATTGGGACATTTTCTTGGCCTTAGAACTGTAAACTAGCAACTTATTAAATTTCCCTTTTTAAAAGCCATTCTGTTTCTGGTATATTGCATTCCAGCAGCTAGTAAACCAGAACAAAGGTAAAACAGAATACTGGGTAAAGAATGATATGGTCCACATTTTCAAACTTCAATCTCTGTGCAAGATCAAAGGGAAAGGGCGGGCCACAGTGGCTCAGTAGGCACAGTTCTCGCCTGCCATGCCTGAGACCTGGATTCGATTCCCCATGCCTGCCCACGGGAAAAAAAAAAAAAAAAAATCAAAGGGAGAGAAGTTTATTTGGTGCAAAATTTATATTTTTGATAGCAAATTATCTAATTTAACTTGTATGGTCAGTTTACTTGAACACCATAATTACATGGAATCTTGAATAGGACATGAGATCTTACTGGTTTGTACAGGTTAATGTGATGCCCCAATATATCCCAGATTAATTTGGGCAGAGACTAAAAAAGTATTTGCAAAGTCCTCTTAGAGGACTGGGGAGAACTGAGGAAATTTCCCATCTAGGGAATTCCTGATATTCTCAAAAGCAGTGGGGAAAACCAATTTAACAGGCTAAGCCCTCGATCTTGGGGCTCAACCCTATGAACTTTATTAATGCAAAGGAGAGGATAAGCCTATTGATAATTATGGCTAAGAGTCACCCCAGAAGAGCCTCTTTTGTTGCTCAGATATGGCCATTCTCTCCAGCCAACTTGGCAGGTGACCTCCCTGCCCTCTCCACTATGTGGGGTCATAACTCCGAGGGGTATAAACCTCCTTGGGAATGTGGAACCTGAATTCTAGGGAAGAGCTGGGACCCAGCATCATCAGAATTAGAACATCTTCTTGATCAAAAAAGGGAAGATCAAAATGAGACAAAATAAAATCTCAGTAGCTGAGAGATTTCAAACAGAGTCAAGAGGTTATCCTGGAGGTGATTCTTAGGCATTATATAGATAACCCTTTTTAGCTTATGATGTATTGGAGTGGATGGAGGGAAGTACCTGAAACTGTTGAGTTGTGTTCCAGCAGCCTTGTGTCTGATTCTCCTTTTATCCAGGGTATGGACAGACGAGTAAAAAAAATATGGATAAAAAAAATAAATAAATAGTAGGGGGGATAAGGGGTAAAATAAATTGGGTAGATGGAAATACTAGTGTTCAACGAGAGGAAAGGGTAAGGGGTATGAGTTTTTTCTTTTTATTTCTTTTTCTGGAGTGATGCAAGTGTTCTAAAAAATGGTCATGGTGATGAATACACAACTATGTGATGATATTTTTGCATGTGTGAATGAAATTTTTATTTACACATTGCATCTAGAAGCAGATACATAAATTCTTATACAATTAATTTCCAAAAAATGTGCAAGGAATTACCATAATTTGTTTACAAACCAAAAAACATATTAAAATCAGTGGATTTTGGATAATTTATTCTGTGGTGTCCTCATACAAATGATATATGCCTGAATTAGAGAAAAAGGGTAAACTACAGCAATCTGGATTGCAAGTATTAATTTCATGGTACTCCAACATGACTATAAGGTTTCTTTAACCCAACATGTATACTTATTAAAAAATTCTGTAAAAACTTTTTGTATCTCTGGATGTAGAGTTTGGAGCACTTTTCAGAAACAGCAACTACACATTTTTTGTGTTATGATTGGTTAATAAAAAGAATGCTTATCAAAAAACCTTCCTTACAGGATTAAAAAAGTATTAAAAGAAATCAAATTTGTGACTAGCAGAGTACCAATACTTTATTTTAGAATTTTAAAGTTATTTATGGAACTGGTGATTGCTGCTTTGTAAAGTATTTAACCAAACTGTCTATTGCTGGTAGTGTGATTTCACTTTCAAATTAAGAATTCACATTTGATTAAATGCAAATTAAGATTTCACTGAAAATATAGGATTTTGAGGCATTCATAAAACAACACCTCTCATCATCTATGGTGTGGTTTGTATAATTAAAATTGGCATTTCTGAAAGTTTTAAGAAACATATTTAGACTTGTTGCACTAGCAGAGACATTGCATATACCTATTTAAGATTTTTAATAACTTTTATCCTGTTTCAATAATACTGACTCAGAAATTATAATGTATATTTTATATGTTATTTCCTATATGCCAATGGTTTAGCCTTCAGCACTGAATTTCTTCAAGAGCAAGGTGGCTGCCCTGTGTAGGTGGTTTCCTTAAAAACTATTTTAGTTCTATGATCATTTCTTGTGATAAGTATTTTTGATACTCTAAATCTAACTTTTCAATTACTATACTGTTCTAGTTTGCTAGCTGCTGGAATGCAACACACCAGAGATGGATTGGCTTTTAACAAAAGGGGATTTATTTTGTTGGTTCTTCAGAGAAAAGGCAGCTAACTTTCCACTGAGGTTCTTTCTTACGTGGAAGGCACAAGATGGTCTCTGCTGGTCTTCTCTCTAGGCCCCTGGGTTCCAACAACTTTCCCCGGGGTGACTTCTTTCTGCATCTCCAAAGGCCTGGGCTGAGCTGCTAGTGCTGAGATGAGGAATGCTGAGCTGCTAGCAGTGCTATATTGCTATTTCCCATTTAAGCACCAGCCAATTAAGTCAAACGTCACTCATTGCAGCAGACACGCCTCCTAGCTGACTGCAGATGTAATTGGCAACAGATGAGGTTCATGCACAATTGGCTTATGTCCGCAGCAACAAGACTAGGTATGCTCACCTGGCCAAGTTGATTCAATTACTATCCCAAGTAGAGAAAGAATAATTTTCCTTAGAAAGAGAAAGAGCGATTTTTCAAGTACCTTCTATCACTTTCTTATTAATATGTTTGCAAGTCTGAAAATAGATTCTAGTTTCCAAGATGTTTGTGATGAAGCTTTGATTTAAAAAAAAAACACTAAAAACTCTGATTCATGTATTATAGCAAATGGGTACAGCTTCCCTGTTTTCTATTTTTTCTTGCTTTAAGCACAGATTTTTAGAAGCTCATATTGAAAAGTCACTTAACGGTCTTGTCCACATATGTCATCTAAGCCACCCTTTCATTAATATCCAAAAAGGTAATGAAATTATATCAAGGCCGAATTATAGGATGAATAGTTTTTCCTTCCTTTTTTTTTTGTACATGGGCAGGCACTGGGAATAGAACCTGGGTCTCTGGCATGGCAGGTGAGAACTCTGCCAGTGAGCCACCATGGCCTGCCCCCTTCCATTTTTAACCAGATTGTTTTACTATTGTATAAAACCAAACTTTCATATTATGTCATGCTACCTAAGCCAAATGGGTATCTTTATATATAAAAATAGAAAATATTGCAATACCCCTTTCTTTTCTTTTTATAAACTTAATTTCTTGGCAGATACTTTGAATTTCAGCAACACATTATCAGAACCTAGTGATTCCAAACCAGATGGTAGCACGGCATACTATTTTAGAGTATTTTATATTATGGATATACAAAAGCACAACAAAAATTGTCTTTCTGATTAGAAACATATCAAATCCTGCCCAGCATAAAAACACAAAGGACAAATTTAAATACATTTAGATGAAAATCAGAATAATCTTCTCTTGACACAAACTGGCTAGATTTTAAACACATGGTGTCATGAGAAAAACAGGGTTGGGGGTGGGGAGGAGGCTATGTTCACATGAACTATGTTCACATAAACGAAAATGTCAGGAGCCATCTCAACATTTATTATTAATGCACAGTGACTCTCTGACAGTACCTGCATCTACTATAGATGCACAGGGGCTTTTAACTCACCCCAAATATATTTTAAATAGTTTAAAACTAGTTTTGCAAAAAAGTAGTTTAAATGTCTTGCATTAATTTGATAGCAGGTTTACAACTCTGTAATAGTTCTTAATCCAAATGGTTTATAGTGAGCACTTATTAAAGTATTCTCCATATTCCATCTTATTAGGTGAAAACATCAGAAGATGAAAGAGGAGGCTTCCTAACAAGGTACAATCAACATTCCACCAAAATTCAGTATCTTTTCTCCTTTAAGTCAAAATACCAGGACACCATGATAATTATGGCATATATTTTTCTTGGTAATATCTCAGTTCTGATCTTGAAAAGCAAATAGAGAAACGAATGGGCACACATATGTTTGAATGACAAAGCCATTAGCTTTTACCTAAGATGTTTATTTTTTAGTTTAAATGGGGACAGAGGCAGGAAAAATGACCAATAAAGAAGGAAGAACTGTTTCATCTGGATGAAAATATTGCCCTTTAAAGCTGTGTAACTGGAATCATTTTCTGCTCAGGGCAACTCAAAATATAAAAATATTACATGGCAGTACTGTGCAATGAACACTCTGCATTTCAAAATAACTGAAAAATACTGGCAAGAACTCCACCACCATCCCCCACCATTACCTGAGTGCTGATGCAAAGAGAGAGCATGATTAACAGTGATCCCAAATTACTTGAGACTTAGCTAAATTAAAAAGAAACAAACAAAATTTTAATGGCAAGTATATATGGTAGGTGTTCTAGTTTGTTAGCTGCCGGAATGCAATATGCCAGAAACGGAATGGCTTTTAAAAGGGGGAATTTAATAAATTGCTAATTCACAGTCCTAAGGCCGAGAAAATGTCCCAATTAAAGCAAGTCCATAGAAATGTCCTATCTAAGGCATCCAGGGAAAGATACCTTGGTTCAAGAAGGCTGATGAAGTTCAGGGTTTCTTTCTCAAGTGGAAGGGCACTTGAGACATGGTGAACACAGTCACAGTTTCTCTCTCATCTGGAAAGGCACATGGTGAACACGTTCAGGGTTCCTCTCTCATCTGAAAGGGCACACGGCAAACAAGGCATCATCTGCTAGCATTCTTCTCCTGACTTCCTGTTTCATGAAGCTCCCTGAGAGACATTTCCCTTCTTCATCTGCAAAGGCACTGGCTGGTGGACTCTGGTTCTCGTGGCTATGTTGTTCTGCTCTGCTCCTTCTGAATCTCTCTTTCTCCAAAATGTTTCCTCTTTGACAGGACTTCAGAAACTAATCAAGACCCACCCAAATGGGTGGAGACATGTCATCATCTAATCCAGTTTAACAACCACTCTTGATTGGGTTACATCTCCAGGGAGATGATCTAATTACAGTTTCAAACATACAATACTGAATAGGGATCAGAAGAAACACCTGCCTTTACAAAATGGGATAAGGATTAAAACATGGCTTTTCTAGGGTACATACATCATTTCAAACCAGCATAGTAGGCAATGAGACTTCTGATTATCTGATATGGTTTTAATATTCTTCCATAATGCTCTATGATTCCCATACTTTGTCAACTAGAAGAATTTTGGGGAGTAGGTGGAGGAACAGGAAGGGTCCAATATAGCACATTTTAATAGCTACATTAAAAGAAAAATATGAATCCAACTTCAAAGCAATTTTTTAATTCAAATCAATTCAAAACTTTAGAACATTAAGGAAACATTAAAAACATATTATATGAGTACGAGGGAAAAACTCAATGTTAACGTTGCAAGAGAATCCAGTTCATTCATGAAAATTAGTTGCAAAAACAAGTTTTACCCAAGAAAATGTTGACAAAGCTAAATAAATCACAGATAAAACATTTTATGAAAAGTAAAAGTATTAATAACAAAAAATTGATATCTCAGGAAACTAACGATCATCTAATATTTCTTTAATTGTAGTTCTAGTTCCATAAGTCATTATGGAATTGGAAAGGAAGTAGTAAAAGCTTCATTATTTGAGGATGACATGATCTTATATTCGGAAAATCCAGGAAAATTCATGACAAAGCTACTTAAGCTAACAAATTCAACAAAATGGTGGGATATAAGATTAATTCATAAAAATCAGTAATATTTCTATATACAAGTAATGACTTAACTGAGGAGGCAATTAAGAAAAAAATTCCATTCACAATAGCAACAAAAAGAATCAAGTATCAAGGAATGAAGTGAACCGAGAATATAAAGGACCTCTACACAAAAAACTACCAAACTTTGGTAAAAGAAATCAAAGACCTAAATAGGTCAAAAGATATTCCATGCTCATGGATAGGAGTGCTAAATCTAGTAAAGATGTCAATTCTACTGAAATGGATCAACAGACTTAGTGCAATACCAATCAACATTCCAACAACCTATTTTGAAGACTTGTAAACCTAGTTACCAAATTTATTTGGAAGGGAAAGAGGCCTTGAATTGCTGAAACATCTTAAAAAAAGAAGAAGAAAGTGGAAGGGCTTACACTTTCTGATTTTAAAACTTACTATAAAGCTACAGTGGTCAAAACAGCATGGCATTGGCACAAAGACAAACATATTGATCAATGAAATCAAACTGACAGTTCAGAAACAGACCTTCTGTGTGAGACCAAAGGAAGAGATGCTTATGTTGTCTAAAACTTAAATTTTTATAGCACATAATCTAATTTAACCTGTCTGGCCAGTTCATTTAAACAACCTAAACACATGTAGCGCAGAATTGGTAATGAGATCTTGTAATTCTGTACAGTTTAATGTAATACTCTGATACATCCAGAGTATGTTGGGCAGATAATTAAAAAGTGTTGGCAAAGTCCTTTGAGAGACTGGAAAATACATATGGAACTATTAAACTTTCTCACCTGGAAAATTCCTGATACTCTCTCAAGCATTACATACTCCCAAGTTAATTGGCCAAGTCCTCAATCTTGAGGCTTGCTCTTATGAAACTTATTTCTGTAACACTGATGCTAAGCCTACCTACAATTATTTCTAAGAGTCACTTCTAGAGAACTTTTACTGTTGCTCAGATCTGGCCTCTCTCTCTCTCTAAGCACAACTCTGCAAGTAAACTCATTACCCTCCCTGCAACATGGGATATGACTTCCTGGGGTAAAAGTCCCCCTGTCAACATGGGACAGGACTCTCAGGGATAAACCTGTCCCTGGCATCATGGGATTGACAATGCTTTCCTTACCAAAAGGGGGGAAAGAAATATAACAAAATAAGATATCACTGGATAGGAGATTTCAAACAGAGTAAAGAGGCTATTCTGTAGGTATTCTTATAGGTGCTTCAGCTAGATATTGCAAATTGCTATGGTATGCCAAGCCCCAAACAATAATATTCCTGAAAATCCTAAAGAAAGCCCAGGGCTCTACCTGAGGCTCTATAATGGTTTCATTCATGAAGTTTATTTTTCAGAAACTTAAAACTTCCAGATTGTTCCTATGCCAGATCAGCCCTAAAATCCAGAGGTACTGGTCTTCTAAGAACATCAACCTGTTGTATCCCCCTACCCTACAATGTCAACACCTCTTTTCAACATGAAGAAGTTAGAATGATCACAGTCCAAACATCTCTGAAGACTGGGAGGAGGATCAAGTGAGAAGAGTCATAACAGAGAAGATAGGATTTAACAGAAGATTGTGACTATTGAATCACTATTTTGATATTTCTTTTTAGTCTCTAGTATATTAGAAAAGTTAGAATGAAATATGTGAAAATTTAGACTTGTAAGCCACACTAAATTTTGAAATTTGCTGTATAATTATTTAGTAAGCTGTACTTTGAAATTGATCACTTTTCTATGCTATATGCACAATAAAAACATCAAAAAATAAACTATGGAGAATTGTTTGTTGTACGAGAGAGTAAAGATAATGTATGAATCCTAGATTGTCTCAGGAATATAACATTGAAGGCTGTCTTCTCATAGTACTATTTTCCTAGAAACTACAGAATTAGATAAATGTGGAATGTTTTGTTTAACTGCTTTGCTACGAAACCCCTGATCTCTGGAACTACACTGAGAATAGGGAGCTGCATTTTGGCATACAAGGCCAATACTTAAGTGGAAAAAAAAATGGAATAGAAAATTGGTGGGAAACAAAGTCTGTGGCTTCTCAGTGCAAAGATGACCTAAGTATTTACTCTTGGCTCTTGTCAGTGGCAACTGTACATGACCCAAGACAAAAGAAGCTGTGTAGTTAGGTATCTTTTGGGTCATCTATAAGATAAAGATGCTGTACTTTCTATATTTCTTATACTGAATACTTTTCTAAAGCTAAATAAACATAGCATTAAATTAAAGCTATTTTATCTAATGAGTTTGACTGCCAATTCAAACCTGTGACCACCACTGTGCTAGTACAACCAAAATTAGTACCATTAAACAAAACAGCCTTTAAGAGCCATATTTAAAACTTTTAATTAATTCTATTTGGAAATTTTTCCTATCTTGTGAAGATGAATAAAGTATAGAATATCAATTCTACTACCTCAAAATTTTATGAAAAAGAAAAATTCCATGACAAATCTTCAATTCTTGCCTCCAAAAAGGCATATAAGAAAAATTAAAAAGAAAAGAAAATCTTACAGAAAACTAAGGTATCTCCAGATATTTAACTTCTTCACTAACTCAGTTGAAAGTGTCATTTGGTATAAAAAATGTGGTATGCTGTGACCAGAGAAGAAATACAGCAACTGAAAATGTTGAGAAATTACTGCTCGTGTATTTTACTATAAAACTAATTGAAATTTGAGTGTTAGAATTCTAATAAAATGTATAATAATACTGTTAATTTTTTGATAAAAATTAGATTTATTTTTACATCAGATTTTTTCTAGGATATTGATATTAGGCTTTGACCGAATATTTACTTTAACACTTAGTTATCTAGGGTTTGGTGAAAATGTGTTCTGGGGATGCACCTCTGATTCAGCTCACAACAACAACCCCTTCTCTAGGAACCTAACCTTAAAACAAAGAGGTGGGTCTCTAAGGTTTTATCTATTTTATGCTGCCCTGTTCCCTTCATTTGACATTTGAACCAAGCAGTGTTGAATCAGATTCTCTCAGAAACTGATCTTGAGACTACAGTTAGTGAGAGTAATGTCATGTCAATAACAGGGCTTCAAAGAGAAGGCTCTTCAACCTCTACTGAAAAGGTAGAGGTTATCAGTTATTTTTTATTGATTTTTAAATGAATTCCATGTTTTACTTAGAAATAACTGTAAAATTATGTACAGTTGTATATATTTGTGTAACACAAGTTACAACTTGTGCTGTAAATACATAAATAACTTGTTTAAACATTTAAAATAAATCAGTTTTTTCTCTATTAGAGAGAAAAGTATGCCTAAATCAGCAATGCATTTTTATAAAATACTGATAAGTTTACCCTAGATAGCAGGAGGTTGTTTTTGAAGGGCACATACATATATATAATTTTTTCAGGAGGATGTTTTTCAAAGGCACATACATATATATAATTCTTATGTTATTTGTGGGGATATTGAAAATAATTATTTCAGGTCAACTAAAAGCAAGGAGAGAAATAACCAGAGTACAATCACATGTTATGAAGCTAATGTAGAACTTTATATTCTTTCATATACTTTCTGATTGAACCTTTGAATAAGAAAGAAAAAAGAACAAGATAATGCCTTCAGCTGGCATAGATAAAGACCTAGTGTTAGGATCTTATTTGCTCCAGGGAATATCTATATTAAAAATATATATATATATATAAAATATATGTATATATATATATATATATGCTCAAAATTTCTAATTTTCAAAAGATTTGAGAACAAACATTCAAACTGCATAATGAACATCATAAACAATAATGAAATGAAACAGTATCAATTTAATAACTGTTGGTTAAAACAGTATTAAAATATAAAACTGTAGAATTTAATAGAAATATAATTAATTGCAATGCCTATAAACAAAAGTAAGTTGTTAAGAGCAGTAAAAATTTTCCATATATAGCCTCATAATAAAACTGAAGCAATTTCATAATTCAGTCTCCTGGAATAGCGTACATTGTTTAGCAGTACATTCATGCCTGAGGGCAACTATAGTGGTGAAAAGACCATCTCTTTACCCAGACAACTTGAATTCTAGGTCTGTTTCTTACTGGCTCTATGCTCTTGGACAAATTACTTAACTCTCTCTATGCCAGTTTCTTCATCTTTAAGATGAGGAAAATATAGTTTTTATGTCATAAAGTCTATGAGGATTAAATAAATTCCTGAATTTAAAACACATAGAATAGTTTCAGGCACATGGTAAGTGGTCAATAAATGTCACCTCTTCTAAATTATTATGTATCAATAAAATAGAACCTAAAATATACATCTTTCATGCCTAACATTTTTCTATATTTCTATAAGTTGGAAATGCCAATTTTTATAATGTCTATTCAATCATGAGTAAACTAATATAAAAATTAAATATTTTTTTTATAAATAAATATACAAATATATAAAATACAGGTTTATATCTGGTCCTGTTATGAAAATATTAAATTTAGTGAAATATACTCAATTTTATAAATTACATTCTAAGTAGCCTTAATAAAATAAATTATAAGAATAACACAAATATATTTTTAATTAAATTGACGGTGCTCAATATTAGTTTACTAATTTCAGAAAATACATTAAAATAGAACTACTTGGCTCATCTAAAATTTAAGGTAAAACTACAGAATCTATTTTGTTAAAGGAAACAAAAAAGTTAAATAAATGTCTGTGAGGTCTATAGCAGCACATAAAATTTAATGTTTCTTTTAGGCTCAGCAGCAAAATATTTTCTAAATGGTACATCTTCACATAGGTTACCTGAGAACTGATCATCCGCTGAGATGAGCGAGCGATATTGGCAGGCAGACCAAAGAAACTAGGTTTGTCATCCTCTGGAAGTTTTTCAATTATAGCCCGATAGTCCTAAATATAAAGAAGTAAAGCAAATGTTTTTACTATAGATTAAACTTACAACTATTGAAATCAGAAAGAATATATACTGTGAAGCAGTAAATTATTCACAGTTCATATTTTATATTTTGTAAATAAATCTTAATTTTTGTCTGTATGCTATTAACTAAGTTATCTATGGGAAATACTGCTTTTTCTTAATATTATTACTTCTTAATTTATTTGATACTATATTTTCTCATCTCCTAGTCAAAGGGACACTGTACTGATTAAAACTTACATGTATCTCAGTGGCTATGCCTACTATGGCTATGTGTGAAATATTATATTAGATTTTTCAGGAAAGCCCTATACTTCTTTTTCCTCTAGCCTACTAAAGACCAATGTATAGAATGCTGTTCTGCCTACGTTAAATTAAAATAACAAATATTTCAGCAGTTTTTAAGTTATAGAAGGCTCTAAACTTTTGGCATCTTATATGTTATTAAACACTGCTTGGTAAATCGCTTTATTATGGAGCAATTCCATAGTCAATCTTTGGTTTGCTGGTGAGGTATGATGATAAGTGTTGACAATTCTACCAACCCAACTGAAGAATTATTCTAGGCATTGCATAAGCTTGTCTTTTATTCGTCTGAACACTTATTCATTCACAACTCTAGGTTAGATACTAAGTACAGAGCAAGATGATTTATTCAGTTTAGCCTAAATATGGGAATACAGGTTTTTGTTTTTATGAAAAGACAAGTTCTTTTAAGGCAGGTATTACATACGCATCTCATGGCCATAGCATTCTTACAAAAGTAGGTAAGGAAAAGATAAGATAACCATAAAATACTACGTGAAAAAATTAACAAAATTCTATGTATTTAATTAAGCATAGATTCTTTTAAATAATGTAAAAAAAATTCTCACCCAACTGAGACAATATTTAAAATAAAATTTATCAGTTTATAATAATACCAAGCAACTTCCTCTAAAAATTCTGATATACTCTCATGCAAAAGATCATTTATATCAATAGATTTGTCTACAGCAGTGATTTTCAAATGTAAATGAAATCCCATGCAGAAGTTAAAAACTAAAAAAAAAAGCTGAATTGTCTTTGCTGAAATAAGGATGAAAAATCTTATCTTCTGTCATCTCACTGCTTTCTTGGCAGCTACTCCTGAAATATTTTCAAAGAAACAGTTGGACTTCAGGAAGTCCAGTTTGAAAATCAGACTAAAAAGGTGTTAAATTTTGCAAAGACATGCTGTCCCCTTAAATTTTTCCTTTCCTACAGCTCAACATTTCTAAATTTCTTCAAGGTGTTCAATCACAATATATACATAAATACATAGTATGCATGTGCATGTGTGTGTATGTTAGTGTTCATGCGTACGTATGTATTTATGTATGTGTTGTGCATGTGTGTGTATAGTCTCATCCTCCCTGGAGATTTTTGGCTCCCTCCTTCAATCTAACTCAGTTAGCTAGAATGCTAAAACATTGGTTCTTATAAATCGTTCTCTAATTTAAAACTATTACTTTCTTTGCAGAGTTGTATACTTGTTCATTTCAGCATAGCTGTGAAATTTTCTAATCTAGATTGTTTAGAATCTTCTGTTTACCTAGGACTTTACACTGGCATGTTTCCTTAAATAATGGCAGCTACATATTCTGACTGATTTGGCCTCATTTGTACACAAAAGAATATATATATAGCAAGATGGCCATTTATATACAGTAAAAAAAGAACAAGCTACATGCTATGAGAAAGCAGGATAATCTTTACCCTTTGTTGGGGAAGTAGTAATTGGAATGGGACAGAAGGTGGGATTCTGGGGAGCTGATAATGTTCTGTGTTTTGATCCTGATGCTGGTTACACTGATGTGCTCAGTATATAAAAATTCACTGCACTGTACATTTATGATGTGTACTTTTTTGCATGTACTTTTTTTTCAATTTAAACTTCAGACAATAGAGATACAAGATTTGTTGAGGTACACTATCTGAATTAAGTATATAATAGATATGTAGTAAAATCGATTTGCTTAGTTTCACCCAGTAGAAGGTAAGCTCTAGAGATGCACCACTTGATATGTAATAAAATCTATTTGCTCTGTTTCACCCATTAGAAGGTAAGCTCCAGAAATGCACCACTTGATCCAAAATGCCTAGAACAGGGTGCATCCCTGAGAAGGTGTTCACTTATATTAATGAATGAATAAATGCATGAATAAAGGATACTGAAAAACAAAAACAGATGGAATGCTTAATAACACAATTGATAAGATATTCTAAGAGAAATATATTTTATATTAGTATTTAAGCTTTTGTTTTTTACAATTATATGGCTGAAATGAAGAAATTTTCTTTAAAAGTATTTAGATGATGGCAAATGACACAGTATTGAGAGAACTACATAATTGAATATATACCTTTAAAATTCATTAAAAATGTATAATTATAATATTGCATGTAATAAATATATTATTTGGGCATTTGTACAAATACAGGTTTGTAGCAAAATAAACTAGAATCAAAATCTTTGGTCTATATATAATACTATTTTCTGGAAAATAAGGTTGTATTCTAGGAAGTTTTTATATGCTGCCTTAAGGCAAAAAGCTAGAGCTTGCTAAAATAAATACATGTAAACAAAAATGTTTCCTGTGAAAGACAGATAAAGTAAATCCTTCTGGTATTTAGATATGCTTTAAGTGTACAAGTAAAAAGTGAATATAGATATTTTAATTAATATTTGACATCTATATTTTTCAATAGAACAGAACACAGTACACTCATGCCTGCTATGAAGTAGCAGATTCTCCCATTCCAGCTCTTCACAGCAATCCTACATTCTTTGAATTTTCTTTGGCTACACTGTAGATTTGGCTACACTGTGGCCTCATATCATTATAATTACCAGCCAATTTTCAATAAGTACCTGAAAGTTAATAGGACCCTTTATTTGAATTTAGAGAATCAGGCCACATATCGGAATGACAAATAACAATTCACACTGTGAATGAAAATTAATTGTGCATTTAAAAGGAAACAACATATATTTAGCAATGTAAAAAATTACTCAAATATATATTTGGTAATAGATTAAAAATGATTTCTTTTTACCTACCAAAATGCTGCAGGATTTTGGTAGCGATAGGGAATATGGAAAAACGTTTTTCTTGTTCTTTTGGTTAAATCCATCAATGACTGAAGAATTAAAAAACTGTTTCAGATATGATTGGAGAACTCTAAGATCAAAGTAGTTATCTATTCGTCCTCCATAAATAGCATTTTCAAGTAAACCATGAACAAATTCCCATTGTACATCTTTGGTACCTATAATTAAAAAAAAATGCTGTTATTAATTTCATTTCTAAAATATTAACTAACTTTCTGGGCTCCAGTTATACTGATAGGATAGAACAATATAAATTTAATACAACTAAAACAGTCCTTAAAAATGCTCATTAATATTAGTAATAACAGCTAATATTTATTGAGATAAATAAAAAAATGTATCACATATTTTATACATACATTTAAACATCATAACAAAAATAGGGGTATTATATTATCCCATTATACAGATAGAGAAACTGAGGCATAGAGATCTTGAGATACCAATATCCTAAAGTTATACAATCCCACATATATGGAATTGGAAATGAAGCACTCTGAAAATAAAGCCTTACTCCTAACCCTTATCAATAATGTCTCCTTAAATTGGAAATTCCTTAGAACAACCCATCTAAAACTATTATTATACAATGTTTGATGAAAAATTCAGTTTATAAAATAATCTGATTAATAGGGAAATTCTACAACATTCATACATTATATTCTTGTAAATGACATGATTTTATACTGTCAACTGTCCATTTTCTATTCCAATAGAAGAGAAATGCAGACATATAATCATGGAATTTTTTTCTACAATATATTATCTCATTTTGCAACAGAGACATCCTCATAATCACAGTCCAGTGTAAAGTTAAAATTTATGAATAAAAACTAAGGACAACTGAAAATGTGAAAATGTAGGAAGCATATAACTACATTTAAACCAGCCAGTTAACTTTACTGCTAGCATTACTAGTCTAGTTCTATCTTACTATTTGAAAATTCAGAGATAATCACTAAAATTGGTGGCAGTATTACCATATGCCTTTGATCAAAGGGATTTAGGCTGCTTCATGCAGGGCAAAAATATCTATAAGGTAGAAGACTAATTAAAGTTGTTTTCTGTCTATATTTTACTATCAATAGTGGCTAAATAGCTATAACACGGGTATTCAACAGGACTCATACTCATTTTCTCTTTCTACCTTGATGCTCGCTAAAATACATTAGTAATCGATACATTAGTTATTGATAAGAAGACCATTAGGACGCATAAAAACATTAATGTACCTTCCATTACAGAAAAGGCTATTCTGTGAAATATTTTAAAGAATTTTACCCTGAAAAACGAAATAATGTTATTTTTCTTCTTATACTCATTGTTTTCAAGATAAATTTTACTTGATTAAGGAAAAAAGAAAATTGACAGAGACAAACATTATAGTAGCAATATTAATACTAGCCAACAGTTATTGATAGCTTACTCAATATATTAAATTTACTAGGTATTAAATGCTTCATGTGACCCTTGCATTTAAATCTCTCAAGAACCTAGCCAGTTGAGGTAGTACCTAGCATTACTCTCATTCTATAGATCGGGAAACTCCGGCTTAAAGTTTAAGAAACTTGCTCCAGGTCATACAGCTATTTAATCTCTATACTATATTGTCTCCTATAAATAGAACTTTTCTCTCTTTTTCTGGTTTAATTCTACATTTGTGAAAGTCCCTTAATATCATGGCATTTTATAATCATAAGATTATACAGTTAGATTTTTACAATAAGATTCAGTATCATTTTAAAGCATTTATTCCTTGTTCACCACAATTCAACGTGTGACATATAATTATACTATGCTATTAATTTAGACCTTTAATTCTATCACAAGCTTGAAACACAATGATACACAAATAATTCAAACTCTCTGTGTTTCTTAGCTGTAAAAGGGCACTAATAATACCTTCATCCCCAGTATTCACAGTGGTATTTGAGAATCAAACAAATGTTTGAAAGCATTTCCTTCTATGTAAGTTAAGTCTTGGTGCATATCCTCAAAAAAATCCTGCAACAAAATAAACAATAAACACAACAGCTCATGGAAGTCAGGAAAGTGGTTACCTTCAGCATGGAGCGGGGAATATTAGGTGGCATACAGAAAGCTGTATGGAGTGGGGTGGAGGATGCTTCTGGAATTCTGGTAATATTCTCTTTATGGATTTCAGGCTAGTTACAAAGGCTAGTTTGTGAGATTAATTCATATAGTTGTATGTATTTGTAATCTACTTATTCTTAATAGCTATATATATGCTATTGCATCATTATATATACTTTAATCTTGATGGACACGTGGGCAATTTTCCATTTGGGATAATTATGAATAATGCGACTATGTCTTTCAGTGAATGTATGGATGTTTTTCTATTGTGTGTATTTTGTGAAAATTTGTTGAACAGTACATTTATGTACCCTTTTCGGATGTATAGTCAAAAATTTTTTTCAATAAATAAACAAAAACATTCACTTAGAATACCTTTTGGCATTAGCTACTAACAATGAACAAATGCATACCTTATGGCCCAACAATTTCATTCCCAAAATACACACAATAGAAAAACATCCATACATTCACTGAAAGACATAGTCACATTATTCATAATTATCCCAAATGGAAAACTGCCCACGTGTCCATCAAGATTGAAGTATATATAATGATGCAATAGCATATATATAGCTATTAAGAATAAGTAGATTACAAATACATACAACTATATGAATTAATCTCACAAATATAATATTGATTGAAAGAACCTACACACCAGAGAGTATATGCCATTTGATTCCAGCTTTAGAAAAAGTAATCTATACTGTTAGGTGCCTGGTGTTTATCCCAGAAACAGGGTGACAGTGACCGGAAGGCATGCCGCATGAGGTAGGGTGGTTTCTGTGATATTGGTAAGGTTCGTTCGGTTTCTTGATTGAGGTGCTGGCTACATGAAATGTGCTCAGTTTGTGGAAACTCTTCAAGCTGTAATCCTATGATCTAAGTAGTTTTTATACCTATATTATATTTATTAGGAAGTTTTTTTAATCTTTTAAATACATAAAATAAAATGAATACTGGCACATCTGGATGTCTATCCTTATCCTTTTGCAAAACACATAATTTCTGATGTGTCATTGACTCAACAAACGTTAATTGAGTCTATAAATAGTAAATATGACAGGCAACAACCTTGTTTTAATGATGATTACGTTCTAGTAGGAAGAAACAAGAAACAGGAATAAACAAGTTACTATCAGGTAGTACTAAATATATTAAAACAATAACACAGAACAAGTGGGTAGAGAATGACTGGAAGATTACTTTAGATTTGGTAGCAAGGAAAAAGTCTTTTTGAAAAGAATACCTCTAAGCGCAGATACGAATGAGAGGAAAGCCATATAAAGTTCTAGGAGGAAAGCATTTCAGACAGGAAGAAGGGCACCTACAAAAACATTCAAATGGGAATAAGCCTGGTTATCGAGAAAGAGAAAAAGACAAGTGTGACAGCAAGTTTTAGATAGGCTAACTATAAATGTTTTTATTTATTTATTTATTTTTGTAAATTTGTCTACTGTAGAAAATGTTTTGAAAGAATGCTAACGTGGAAGTAAGAATATCAGATAAGAAGCTCTGGCTTGGACCACCAAGGCATCTGTGAGTTGAAAGGAAGTGGACAGAATCATGATGTGATTTAGTGATGCAAGGGACAGAAATTGCCAAAACACTGAACGTTGGGGATAAGAAAAAGAAAAGCAAGAAGATTCAAAGGTTTTGAGCTTGAACAACTTCATGAATGGTGCTGTTATCTACTGAAATGGGGCACATTCAAGGATAGTGGCTTTGGTAAGGTTGGGGGAGAAAGGGGGAAATCAAGAGTTCTGTGTGTAGAACTTAGTTTTGAGATTCCTGTCAACATGGTCTCTTCTCTAATTCAGCACTGATTTAAACTCAAGTATAATCTGTGTTGGCCCCACATAATACAATGCAGGGAATTGGATTTCCCATCTTCAAGAGGCAGAGAGCTAAAGGGCTTAAGGGGATCAGATTACATAGCCTTTTTTACCTCTCTTTTAAAATCACATTTGTACCTTGATTCCTGATTACTAATTAATAATTCAACCATGATTCTAAAGATTCTTGGCACTGACTTTAATCTATTATATTCCTCAATTTTGACAGTTCCCTGAAAGACATCTGAAAAATTCATTTGAAGCCTGAAACTTCTCAAGGCCACAGAGTAAAGGCAATGTCTTTCAAGCTTTCTGATTCCTGACAGATACAGATGTTATCTCATGAGTTACAGCAATATGAATGAATGACCACAATAGATAATATAAGAACCCTCAGTTAACACAAGCATGGTAGTTAGGACATAAGAAGGAATAAGAGTAAAAAGCAAATTTTATGACAGAAAGATAAACCACTCATGGGGAAATCATGTTGTTAATAAAGCCTCAAATGAAATTTTTCATTAACACTAGAGTATAAGTTTTTATCATTAGAACTTACCATCAAAAAGTCTGTCAATAATGTTGTACCCAGCACGAAGATCTGATAAAGAAAACTCATAAAACTTGGTCCAACCCTGTCAAAACAAATTTTAAAAATATTAAAGAACTGAGCAGTATTCAAAGATATATATGTATGAATCAGTGTCCTCAAAATCTTAAAATGGAGTGTTCAAAATTTGCTAAATAAATACAACTCAAAGAATTCTAAAATAAAGATAATAAACAATAAATCGAAAGTAATATTAAATTAAGAAAGAAATTTGCTGACCTCCTACAGCATGCCAAGTACTCTGTAACATCAAATTAGTTTTTATTATTTAAGTATGTGGTACCATAGCCACATATATGGAGAAGACATTACAATTATACATTTTTATACTACATACATGTATGCACTGAGATATTTTCCCATAATTTTGTCCTTTAGAACTATAGATTTTCCCTATAAACATGAAAACAAATATTACAAAAAAAGGCCTAGTGATGCAATGGTGGCTCAGTGGCAGAATTTTTGCCTGCCATGCCAGAGACCCAGGTTTGATTCCTGGAGCCTGCCCACGTGGAAAAAAAAAAAAGGCCTAATTTTTAGATAGTATTATTTTCTGTACATTTGACCCAGAAAGCATTCATGTTGGCACTAAAAGAAACTGCAAACTTGTAGTTAATACCTACAGTACCTATGTAAAAAGAACATCCTTAAAGCTCTATAATGTATAGAGAACAATATGAAGCATAATTGAAAATAATTTCTACGGGACTTCTATTAACCAAAACTAATTATTTCTACACAAATAAAATATGTTTAAAAGCGAAATATAATTAGACTTGAATAGTATTTAAGAGCACTGATACAATGAAATTAATTCACTAATTCATTCACCATTCAAAAATACTTATTAAATGTATATAATAGGTAAGGCTCTAGGGATATAATAATGAATAAAAAGGGTAATATTCTACCTTCATGTAACTTTCTGTCTAAGGTGGTGATGTTGGAATGGGGGAGGAGTAAGAGGGGTGGAGATAATCAATCACTCAAATGTTACACACTATACCCATAATGTGTTTGATGGGAAGAAACATACTTTGTATAGATAAGAAAAAGAACTGACCTAATATGATAGGGTAGGAGAAGGTTGCCCTGATTGGGAGAGGGGTAGAATAGATACAATGACAAAAGTAGATGGGTTTGAGAGCTAGTTAGGAGAATAAAATTGACAGAGTTTTTGCATTGGATCATAATGAAGAATGAAGATATCAAAAAGAGAACACTAGGAATGATTTCTAGGTTTATGGCTTATTCAAATGAATGGTAGTGTTATCCACTGATGAGTGTGAGAAAGAATGTGAAGTTTGCAAAGGATTATCATAAGATCATTAAACAAAAGCATTCAACAAAAACTAATTGAGGACCTACTGTATACAAGGCACTGTTTGGTTTATAAGAACGTAGCAATGAACAAAAGGGACAAAATCTGTGTTACTGATCCAAGATATATGGATTTTCTGGCACTTTTGAGACATCCAATTGGAAAGCTCAAATAAGCAATTGGGTATATAAATCCAAAACTGAAGTAGATGTATAAAATTAGGGTCACTAACATTTGAGTAGTGGTTAAAATAAAGGATATTATGAAAACCAGAGATTTTACCTTCACTTACTAAATTACATTATCCCTAAGAATTAAAGACCTGTAAGGAATTCACTGAACAACTGTTAACAAAATCCCTATAATATTTTAACCAAATGTTCTACCAATTCAAAACAAGATCTTATTAATAATGTATCATATTATTCTATTAGACCTCATTTGTGAATATGTTTAATTTTAAACAGGTTTTTTTAAAAAAGACCTTAAAGTTAGCCAGTATTTATAAAAGCCGCAAATCAGAAAACTTGCTATCAATATTATGTAATACTAGCCATTTACAATTGATTGTCATCTAATTATCTAAAAATTAACAACAGTAGATATGATTCCATTTACAACTGATTGTCATCTAATTATCTTAAAATTCACAACACTAGATATGATTTCTAAAATAAGAACTGTCTCTATGTATCATAATTACTGAATAAAATTTGAAAGGTGACTTTGTTATTTGGTTCCTAGTTTCTGACAGAAACAATGTTGTATTTTGTAGAGGGATTGCCTAGATAGCCAAATCCTATTTAGCCCACCTGGAAATCAAGGCACTATGTTACAAGGATGAATGAGACGAAGCCTGTTGTTGTCAAGGTGCTCACAATCTTGTAAGAATAACAAATATAAAACAAACAAAACTGGTATTAGAAGATAAGTACAATTTTAGAAGTAGGTACAACATTTATGTTAAAATAGAGAAGTTAATCCTGCAATTAAGTATTATAGCACTGCAATGAAATATAGCAGAAAATAATCTTTTACTAACACAGGGAATGAAAACTGAGTTGAATTAGCAGGGGTTCATTATCTCTAAAAGATGGGACTAATGAAAATCAAATAAGGAAAATAGATAAAATAGAGTTTGTGGAGGGCATAGAATGTTACTAATAAATGGTCTCTAACAATTAATGACATTCTATATTTTGTCTACTTTTACTTTCAATTTTAATGATTTTCTTGTAAGCAGAGTGTGAAAAAAAGTGACATTCTCAAACATATTTTGTGGGAAAGTGAATTTCTGTATCCTCTATGGAGAGAAATTTAGTAATGTTTATGAAGCTTAAAAAATAAACATATCCTTTGGCCCAAACACTCCACATTTAGGAATTTACCACCATGAATAAGGGTAAAATGAGGGCACTATAGAGATATTTATTGCAACATCGTTTGTAATAGCAACAGGTTGAAAGAATATATATGTCCATCCAACAACACAAAACTGATAAAAATTATGTACACAGAAATAATAGAAAATAAATAATTTTAATTAAGCATTAAATACATATAAATTCAATAACATTTAAAAATTAATAATAGAAATTATTAAATCTCCAAAATGTATTACTTAAGAAGTAAGGTGCAGAACTTTGTGCTACCATTTGAGTTCAAAGAATATGTGTACATATGAATATATAAAATGTGTTTGTATATTTATACAATATTTCTGAAGGACACTCAAGAAATGGTTAAAAGTGGAAGCCCTCACAATAGATACTGGTGTCAGGAAGATAAGTAGGGAATGAGATTAACTTTTCACTGCAAACATTCTTATAACTTTTAATTTTACATTAAAAGATTGCGCATGTATCACCCAATAAAATATAAAAACCAATTTCTTTAAAAATAGGTACCTTTCCTTTTTTCAATGAAGATATTTAACATTACCACTAGTCTTCATGTATCAGTGAGGATTAACTGAAACATCAGGCTAAGGATGGACGTCAGAGTAGTCAGGGGCAAAGGCTTTAGAATAAGGTAGACCTGTGCATTTCTAGGCGTTAACAGCTTTTTAAAAAATATTTTTATTGACAAATCTTCATATATATACAGTCCATACATGGTGTGCAAACAATGGCTCACAATATCATCACATAGTTGTGCATTTATCACCATGATCATTTTTAGAACATGTATATCACACCAAAAAAAGAAATAAAAAGAAGAAAAAATTCATATATCCCACACCCTTTACCCCCCTCTTATTGACCACTAGTATTTTAATCTATGCAATTTATTTTATCCTTTATTACCCCTATTATTTATTTATTTTTATCCATATTTTTTTACTCATCTCTCCATTTGATGGATAAAAGGAGCATCAGACACAAGGTTTTCACCATTACACGGTCATGCTGTAAAAGTTATAGTGTTATACAATCATCTTCAAGAATCAAGGCTATTGGAACACAGCTCAACAGTTTCAGGTACTTCCCTCCAGCCACTCCAATGCACGATAAACTAAAAACGGATACCTATATAATGTATAAGAATAATCTCCAGGATAATCTCTCGACTCTGCTCAATAGCTTTAAGGTATGATTCCTTGAGCAAATTACTATCATTGAGATTCATTTTCCTCCTTCATAAAATGAAAATAAGTGTATTTTCCCTTTAAGTGTAGTATGCAAATTAAATGAAACAACATATTGCTATTATTTACTTCCTCATCCTTCGACAAATATTTAAGGCCTATGTGCCTGACACTATGTTACTTCTAAACATATACTATTTCATTTAATCCTTAAAACAAACATTAACATGAACATTATTCCCACTCCACAGTTGAGGAAACAAGAGTTTAATGGAGTTGAAGTAATCCAAGTCATACAACTAGAAAATTCTAGAGTCAGGATTCAAACTCAGGTGTAACTTCAAAGCCCTTGCTTCTATTTTGATATGTAAGGGAAATGGAAAGAGAGGCTAAGGGTAAAGGTGCCATTCTGAAAAGAGATTTTTCCAAAAGACATGCATCCAGTTCAGAAAAAAAGAGGATGGAAAAAAATTAAGGATGGGAGAGTGGTGCAATTTACAGCTGAGATTGGTATTTGGCAAGAAAAAAGGTGTACCGGTACCAGCTAGAACTGTTCTGGAAATGGAAAATGCAATTTATTGGTGGTGATAACAATAACAGGTGAGGTATTTGATGGGAAAGATCTTGATGGATTAAAGACCTCAAAATAGTCTACTGTGACTAGGAGTAAGTAGAGCACAAATGAGAAAGGTCTGAGAAGACGCTTAAGATAAGCAGATCTTTCTTTCTGGACAATGGTAAGGAATTTTTGCAGTTTTCCCAAAAACAATAGCATGCCATTTGATGGGCTTTAATCAGTTTAGTGAAATTACCAAAATTACATATTAGAAAGATAATTAGGGCTGATACATGAAGAAAGCAAGAAGACTAGTAAGAATACTATCTTAGCAAATAGTAAGGTGATGGGGTTTAGAAGAAATGAAGAGAAGTGCATATATTCAAACAATATTTTGGAAATAGAATAGACAGGATGTAGTAGTAGATTGGGTAGGGAGACAAAGAAATAAGAACATTATCAAGAATGATTCCTGGGTTTCTAGCCTAAGGAGCTGATGGTTGTTGATGCCTTTTCCCAAGAATGCATTCACTAACAGAAAAGCAAGTATGGGGAATTCAGTTTTTGAAGTTTGAGATACCTTTGAGACATAAACCATAAAAATGAGAGCTAACATTTTTACTTATTGAAGTCTTATTATGGCTCACATATTGTTCTGAATACTTTAATTCAAGGAGATGTCAAATAGATAACTATATATAGTTTGGAAATTTAGCACAAAATACTAGATAGGAGATATAAATGTAAGAGTGGTGAAGAAAATTATAAAGTAATCTTGGCTATTTATATCAATTTGTAAAATTATTCTAATATAAAATATATAGAATTTAAAATATATACAACACATTTTCTTAGTTACCTGTGGAATATAATTTCTTCTTTCTTGACATGCAGCATGAAACCATGCAAAGCTGAAGAGGGCATGAGCTCGATATATATTATCTTTTTTGCTAATTTGCTCAGGAGTCCAAGATTCATAAGTGCGCATTAAATTCTTCTTCAAACCTGGAGGTGACTTGAGAAAAAAAATTGTTTAAAATATTACAAATAAAATAAATCAGTGTTTAACACATTTGAGAGTATACTTTAATGAAGAAAATTTTTCACTACTTACCAATGTGACAAATTATTTTATGTCACTTCAAAATGTACAAATATAAAACTAGTTTAAAACCCCATATACATAATAGTTTACCCCAATTACAGCTCCAAAATAAAATTTAAAATTGAAAAAAATCTAGACAATCAATAATATTCAAAATAGTCAAATAAACTTTATATAATCATGAAGGTTATTTTACTGAAAACACAACACTAGTTAGAACACAAACATGATACTGATTATTAAAGGCAGGTGCTTTTGAGTTTAGTGTGTCAGCTTTCTCTCACCAGTTACTATGTGAATTTCTATGAAGACTTCAACATATCATTTATATATAACGTCAATGAATCTTCCTTAAACACAAAGTTGCAGTGGGTATTATCTGACCCTACTAGGGACATTAATCACAAATACAGAGCCAGGAATGGAAATTATATAATGGACTAGTACTCAGTCGAAAAATGTCCCTGTATATTCTTTGTCACTCACATCACACAATGTTTATATTTTTAAATTATCATCAAAACAAGAAAGAGCCTCTTCCGGATCAAGATGGTGGCTTAACAACGTGCGCGTTTTAGTTCGTCCTCCAGAACAACTACTAAATAACCAGAAACAGTACAGAACAGCTCCTGGGGCCATGTCAGTGACCAGACACACAGCGTACCCCAGTATGGACCAGCTGGACCAGCTGTGAGCACCCCCACAACCGTGAGTTCCCAAAGCTGCGGCGGCCAGCACCCCTCCCCCACAGGCCGCTTCCCAGAGGGGAAAGGAAAGGATTTTACCAGCAGCAGGGACTGGGCACAATCAAACACCAATTGTGGAACTAATTAACAAATTCTGACTACTAAAAATAGGCCCCCAGCTTAGGTGAACCTGATCAAAGCAGAAGTTGCTCATTTTTGCCCTGGCACCAAGGGGGCGGGACTGAAAGAAAAAAAAAGAAGGAAACAGAGGTTTTTGTGGCTGTGTATCTACAAAGGCTTGACTGCCTCTGGATACAGCGGCAGGACTTTTCAGGCTGCAACTGCCCCAGGCATAGGCAGAAGTGAGCTCTTTTGGGGGCTTGTCTGGGGCCTGTGCCTTGCCCAGGGGAGGGGTGAAGCCCAACTCAGGTGGAATCCCTCCATCAAGGAATTCAGACACCAGGGCTTGGTAATTTGAAGCCATTAAAACCAGCCTACAACTTCTCCTCTGTCTCCACCATGTCCCCAGCAGGGAGAGTCTGCCAAAGTTAAAGGTACAGCATCATCTTATGCTGGTGGGACCTGCAGTCAGACAAGCACCAAACACAGGGCAGGATAAGAAAAACAGAATCCAGAAACTTCACAGGAAAGTCTAACCTGCTGGGTCTCACCCTCAGGGAAAACTGACGCAGGTGACTCTTTCCTCCTGATAGGAGGCCAGTTTGGCCTGGGAAAACCTGGCTGGGGTATATAATATCTAAGTAGACCCTCCTAAGTGTGTGTGTGGGGGGAAGGCACCACACAAGCAGGGCAAGAAACAAGAAAACAAGAACTGAAAAATTCTCCTCTGTTAAACAAAACTTAAGCTAAAGGTCCAGATAAAGCTGAACGGAATGTGAAAGAACAGATAGACAACAAATTCATCCAGCAAGAAAACCCTAGATAAAAGAAGTGAAAGTAATCTCCAGAATAACTAATTAAGGTAATTAAATGTCTAGATGCCAGCAAAAAATAACAAATCACACTAGGAAAATTGAAGATATGGCCCAGTCAAAGGAACAAACCAACAATTCAAATGACATACAGGAGCTGAAACAACTAATTCAGAATATACGAACAGACATGGAAAACCTCATCAAAAACCAAATCAATGAATTGAGGGAGGATATAAAGAAGGCAAGGAAAGAACAAAAAGAAGAAACTGAAAGTCTGAAAAAACAAATCACAGAACTTATGGGAATGAAAGACACAGTAGAAGAGATAAAAAAAACAATGGAAACCTACAATGGTAGATTTCGAGAGACAGAATATAGGATTTCAAAACTGGAGGACGGAACATCTGAAATCCAACAAGAAACAGAAACTATAGGGGAAAAAATGGAAAAATATGAGCAGGGACTCAGGGAATTGAATGACAACATGAAGCACATGAATATATGTGTTGTGGGTGTCCCAGAAGGAGAAGAGAAGGCAAAAGGAGGAGAAAAACTAATGGAGGAAATTATCACTGAAAATTTCCCAACTCTTTTGAAAGACTTAAAATTACAGATCCAAGAAGTGCAGCGTACCCCAAAGAGAATAGATCCAAATAGACATACTCCAAGACATTTACTAATCAGAATGTCAGAGGTCAAAGAGAAAGAGAGGATCTTGAAAGCAGCAATAGAAAAGCAATCCATCACATACAAGGGAAGCCCAATAAGACTATGCACACATCTCTCAGCAGAAACCATGGAGGTGAGAAGACAGTGGGATAATATATTCAAATTATTAAAAGAGAAAAACTGCCAACCAAGAATTCTATACCCAGCAAAACTGTCCTTCAAAAATGAGGGAAAAATTAAAATATTTTCAGACAAAAAAATCACTGAGAGAATTTGTGACCAAGAGACCAGCTGTGCAAGAAATACTAAAGGGAACACTAGAGACAGATATGAAGACAGAAGAGAGAGGTGTGGAGAAGAGTGTAGAAAGGAAGACTATGAGTAAAGGTAAAAAGAAGGAAAATTAGATACGGCATACAAAATCCAGAAGGCAAAATAGTAGAAGAAAGTACTACCCATGTAGTAATAACATCTTGGAGTATGTCTATTTGGATCTATTTGGATTAAACTCTCCAATCAAAAGACATAGTCTGGCAGAATGGATTAAAAAACAGGACCCATCTATATGCTGTCTCTACTCAAAGGACACAAGGCCAAGGACACAAATGGACATTTACACACCAATGTTTATAGCAGCATTATTTACAATTACCAAGAGATGGAAGCAGCCAAAATGTCCATCAACAGACAATTGACTAAACAAACTGTGACATTTACATATGATGGAATATTATACAGCGGTAAGACAGAATAAAGTTATGAAGTATGTAACAACATGAATGGACCTTAAGGACATTATGCTGAGTGTGATTAGCCAGAAACAAAAGGACAAATACTGTATGGTCTCACTGATATGAACTGACATTAGTGAATAAACCTGGAATATTTCCTTGGTACCAGAGACCAACAGGAGATAGAAATAGGGTGAGATATTGGGTAATTGGAGCTGAAGGGATACAGCTTGTACAACAGGACTGAATATAAAAACTCAGAAATGGACAGCACAATACTACCTAACTGTAATGTAATTATGTTAAAACACTGAATGAAGCTGCATGTGAGAATGATAGAGGGAGGAGGGCTGGGGGCATAAATGAAATCAGAAAGAAAGATAGATGGTAAAGATAGAGATGGTACAATCTAGGAATGCCTAGAGTGTATAATAATAGTGAAATGTACAATGTACAAGTTTTAAAAATGTTTTTGCATGAGGAAGAACAAAGGAATGTCATTATTTGCAGGGTGTTGAAAATAGATGATAATTGATACTTAAAAATGTCACCTTATGTGTGAGACTAAAGCAAAAAATGTTTACCTGTTACAAAATTTAAAAAAAAAAAACAAGAAAGAAAATTTTCAAATTCTTGGAAAAAGAACAAAATCAGCCCATTAAAAAAAAATACAATTCTTCTAATATAAAAGAAAAAAGAAATTAATGTGGTTTGTCTAATCGTACTCTAATTATCTAGTACTAAAAGTAAGTTTTTTTCTAAAATGATCTTTAATATAAAAAGAATGAATATAATTCAAATCAACACTTAAAAATGTCTGCTTTATTTCCTTTTGCAAAGATCCTTTTTTTAAATAAAAAGCCTTTTTTCATTCAAAATAAACAGAAAAACATCAATAAAGTATTAAGGTATGAATTCAAATTTATATTTTTAAAGTGAAAACTTATTATTAAAGTTTATGAAACATCTACCAAAAATTTGTCATAGACTAGGCCAAATATTCTGATAACTGTTCGTTAAAACCTGACATTAATAGCAAACTAAACAACCACTGAGAATTTTTAAAAAGCATTATGCTCAACAATATGCAAATGAATAAATCATATATGATTACAGAGAAATTATACACTATTTGGAAAATAACAAAACATTAACATGCCAAAATTATGAGATGTGGTCAGATATATGTACAACTGCAAATTAACAGACAAAATAATTTCGATATTAATGCAAGCATAAAACTGTCAAACATTCAACTTAAGAAGAGTAGAAATAAAAACAAATACAAACGTAAGTAAACCATGAGGAAGAAAAAGACACCAAAAAAAAAAAAAAAAAAACCCCAGGAAATATAATGAATAGAGATTTAAATTTTAAAGGTAGTTAACTATGGCATCTGTTATTAGGAATGAAAATTTTAAAACTCTTGCTGTTAGTCAAAAAAAAAAAAAGAAGGAACAAATACCAATGAAATGGAATCAAGATTTTTTTAAAGATTATATATATGCATGTTTGTCTGTGTATATAGCTAGCTAGCCATTATAATTTTAACATCTCAATAACCAGTACTGAGCAGGCCATGGTGGCTCAGCAGGCATGCTGGAGACCTGGGTTTAATTCCCAGGGCCTGCCCATGCAAAAAAAGAAGAAGAAAAAAAGGCATTCTCTCAATGACCTGTACTATTTCCTAGGATTGGCAAAATTATCTACATTGATTAAAGAAATAGAAAGCATAAATTTACCAATAACTAAAAACAAACTGAAAACTTCCATATAAACCTAATCAAATTACTTCCTAAATGAGGCTCCTGGATAAGCTGCACATTAAGTTCTTTAAAACATTCAAGGAACAGTTCCCCTGGTGTGCTGGTTTGAAAGGATGTATGTCTCCTAGAAAAGCCATGTTTTAATCTAAATCCCATTTCATAAAGGCAGAATAATCCCTATTCAAAACTGTATGTTTGAAACTGTAATCAGATCATCTCCCTGGAGATGTGATTTAATCAAGAGCGGTTGCTAAACTGGATTAGGTGACAACATGTCTCCACCCATTTGGATGGGTCTTGATAAATTTCTGGAGTCCTATAAAAGAGGAAACATTTTGGAGAATGAAGGAGATTCAGAGAGAGCAGAGAATGCTGCAGCACCATGAAGCAGAGAATCCATCCTTGGAGATGAAGAAGGAAGATGCCTCCTGGAGAGCTTCATCAAACAGGAAGCCAGGAGAGAAAGATAGCAGATGATGGTGTGCTCGCCATGTGCCCTTCCAGCTGAGGGAGAAACCATGACTGTGTTCACTATGTGCCTTTTCAGATGAGAGAGAGACCCAGAACTTCATTGGCCTTCTTGAACCAAGGTATCTTTCCCTGGATGCCTTAGAGTGGACATTTCAATAGACTTGGTTTAAATGGGAAATTATCTTGGCCTTAGAACAGTAAACTAGCAACTTATTAAATTTCCCTTTTTAAAAGCCATTCCATTTCTGGTATATTGCATTCAGGCAGCTAGCAAACTAGAACACCTGGTAAATTAACTATTCATTTATTCAAATGTTTACTGACTTTTTCCTACATGACAGGAATTATATGTTAGGTACAAAAAAGGCAAGAGAAAAAATAGCCATTACCCTCATGGCTCAAACAAATCCAATGCTAGAATACAGTCTAGAAGGGTATATTGGGAGAGTGGCTTCAGAAAATTCTGCAAAGTTTTTCTTACTAGACCTTGCATTAGCATTCATTTAATTAACCTATTCTCAAATATTAAATCATCTTTGCATTCCTGGATTAAACCTTATCTTATTTCTTCTTTCTTAAATGAGATTACAATGTTCAGGTGAAAAAAAAAGGTGGAACCACCCATCTAAAATAACAGGTAGTTATGATTACTAGGATAATAAGACTTTTCTTCAGAGAAAAAAATTATACAAATCAAGGAAGTTTCTGCAAATTGAGAGAAAATGCAAGCTAATCTCTTTTATCAGTTTTAAAAGTGTGACTTCAGTTTGCTATTATTTTATTTATGACTTTGACAAGTCATCTAATATTGTCACAAATACATACAGTTCTGAATATAGCTGGTGTGAAGAGGAAATGCTTTGCATATATGTTAGAAGGACAAAAGGATGGATGGCTGGAGGGGTGGATAGAAGAAACGATGAAAGGAAGGAAGGAAGGAAAGAAGGAAGGAAGGACTGAAAATCTAAACTTTGTAAAAAGCAAATGACATGAAATAAAATTTAAAAGGAACATTTAGATATATTTTTATAAATATCTTATGCTATTATTTATGCATATTATACCTGAAGAAGCTTTTGTCTATTTAGTATACTAGATGGTTATTCATAGAGCTCTATAAGGCATGTATAGATTACTGCACTCGTATAACTAGTGATATAAGATTTAAATCTTCTCACCTCATAGGTTATCTTCAAACTTGACTGCAGTAAAATAGGAGTAAAATTGGGATGAACTTCTGCAGTGAGCCAAAGACGAAAGGTATCTTTAGGATGAAGAGTATTCAATTCCTTGTTTACAAAAACAACAAAAAATCTGCTTAAATATACACACACACACAACCACACAATTTTAATTTTATCAATCTATTATTAATATACTAATTTTTCTTTTTAAAACCTTTTCATGACATTCTAAGGTACTTCTTGATGTTCTGATTATATTTCCTCCTAATTTTCAATTTCTTTATTATGCAAAAATAACCACTAGCTTAGTATAATGGATAAAGACTGTGGATCTAGGGCCAGGCCAGCTGAATTGAAATCCAAATTCTGCCATTATTTTTAATGTGGCCTGGAGCTGTATCACTTATACCCTCTCTAAGCAAAGATAATATTAATACTTGTCGCACAGGATTGCTTAAAGGACTTGGAACAGTGCCTGATACATAGAAAGCATGAAATAAGTATCAGTGATTATTGTGTGCCTAAAATACTAGCCATCCGCAGACATTCTATTCTTATAACTTCAATTCATGCTTCCACAAGAGTTATATAGTCATATAAATTCCCTTATTGACAATTTTTAGTAGTATTCCATTGCCTATAAGTTTAAAACTTCACCATACAAATTCATCCATTCATGCAAGACATACTGTACACTCATTTATTTTAGGCCTCTGTGTCTTTACTCATCATGTTTCTTCTGCCTATAATTCTACTTTCAACCTGACAAGGGAACCTAGAGATACATGGAACTTAGAAATGGGTAAAGGGTTAGCTAATGAGGTTGAACTTACGTGTGAGAGAACAGATAGAAGTGAAGGCAGTTCACTAGTGGGTCTAGAAGTAATATTACCATATTTAAGATGAAAATCATCGAAAAGGGTTGTATAAACCCATGTGTCCCATCAATTAACACTACAAATAGCTCTTGCCTAAGCTACTGCAAAGGTATGAATTTTGTACAAACAGTGTATAAGTTTGAGGTATAGGGGAAAAATTGCTCTTGCAGGCTATGGGCTATGTATAACAGGAAGACATCGACAGTACCACAGCAATACCAGGGGTAAATAATGGGGGCAGGGACAAGAGTTAAGCAGAGGTTTAGATTTTCTATTTGGTAAGGATGTGTTTATTGGTTATGTACCTCTTGGGAACAATGAAATTATATAAAATTGAGATTGTTGATAGACTGCTGACTTTGGACATTATACATGACGCCCAATGAACAGAGGTGGCTGAAGAATACAATGACTGAGAAGTAGATTGGCAAACGAGTGTATACAAATGATCAAATATTGTCCTGCTACAAAAAGGAGGAAAGTTGTGAGGCATGCAACATTATAAATAAACCTGTGAGACATTTGGTAAGATGAAATAAGCCAGAAACAGATGAGCAAATATCGTATGGTCTCATTCAGAAAATACTACTAAGAAAAGAGGGGCCTAGATTGCAAGCTCTTACAGCAGTCACATTTAGTTCAGAGTGGCAATTGTTATATCTGTATTCTGAGAGGCTGTTTTATATATGTATAACTGGGTATTTAGAGATAAGATTGAAGCCAATCAGGTCAGGATTAAGGTAACTCAGAATACAAGGGAAGGAAGACATTGTCTGTATTTTAGAACCTCACCTACTCTTTGAGACCAAAGGAAGAAAATTTTATTTTGTCCTGAACCTAAATTTTCTATAGCACATAACCTAACTCAACCTGTCTGGATAGATCATTTAAACAATCCAAACACAGGGAGCCCAGAATAAGAACGAGGGCCTTTAATCCTGCTTAGCTTAATGTAATGTCTGGATACATACCTGAGTATATTAAGCAGATAATAAAAAAATATTGGCGAAGTTCCCTGAAGGAGGGGAGAAACAACACAGAACTATTCAACTTTTCCACTGGGGAAACCCTGGATACCATGTCAGATATTAGGGACACCCAAATCAACAGGCCAAGCCCTTGATCGTGAGGCTTGCTCTTGTGAGGCTTATGTATGTAGCGAAGAAGCTTAGCTTACCTATTGATATGCGTAAGTGTTACTTTTGGAAGACCTCTTTTGTTGCTCAGATATGGCATCACTGTCTCTAAGCCTAACTCTGCAATAAAATCATTACCCTCCCCCCTACGTGGGACATGACATCAGGGGTGAAAGTCTCGCTGGCAGTGCGTGAGATGACTCATAGGTATAAGCCTGGCCGTGGCACTGTAGGATCAACAATGTCATCCTGACCAAAAGGAGGAAAAGAAGTGTGACAAATAAGGTATCAGTGGCTGAGAGTTCAAATAGAGTCAAGAGGCTACTCTGGAGGTCACCCTTACACAAGCTTCAGCTAGACATTGCTACCTAATTATAGATTGCCAAACCCCAACTAAAACCATTCCTGCCAATCCTAAAGAACACCTAGGGCATTATATAAGATTCTGCAAAGGTTCCATGCACTAGAGTTTCCAGAAATCTACAATCTCTAGATGGGTCCCTGGATCAGATAAGCCCTGAAATGCAGAGGGGCCAGCCTCTCCAGAACATCAACTAGTTCCATTTGCCTATCGCATATTATTGACAGCCCCTTCAAACAAAAAGTTAGAATGGACATAGCCCCCAAATCCCTAAAGAATGGGAAAAAGATCAAATATGATGGTGGAGTTATACAGAGAAGGCATGCTTAGCAAATAACTATTAGTGCTGAATCATTATATTGATATTTCTTTTAGTCTCCAGTACATTGGAGCAGCTAAAAGTAAAAACCTAAAATTGTGGAAATGTAATGGATACCAAACTCTGAGATCTGTTCTACAACTAATGGTCGTGATGTGCTTTGAAATTTATTGGGTTTTTTTGGTATATATTTTATTTTTCACAAAAAAAGAAAAAAAGTTTACTGTGATGATTAAAAAAAGGATTTCATTTCAAATGAGACTTTTTGGACTCTATAACAAAACAATAGTCTGGAAATACACACACAAAGGTACACATATATACACATGTAATGTTTATATATTGTTCTGCTTTGAGTGACACTTCTATTAAAGTAAAACAAAAGAAAAAATACATATGTGCTATAGCTGGATTTAGAATAAATTTGTCTCTATATCCAAACAATTCAGCTAAGCTCTCCAAAATAAAAGCAAAAATATAATTAAAAAATCTACCCTCCATGCTTCAAAAAGCATTCCTCCATACTTCAAATTAATAACTGTAATTATATTTTCTAAAGATCGATAACAATCAACTATTTGGAACAGAAAGCAGACTTCAGGTAGCTACAGATCATTTTTATATGTTAGAAAATATTTATGATTCATCAGTCATGCAATTCATATTTTTTCACATTAGAGATTTTTACAGAAATCTGTATTAATGGAAATACATGAATATTTATGTATTAATAGGTTACATTAATATTCAAATGTACCTCAGCTGCAAAATCTATATCTTCTTTTGAATAAAATTAATGAATCATCATGGTCCATCAATTCATTCAGTCACCATTAACATATTCATTAGATTTACTGATTACCTATTTTGCACAAGGTATTATACCATTGCCAGTTTATTGGGTCTGCAGAAAGTTTCAACATCTCACAACTAAGCTCAGGTCTCCGCGAATCTACTCTATTCTGTCCAGAATTAAATAATTCTTAATTTTTAATTAACCTGCTAGATTAATTAAATTAATTAATTAATTACTAACTCTCTTGCTAAGGACCTCCTTTGGCTCTCTAAGTTCCAGACAAAAACTCCAAATGCTTCTGCACAGTTCTGAGAATATTCCATCCTAAGTTAGCCCCTTCCTAGCTAATCTATTTTCCCACACTGCCCTTCATGGTCCTTCCAGTAAAGTCAAGGACATCTCTGGTTCCTTGTACTAGGTATGCATATCCCAACCAGTATGTCTCTATTTGTGCTGCTGGGACTAAACATAAAATCTTTTCTTGGCCTACACTAAGCTAAATCCCATCCAGCCGTCAAAGAAGATTTATTTCTCCATGGAGTTATCTCTAATTGTCCTAGAACATATTTCATCTTTAAATGAGTATCAGATTTAAATCCAGGTTTGCATGGACAACCTACCCAGCAATTTGTTCTATGCTAAACGTTATTTTCTTCCTGGGACAATCTGAGTTAAATGAAATGACTATCTCAGTTTATATTTTAACTTCCTTGCTTAGCATGTAGGAAGTTCTATAGTTTCCTCTAACTCCTCTACAAATTTCTTCGCATACAGATACAAGTACAAGAAGAGCATAAAGAGTAAGTAATGGTATGGATAGTTTTTCTGCAATTTCTAAAAGGATCTCTCCATTTTTCATCTGAAAAAAAAATACTCTAAGCTTCCCTATCAATTCTGATAAATAATTTACTGGTTTCCCTTAAATGCCTGAAAATAAAATTAAATTAAAAATTGATTTTATAGACTTCTATTAAAATATCTCTCTTGTTTTGCACAAGTGTACATATTTAAAAAGAAAATACTTAACAGATTTAAAAAGTATGCTCATCAATTTAAAAAAAGAATCCATGATAAAAAACTGATGCACCTTGGAGATCAGTGAACTGAATGTACTATGTATTATTTCTACTACATTTATCTGAACTTAACCTTTTCTAGAACTGGCAGCCAGGATACCACAAGATGTAAATTCTTCAAACAAAGCCATTCTCCATTGCGGGCACATTCTTTTAGCATTTGAATTGCTATATCAGCTTGACCTTGACCCATGGCAACCTGAAAAAAACCAAAAGCAAAACAAAATCGAGGGTTTCTGAACATATCACATAATATAAAAGATTCAAAATTATCCTGCCATTCGTAATAGACTAACTCAATTACTGTAATCAACTATTGTAAAATTTAATGAGACATCAGATTCTGCTGTCATTTCCAAGATTATCTTGCCATTTGTTTTAAATAATGGCAGATTTTAAAATTATGTTTTCTATTTATTAAAAATACATTATCTCATTTAAAAGCTTGTCCAGACCTTCCAGGAAGATGGCTAACTAGAGTAGCTCGAGATTAGGCCTGCTCCATGGAAAAGTTAGAAAGGACAGGAGGGTGACTGAGCTGGCAATTCCGGAGTGCAGCCGACCTGGGAGAGCCTTCTGCACCACATGTGGCAGCACTGGTTGCAGAGGCAGAGGAACTGAGAGGCAGAAAGTTGGAGCCTGGCACAGAGGCGCGGCACCACAGAGCCCGCGGGAGTGCATGGACCGGAACCAGGGACTAGGAAGCAAGCCAGGCCACATTCCTTGCACTACCCTCACTAGCGCAGCCCCATGACCGGTGACTCACCCCACACCCCTGAACCCCATTACACTCTCCCATTCCCCACACTCCAGGTGCCCCCACCCCAAGAGCCCCCAGTGCAAGTACCCGACCCTAAGTGCAGCCCAACTCACTTCTCCTGCACCCCTCACGAGCACTAACTCTCCTCTGTTCACTGCAGGCTACTGCCAGCGCATACAAGTTGCATGCACTAACATCCACACCTAGGCTACCCCTGCCCCTCAACCCCTCCCCACCCCCACCCCCACCCCTGCCCATAGTGTCACACAGCCTCACCCCCACCCCTAAGCTCAGCACATCCATTTACAGTACTCCCAGGACCATGCATGTGTGCAGGGCCCCAATTACATCATTCAGCTCTGGGAACCACACATTACAGCAGCCCTGGAACTGTGTATGCACACAGCCTGCAGCCTCACTTTCCAGCTCTGAGAAAGTGCTGACCTTTGCAGCTGGGTCACAGTAGCTGCCAATCTACCAATACATAATGCTGACCTGCTGCCATAGCTCAATGCATGTGCACAAAGGGCCCTGTGCCTTAAACCTGCGCATACCAGGGTTAAGACCCCCCCAGACTGGGGCATCTGCACAGCTACATTCTCCCTGGCCACTAGGCACCCATGTTCACAAGCATCAGCATGATATCCCCAATCTGCACCCACACCTGCTCTGAAACAAATCACAGTACTGAGTGCTCCACCCCGTACACTGCTCCCTGCTGTACAACCATCCTGCAAACACAAGGCCTTAGACTACTGAAAGAAATCAACTCCCAAAGTAAATCAATGAAGATACGTACATGCCATGAAGACAGCAGAAGATCATTAAGCATATCACAATGTAGACAAATATAGCCCTGCCTAACGACCAAATTAAAACACCAGAGGAGACAAAGACATTAGAATAACTAATCAAAGATTTTCATACAACTCTACTTAATAAAATAAGTGGGATAGCAAATGACACAAGGTGGATCAAGAAGACAGTAGAAGAGCACAAACAGGAATTTGAAAGAATAAATAGAAAAATAGTGAAATCAGAGAGAAAAGACTCTGTTGACCAAATAAAAAACATACTAGAGGCACACAACACCAGATTTGAAGAGACAGAAGAAAGAATAAGTGATATAGAGGTCAGGATAATTGACTTCGAAGACTCAAAACAGCAAATGGCAAAAAGGATGGAAAAAATTCAATAGAAACTCAGAGAAATGATAGACAAAACAAAGCATGCAAATATAAGAATCACTGATGTCCCAGAAGGAGAAGAGAGGAGTAAAGGGCTAGGAAGGGTAGTTGAGGATATAATGAGGGAAAACTTCCCAACCCTCATAAAGGACATAAATATAGAAGTCAAAGAAGCCCAAAGAACTCCAAACAAATAAATCCAAATAGGCCTTCCCCAAGGCACATACTAAACAGTCTGTCAAATGTTGCAGAGAAGAAAATCCTGAAAGCGTCAAAAGAAAAACTATCTACTACATACAAGGAAAACCAAATAAGACTGAGTTCAGACTACTTAACTAGCACCCTGGAGGGAGGAGGAAGTGGTATAATATATTCAAGATCCTGAAAGAGCAAGTCTTCCAGCCAAGAATTCTGTACCCAGCCAAATAGTCCCTCAAAATTGAGGGAGAGATTAAAGTGTTCACAGACAAAGTCCTAAAAGAATTTGTCAACAAGAGACTGGCCCTACAAGAAACACTAAAAGGAATTCTGTTGGCTGAAAACAAAAGACAGGAGAGGGCGGTCTGGAGGAGGGCACAGAATTGAAGAGTACCACTAAAGGTAATTAAAAGAATATAAAGAGTAAGAGAGAAAAGAATATATAGATCTGACAAATAAAATTAAAAAGATAAGAATCAAGAAACGCCTTTTAAGTAATAATTTTGAATATTAATGGATTAAACTTACCAATTAAAAAATACAGATTGGCAGACTGGATTAAGAAACATAATCCAGGGCAGGCCACAGTGGCTCAGCAGGCAAGGATGCTTGCCTGCCATGCCAGAGGACCCGGGTTCGATTCCCAGTGCCTGCCCATATAAAAAAAAAAAAAAGGAACATAATCCAGCTATATGCTGCATACAAGAGACTCATCTTAGACACAACAATACAAATAGATTGAAAGTGAAAGGATGGAAAAAGATTTCCCACGCAAGTTGTAACCAAAAGAAAGCAGGAGTAACAATTCTAATATCAGACAAAATAGACTTTAAATGTAAAGACATCATAAAAGACAAAGAAAGACACTATATACTAATAAAAGGGTCAATTCACCAAGCCCTATGACCCAGCAATAGCACTACTTGGTATATACCCAGAAGAGCTGAAAGCAACAACACAAACAGACATTTGCACGCTGACTGATGTTCATAGCAGCATTATTCACAATTGCCAAAAGATGGAAACAAACCAAATGCCCATCAACAGATGAGTGAATCAACAAAATATGGTATATGCATACGATGGAGCATTATATAGCAGTAAGACAAAATGATGTCCTGAAGCACACGACAAGATGGATGAGCCTTGAGGACACAATGCTGAGTGAAATCAGTCAGACACAATAGGATAGATGCTGTATGATTCCACTTTTATGGCCAGCATAAAGGTATAATCAGAGGCTAATAATACAGAATTTAGGGGACTTAAGAGTTACACAGAAGCTAGAGATGGGTGAACTGTTAGCTAATGAGGTTGAATTCCAATGTAAGGGAATAGACAGGAGCGAAGGTGATTCTCTAGTGGGTCTAGAAGTAATATTACCATAATGAAGATGAACTAGATTGAAAGGGGTTGTATAGACCTATGTGTCCCATGGAGTCACACTAGAAATATGAATGAGTTCTTGCAAGAATTTCTTAGAAGATATGATTCTTGTATAAATCATATCTTAGAAGATATGACCCTGTTTAAGTCCAGGGTCAGGGGGAAAACTAATATTGTATGCTATGAGCCATGTTCAAAAGGAAACCATCAGCACTACCACAGCAATAGCAGAGGTAAATAATGGGGTGAGGGACAAGAATTCAGAGGAGGTTTAGATTTCCTATTTGGCGAGGGTGTGCTTTTTGGTTTTCTTGTCTCTTGGGAACAATGAAATATCTAAAATTGAGAATGTTGATGGACTGTGGACTTTGGGCCTTCTACATAATGTCCAATGAATGCAGGTAGCTGGAGGATGCAGTGACAGAGAAGTAGATAGGTTAATGATGGTGTATACTTATGAAAGAAGGTTGTGCTGCTACAAAAAGGAACAATGTCGTGAGGCATGCAAAGATGTGAATGAACATGTGGAACATTTGGTGAGACAAAATAAACCAGAAACAAACAAAAAAAATAACAATGGTATGGTCACCTTTAGAAAATGCTTATAAGAAAACGGGGGTCTAGACTGTAAGCTTTTAGAGCAGATACATTAAGTCTGGAATGGTGATTATTATTTTTTGATTTTGAGAGGCTGTTTTATATATATATATATAACCAGATATTTAGAGTTAAGAATGAAGCTGAATAGGTTGGAGTTAAAGTAATTCAGAACATAGGGGTAAGGAAGACAGTGTCTATATTTCAGAATCACACATACTCTTTGAGACCAATGAAGAAAGGTTTGCTTGATCTGGAACTGAAATTTTCTGTAGTGCATAATCTAATTCAACCTGTCTGTACAGCTCATTTGAACAACTGAAACACAGGAAGCACAGAATAAGAAAGAAGGCTTTTAATCCTGGATAGGTTATTGTAATGCCTGGAAACATCCTAGAGCATATTAAGTAGATAATCAAAAAGTATCGGCAAAGTCCCCTGAGGGAGGGGAGAAAGAATATGGAACTATTAAACCTTGCCATCAGGGAGTCCCCTGATACTGTGTCAAACTTTAGGGAAATCCAAATCAGTAAGCCATGTCTCGATCATGACGCTTACTCTTGTGAAACTTATGTAGGTAGTGGAGAAGTTTAGACTACCTATAGGCATGCCTAAGAGTTACTTCTGGAGGACCTCTGTTGTTGCTTAGATGTGGCCTCAGTCTCTCTAAGCCCAACTCTGCAAGTGAAATCATTGCCTTCCCCCCTACGTGGGACATGACATCCATGGGTGAAAGTCTCCCTGGCAACATGGGAGATGACTCCCAGGGATGAATCCAGACCTGGCACCATGGGATCAACAATTACATCCTGACCAAAAAGGGGAAAAGAAGTGTAATTAATAAAGTATCAGTGGCAGAGAGAGTTCAAATAGAGTGGAGAGGCTACTCTGGAGGTGGTTCTTACATAAGCTTCAGGTAGACTACCTGCCATAACGTGCCAACCCCCAACCAGGACCATTCCAGCCCATCCTAAAGAATACCTAGGGCAATATATAAGATTCCACAAGGGCTCCAGGCACTAGAGTAATTTTCCAGAAACCTACAACCTCCAGATGGGTCCCTGGTCCAGATAAGTCCTTAAACTTAACCCAGCCTCTCTAGAACATCAGATAGTTCCATCTCCTTACCCCATATTAGTGACAGACCCTTCCAATATCAAAAATTTAGAATTGCCATAGCCCAAACACCCCTAAAAAGAGGTGTGGAAAGATCAAAGGTGATGGTGGAATTATACATAGAAGATAGGACTTAACAAATGAATATGAATGCTGAATCATTACACTGATATCTCTTTTAGTCTTCAGTATTTTAGAGGAGCTAGAAATAAAAACCTAAAATTGTGAAATTGTATCCCATGTCAAGTCTGAAATATGTTCTACACTAATTGTGGTGCTGTGCTTTGAAATTTATAGCTTTTTTGTATATATATTCTATGTTCACTAAAAAAGAAGAAAAAAGTTGACAGTGATGATAAAAAAGTATTTAAGCCCTCTAGCCTCCTATATTCTGGAGCAGCTAGAAGGGCAAATCTGAGAGGATCTTATGGCAGCCCATGACAAACTCTAGGATGTGTCCTGTAACCACCTGTTGAAGAGTGCTTTGAAAACTACTGCTTTTTAGTTCTTTGCTTGGTATATATATATATATATGTTATACTATACAATAAAAAAGTAAATATATATATATATATCATTTTATGTTCTCAAATTATAGAAAAATATAAAGAATTATTAAATAGTCTTTTATTTCTCATCCCATTATTTCCCATAATTCCTACTCTCTCAAACATCAACGTTGATCCTTTATAGAAAGCTGATGTTTATTATCACTATAGCCTTGTTCACTTCTTTGCAAGATTTAACATCAATATCACCACCTCCTTGAAATTTACTTCTCTTTTGGTAACTCCAACATTGCAAACAGTTGGCTCTGAAGCTACTGGTCTAACCATTTCTCTTTATAATTTCTTGGCTTCTCTTTGTGAAGCAAATCCTCAATGTTGGTGATCCTCAACACTCTATCCTTAGTCTTCGGCTTCTTGAAAAGAGGAGGCGGGAAGAAAGAGGTGATAGGACAGGGGCAAGGACAAGGGCAAAGGGAAGGAAGGAAGAAAGGAAGACAGAGGGTGGGCTACAGTGGTTCAGCAGGCAGAGTTCTCGCATGCCATGTTGGAGACCCGGTTCGATTCCTGATGTCTGCCTATGCAAAAACAAACAAACAAACAAACAAAAAAACAGAAGGAAGAAAAGGAACGAAATAAGGTAAGAAGGAAGGAAAGAAAGAGAACCCTGATTTCTCATTGGAATTCCTCTCCAATTTTTCCAACCACTATAGTCCATCTGTGCTTAGAACCCTTAAGTAATGAAATAGGCCCTTTCAGTTACTGAAAATACTCAAGGAGAAGTTGAATGAGCATAGAGAACAGATTTAATACATGAGATTTCCGTATTAATTGGATGCTTGGACTAGGTGACTACTTACCATATCAAGTCTTAAGTTCTCCATATGTTTTTTTTTTTTTTATAAGGGCAGGCACTGGGAATTGAACCTGGTTCCTCTGGCATGGCAGGCAATCATTCTTGTCTGCTGAGCCACCACTGCCCACCCTCTCCATATGTTTTTTGAAGGATAATTTATATAAGATTTATATATTAGTATAGTTGTATTTGTGTATGCATTAGAATTTACAAATAAACATACACTGGGGGTCCTGACTTAATTTTTTTTTACTGGATACATGACCAAAACAATTTGAAGAACATTTAAAACACAGAGCATCATGAGTACAATATGGCATTCATTATTTTATATTTTATTTATTTATTTATTTTTGCATGGGCAGACACTATTTTATATTTTTATAAGTATTGATTTTGGTTTTAAAATTAAACTATCAAATTAATGAGATAAGGAAACTTTACATACTATGGTATGTAAAGGAACAGGTATTAAATGCTAGTACAAATTAAATATTGATTTTTATTTAATTTTCAAATCTTACCTGGAACAAAGCAAATACTAGTTGAATTATTTCAATTATATTAGTTTTCCACTATTAAAATGCAGATATATATGTATATACATATATCAGAGGAAAAGAAAGGATAAGTATTTTTCTGTACTGAAATCACAGCTAAACAACATGCAACTCAAAATGTTTTCAAAATGCATAAATTGTATGAAGATTACCCTGAAAGTCCATGAAACCTTAGCAGAAAACATTTACTATAGGAAAAGAAAAATTCTTTTTAAAAAGCAAAACAGGAAAATATCAAGAAGATTATTAGTTAAATAAACATTTTCTTACATTCAAAATTAATTTTATTGCATTAAAATGTGCATTATTATCCTTAGCAGACATATTCAGTACAGGACCTAAAATTAAATCAATGGGATAATTGTCAATAAAACCATCTGTGCTGGTTTGAAAGAAAGTACGCCCCTTAGAAAAGCCATGTTTTAATCAAAATATCATTTTGTAAAGGTAGAATAATCTCTATTTAATACAGTATGTTTGAAATTGTAATCAGAGCATCTCCCTGGAAGATGTGATTTAGTCAAGAGTGGTTGTTAAACTGGATTAAGGGACGACATGTCCCCACCAATTTGGGTGGGTCTTGACTGGTTTATTGGAGTCCTATAAAAGAGGAAATACTTTGGAGAATGAGAGATTCAGAGAGAGCAGAGCAGAACAAGAAGCCACAAGAAGCAAAGAGTTCACCAGCCAGCAACCTTGGGGGATGAAGAAGGAAAACGTCTCCCGGGGAGCTTCATGAAACAGGAAGCCAGGAGAAGAAGCTAGCAGATGATGCCTTGCTCGCCATGTGCCCTTCCAGCTGAGAGAGAAGCCATGACTGTGTTCACCATGTGCCTTCTCAGATGAGAGAGAGACCCTGAACTTCATTGGCCTTCTTGAACCAAGGTATCTTTCCCTGGATGCCTTAGATTGGACATTCCTATAGACTTGCTTTAACTGGGACATTATCTTGGCCTTAGAACTGTAAACTAGCAACTCATTAAATTCCCGATTTTAAAGGCCATTCTGTTTCCGGCATATTGCATTCCGGCAGTTTGCAAACTAGAACATCGTCCAAATTTAAATTTATTGCATTAAACAATTTTGCAATTATTGTACACACAACTTAGTAAAGCCTATTGTGAATAGACAAAATGGAAGAGCCTACTTTTCTAAAAGTTGAGAATATGACAGTAAATTCCTATTAAATTAATATTAGAGGCTGAAATGAAAAACAATTTATCATTTCCACTTGGGAAGAGAAAAGAAAGGAATTTACAGGCTCTAGGATCTTTCAGGAATATCTCACATAGCTGTGTACATTGAAAGCAAAAGGCTTTAGGAGTAAAAAATAAGTTCTATTTTATTTATAATTAGGTAAACCTAAAAAGTAATATCTAAACCTGCCTAAGTGGCCTTAATATTGCTTTGAAGAAAAGCCAAACTAATATCAGGTATTAATCATTTCTATAAACATTAAGTCATGAAAGTTCAGATGAATAGTTTTGTCCTTCTGTCAAAACACTATAGAACAATATAACCTGTAGTAAAAGGCTTCCCTTCTTAAAAACACCTCAATGACAACTGAATATTGTTATAATCAATAGACTAATTTACTATAATTATGATCTAAGCAGGCAAGCCCTGGAGTTACAGTGTAAGAGCCACATGACTTTTCCTACTTGCTTTTCTGCTATCTTGTATTTATACTGCTCCTCATGAAATTTTTAGTCTTCAATTTCTGGATGCTATTAAATATTTATTTTTAAATTATTATTAATTATTTTCCAAATGAAAAGTGTTTATGTGTTTACTTGTTAAAAATTGAGGGTAAATTAATAAATTAAAATTTCAAATTTGTGTGCATCTAATTTGAAAAAAGGAGACAATTTGAACAAAAAAATCACTTAGACTTACCTTTGGAAAAGAAGTATATTTTAATACATAATTTTTTACTCACAAATATGTACTTCTTTCACATTAATTTTTGCAGGAAAACATTATTGTAATTTATTGTTAAACCATCCAAGAAAAAATTAAAAGGCTATTCTCAAAATGTAAACAAATGTATTTGTTTCCTACTGTTCCTATAACAAATTGTCACAGACTTCATGACTTAAAACAACATAAATATTATCATATCAGACTTCTGGAGATCATGGTATCACTCATCTAAAATCAAGGTGTTGGCATTTAAAAATAAAGGTTTATCATAAAGCTGCATTTCTTCCAGAGACTCTAGGATGAAGCCATTCTTTACCTTTCTCAACTTCTAGAAGTTGCCTGTGTCCTTTGCTCATTTCACATTCCACCATCTTCAAAGCTAGCAGCATAGCATCTGTTACTCTTTGACTTCTGTGTCTATCATCACATCTCTTTCCTTCTCTCTCACCCTCCTGCCTCCTTTTTATTAAGAACCCTTGTGATTATATAGGGCCCATCAAATAATTCAGGATAATCTCTTTATCTTAAAATCCTTAATTCAAATACATCTGCAAAATCCCTTCCGTCATATAAGGAAACATACTCACAGGTCTAGATATTCAGACACGGACATGTTTGGGGTGCCATTATTCAGGTTACCACAGCAAATATGCCCATTTCACTAATAGGATCAAATAATATAAGAGTAGCAATAACAGTGGCAGAAAACAGCAAGTAGCAATAACAGTGGCAAAAGTAGCCAGGCACTGTGTACTGACCTGGTGATAAGACACTCCGCTTAGTTCAGCATTAGCAAGTTCTTGAAGTTCTTGAGAAGGATCAGCACCCGGGGAAATAATTATCAAGATGGGTTCGATTTCTAGTGTCTCTTTGTACAAACGTTTAAGATTTAAAGGAAGTGGGGACAACTCTTTCAGTCCTAAGAATACATTAAAAAAAATTTAAAATAAAAAGCAATATGCATCAAAAGTCTACTGAAACTAATTATAAAATATAAACACAAAAAATTAAATAATTGTAAGATATGATATATATAATCCTATACATATTAAAGTTTTTCAATCTAGAGTCATTCACATAGTAGTAATAGATAAAACTGATTGAATATCTAGAGTGCCAGGCATTTTCCTAAATGCTTTACATGTATGCAGCCACCTATACAGCTTCTCAGTCATTAATTTATACAATAGGTTGAGTGTGTACTCTATGCCATGCATATGCAGAGATATATTTCTATATGATCTGGATAAACATGTCTTTCATGATATAGGATAAAGAGTTATTTCTTACGCCAATGCATTAAGGGGGGGTGGGAGAAAGTGGTATAAAGACTGAAAAGAATGTTTTATTTGGGAACAGAAATTCATAGCTGTCAATATACATTTGTTAGCTGCGTGAACATATGCAAATCACAAAAATGCATTGCTTTAATTTCCTCAACAATGAATCATGGATAAAACTTAATCCACAGATTGGAGGCAAAATATGATATAACAATTATATTAATAGATTCCAGTTAGTCATCACCTATTTCATGTTATTAGATGGCTATGTACCTGCTGTCTAAACAATATAATGAAACTGAGAAACAAATAACATATTCATTTTATAGATAAGGAAATTAAGACTCAAAGAAACCGAACACCTTGTTAAAGACCACCCAACTGCTAACTGCTAATAATAAAACACAATTCATCTGTGGTTTTTATACTCTGTTTGTCACAACTATAAAATCATATACAGATAAGAAATAATACTTTTGCTATTCCATTTAAATATTCTGCTAAAATATGAATGTTTTGGAAGCAGGGCAAGATGGTGGCATGGTGAGGAGTGGAACTTCGTTTGTAATCCAGAGCAGCTAGTAAGTAGCCTGGTACTATACTGTATTAGCTGAGGGGACCTAAGTGACCAGACATATATTCTAGGATCAATCTAGAACAGGTGGAATAAATGACTTCCCTCTGGGAAGCAACCTGTGGGGAAGCGATGCCAGGAAAGAAACTTTACTAACAGCAGGGGGCTGAGCTCAACCAAGCTCCAGTTGTGGAATTAATTAAGAAATTTTGAGTACTAAGAAAAAATCCTCAGCTCAGCTGAATCTCAAGTAAAAGCTGAGGTTGCTGGTTTTTGGCCTGGCACAGAGAGGGCTGGGCTAATGGGAAAAAAAACAGATTTTTTCAAATTGGAGAGCACAAAATACTTGAAAAGGTCTAGGCACTGAAGGAAAGGAGAGGACACATGGGACCTGGAGATACAAAGAGCAATGTACCATCTTAAGGTCTTAATTGGCAAACCCAAGGAATGGGGATCCTGCTCTAAAAAGGATTTTTTTTCCTTTCTTTTTTGAGGCTATGTTTCTAAAAGCTTGACTGTTCTTTGGATACAACTGCAAGGCTTCTCAGGCTCCAACTGCCCCAGGCAAGGGCAGAATTAAGCTTGTCTGAGAGGTAAAGAGGCTGGTCAAGTGAAAGGGAGTAATTCCCTGGAGGTAGTACCTTCCCCAGGAGAGGGGTGTGGCCCAGCTCAGGTGGAATTCCTCCCTCAAGGAATTTAGACCCCGGAGTCTGGAAAACTGAAGTTATTAAAGCCAGACTACAACCTTTCCTCTGTCTCTACCATGCCCTCAGCAGGGAGAGTCTGCTGAAGGTAAAGGTACCACATCACTTTATGCTGGTGGGACCTGCAGGCAGAAAAGCACCATATACCGGGTAGGATAGGAAAAACACAGAGTCTAGAGGCTTCATTGGAAAGTCTTTCAACCTGCTGGGTCTTTTCCTCAGGAAAAACTGATGCAGGTGACTCTTTTCTCCTGACAGGAGGCCAGTCTGGTCTAGGAATATCTGACTGGGGTCGATAATAACTAAGCAGACCTTCCTGAGATTAAAAAAAAAAAAAGGCACCATACAGGCAGGGCAAGAAAGAAGAAAACAAGAACCAAAAAATTCTGATATGTTAAAACCTAAGCAAGAAATCTAGAATAAGTTGAACTGAATGTCAAAGAACAGACAGACAACAAAGTCATCCAGCAAGAATATCCTAGGTAAAAAAAAGTGAAAACAATCTCCAGAATAACCTAATTAAGGAAATTAAATGTCTAGACGCTGGCAAAAAAATAACGAATCATACTAGGAAAATTGAAGATATGGCCCAGTCAAAGGAAAAAGCCAACAATTCAAATGAGATACAGGAGTTGAAACAATTAATTCAAGTTGTTTGAATACACATGGAAAATCTCTTCAAAAATCAAATCAATGAATTGAGGGAGGATATAAAGAAGGCAAGGGATGAACAAAAAGAAATCAAAAGTCTGAAAAAACAAATCACAGAACTTATGGGAATTAAAGGTACAGTAGAAGAGATAAAAAAAACAGTGGGAAACCTACAATGGTAGATTTCAAGAGGCAGAAGATAGGATTAGAACTGGATGACGTGTCATATGAAATCTGACAAGTGAAAGAAAATATAGGGAAAAGAATGGAAAAATATGAGCAGGGACTCAGAGAACTGGATGACAACATGCAGCACATGAAAATACGTGTTGTGGGTGTCCCAGGAGGAGAAGAGAAGGGAAAAAGAGGAGAAAAATTAATGGAGGTAATTATCACAGAAAATTTCCCAACTCTTATGAAAGATTTAAAATTACAGATCTAAGAAGCGTAGCATACCAGAAAGAGAACAGATTCAAATAGATGTACTCCAAGATACTTACTAATCAGAAAGTCAGATGCCAAAGAGAAAGAGAGAATTTTGAAAGCAGCAAGAAAAAAGCAATCCATCACATGCAATGGAAGCCCAAAAGACTATGCATAGATTTCTCAGCAGAAACCATGAAGGTAAGAAGACACTGGTATGATATATTTAAGATGCTAAAAGAGAAAAACTGCAAACCAAGAATTCTATATCCAGCAAAACCGTCCTTCAAAAATGAAGGGGATATAAAAACATTTTCAGGCAAAAAATCACTGAGAGAATTTGTGACCAAGAGATCAGTTCTGCAAGAAATACTAAAGGGAGCACTAGAGACAGATAAGAAAGACAGCAACGAGAGGTGTAGAGAAGAGTGTAGAGATGAAGACTAACAGTAAAGGTAAAAAGAAGAAAAATTAGATATGAAATATAAAATCCAAAAGGCAAAATGGTAGAAGACAGTACTGCCCTTACAGTAATAACACTAAATGTTAATGGATTAAACTCCCCAATCAAAAGACACAGACTGGCAAAATGGATTAAAAAACAGGACCCATCTATATGCTGTCTACAGGAGATGTATTTTACACTCAAGGATAAACATAGGCTGAAAGTGAAAGGTTGGGAAAAGATATTTCATGCAAACAACAATCAGAAAACAGTAGGAGTAGATATGCTAATAACCAACAAATTAGACTTCAAACGTAAAATTATTAAAAGAGGCAAAGAAAGACACTATGGATTAATAAAAGGAACAACTCAACAAAAAGACATACAATCATAAATATTTATGCACCGAGCCACAGTGCTCCAAAATACATGAGAAAAACACTGCAAAGAGAAATAGACACATCTACCATAATTTCTGGAGACTTCAATTCCCTGCTCTCACCAATAGAAAGAACATCTAGACAGACGGTCAATGAAGAAACAGAGAATTTGGATAATACAGTAAACGAACTAGATTTAACAGATATTTATAGAACATTACAACCCACAACAGCAGGATATGACTTTTTCTCAAGTGTTCATGGATCATTCTCAAAGACAGACCATATTTGGGTCACAAAGCAAGTCTCAATAAATTTAAAAAGATTGAAATCATACAAAACACTTTTTTGGATCATAAAGGAATGAAATTGGAAATCAATAATAGGCAGAGTGCCAGAAAATTCACAAATATGTGGAGGCTCAACAACATACTCTTAAAAAACCAGTGGGTCAAGGAAGAAAATACAAGAGAAATCAGTAAATATTTTGAGGCAAATGAAAATGAAAACACAACTTATCAAAATTTATGGGATGCAGCAAAGGCAAGTGCTAAGAGGGAAATTTATTGCATAAATGCCTATATCAAAAAAGAAGAAAAAGCAAAAATCGAGGAATGAATTGTCCATTTGGAAGAAATAGAGAAAGAACAGCAAACTAACCCCAAAGCAAGTAAAAGGAAAGAAATAATGAAGATTAGAGCAGAAATAAATGAAATTGACAACATGAAAACAATCAAGAAAATCAACAAAATGAGAAGTTGGCTCTTTGAGAAAATCAATAAGATTGATGGGCCCTTAACAACGCTGACAAAAAAAAAGAAGAGAGAGGATGCAAATAAATAAAAACAGAAATGGAAGAAGAGACATAATCACTGACCCCACAGAAATAATACAAGTAATGAGAGGATACTATGAACAATTTTACGTTAATAAACTAAACAATGTAAATGAAATGGACAACTTCCTAGAAAGACTAGAACAACCAACATTGACTCGAGAAGAAATACATGACCTCAACAAACCAATCACAAGTAAAGAAACTGCATTAGTCATTAAGCTCCCAAAAAAGAAAGGTCCAGGGCCAGATGGCTTCACATGTGAATTCTACCAAACATTCCAGATAGAATTAGTACCAATCCTGCTCAAACTCTTCAAAAAAATTGAAGAGGAGGGAAGGCTACCTAACTCATTCTCTGAAGTCAACAATACCCTCATACCAAAGCCAGACAAAGATACTACAAGAGAAGAAAATTATAGATCAATCTCTCTAATGAACATAGATGCAAAAATCTTCACAAAATTCTTGTAAATTGAATCCAGCAGCACATTAAAAGAATTATACACCATAACAAAGTAGGATTCATCCCAGGTATGTAAGGATGGTTCAACATGAGAAAGTGAATTAATGTAATACACCATATCAACAAATCAAAGCATAAAAACCACATGATCATCTTGATTGATGCAGAAAAGGCATTTGACAAAATTCAACATCTTTTCTTGTTGAAAATACCTCAAAAGATAGGAATAGAAGGGAACTTCTTACACATGATAAAGGAAATATATGAAAAACCCACAGCTAACATCATCCTCAATAAGGAAAGACTGAAAACATCCCCCCTAAGATCAGGAAAAAAACAAGTATGTCCACAGTCATCACTGTTATTCAACATTGTGTTGGAAATTCTAGCCAGAGCAAATAGACAAGAAAAAGAAATGCAAGGTGTCAAAATTGGAAAGGAAGAAGTAAAACTCTCACTGTTTGCAGATGATATGATACTATATGTCAAAAACCCCAATAAATCCATAGCAAAACTAGTAGAACTAATAAAAGAGAACAGCAAAGTAGCAGGTTACAAGGTCTACACTCAAAAATCTGTAGTGTTTCTATGGACTAGTAATAAGCAATCTGAGGGGGAAATCAAGAAAAAAACTCCATTTACAATTGCAACCAGAAGAATAAAATATTTAGGAGTAAATTCAACTAAGAATACAAAAGACCTATACAAAGAAAACTACAAGAAATTGCTAAAGGAAATTAGAAAAGACCAAAATAAAAGGAAGGGCATACTGTGTTCATGGATTAGAAGACTAAATATAGTTAAAATGTGTATTCTACCTAAATTGATTTGTAGAGTCAATGCAATACCAATTAAAATCCCCAAAATTTACATTTTAGAAACAGGAAAACCAATAACCAAATTTATCTGGAAGGGCAGGGTGTCCCTAACAGCTAAAAATATCCTGAGAAAGAAAAATGAAGTTGGAGGTCTCATACTACCTGACTTTAAGTGGTCAAAATTACATGGTACTAGCATAAAGATAGATATACTGACCAATGGAATAGAATACAGTGTTTAGATATAGACCCTCTCATCTATGGACAATTGATCTTTGATCAGGCAGTAAAGCCAACTCACCTGGACAGAACAGTCTCTTCAATTAATGGTGCCTGGACACTGGATAGCCACATGTAAAAGAATGAAAGAATATCCATATCTCACAACCTATGCAAAACTTAATTTAAAATGGATCAAAGACCTAAACATTAGATCTAAGGCCATACAACTTTTAGAAGAAAATATGGAGAAATAGCTTATAAATCTAATAATAGGAGGTAGTTTCCTAGATCTTACACCCAAAGCGCAAGCATTGAAGAAAGAAATAGATAAATGGGAACTTCTCAAAATTGAACACTTTTGTGCATCAAAGAACTTCATCAAGAAAGTAAAAAGACAGCCTACACAATGGGAGACAATATTTGGAAACAATATATCAGATAAGGGCCTAGTATCCAGAATATCAGAGATTGTTCAACTCAACAACAAAAAGACAGACAACCCAATTACAAAATGGACAACAGACATTTCTCAGAAGAGGAAATACAAATGGCCAAAAGGCATATGAAAAGATGCTCAACTTCCTTGGTTATTAGGGAAATGCAAATCAAAACCAGAATAAGATATCATCAGAGTGGCCATTATCAATAAAATAGAAAATGACAAGTGCTGGAGAAGATATGGAAAAAAGAGGCACATTTATCCAGTGTTGGTGGGAATATCAAATGGTTCAACTGCTGTGGAAGGCAAATCGATTTGCCAGTTCCTCAGGAAGCTAAGTATAGAATTGCCATATGACCCAGCAATAATACCATTGCTAGGTATCTACTCAGAGGACATTCCATATATGATGGAATATTATGCTGCTATAAAACAGAATAAAGGGGAAGGACAAAAGGACATTTGCACACCAATGTCAATACAGCATTATTTACAATTACCAAGAGATGGAACCAGCCTAATTGTCTACCAACAGATGAGTGGCTAAACAAGCTGTGGTATATGCATATGATGGAATATTATGCAGCTGTAACACAGAATAAAGTTATGAAGCATATAACAACATGGATGGACCTTAAGGACATCATACTGAGAGAGATTAGCCAGAAACAAAAAGACAAATACTGTATGGTCTCACTGCTATGAACTGACATTAGTGAATGAACTTGGAAGCCTTCAGATGGTAACAGAGACCATCAAGAGATAGAAATAAGATAAATATTGGGTAATTGAAGCTGAAGGGATACAGATTGTGCAACAGGACTGATTGCAAAACTTCAGAAATGGATAACACAATACTACCTAACTGTAATACAATGATGTCAGAACACTGAAAAAAGATGAATGTGAGAATGATACAGGGAGGAGGCCTGGGGGGGGCACAAATGAAATCAGAATGAAAGACAGACGATAAAGACTGAGATGGTATAATCTAAGAATGGCTAGAGTATATAATGATAGTGACTAAATGTACAAATTTAAAAATGTTTTTGCATGAGGAAGAACAAAGGAATGTCATTACTACAGGGTGCTGAAAATAGATGGTAATTAGTATTTTAAAATTTCAACTTATGTGTGAGACTAAAGCAAAAAATGTTTATTTGGTACAAAATTTATATTTTGACTAGTGCATCTCCTAATATAATTTATGTAGATAGTTGGTTGAACAACATAAGTACATGGAACCTTGGGTAGGACATGAGATTTTGTTGGTTTGTCCAGAGTGATGCCCCAATGAATCCCAGAGTGATTTGATCAGTGAGTGGAAAAGTATTTGCAAAGTCCCCTTTGGGAAATGGTGAAAACAGGGGAAAATTCAACCTCCCCACGTCAAATTATTGATATTCACACAAGCAGTGTGGACAACCAAAGCCATAGGCTGAGCCCCCAGGGGGTTTGTTCATATGAAACTTATGCCCACAAAGGATAGGTGAAGCCTACTTAAAATTAGGCCTAAGTGTCACCCCCAAGAGAACCTCTTTTGTTGCTCACATGTGGCCTCTCTCTCCAGCCAACACAACAAGCAAACTTACCACCCTCCCCCTGTCTACGTGGGACATGACTCCCAGAAGTGTGGACCGTCCTGGCAACATGGAACAGAAATCCTAGAATGAGCGGAGACTCAGCATCAAGGGATTATGAAAAAACCTAGAATGAGCTGAGACTCAGCATCAAGGGATTGAGAAAACCTCTCGATCAAAAGGGGGAAGAGTGAAATGAGACAAAGTGTCAGTGTCTGAGAGATTCCAGAGTCAGAGGCTATCCTGGAGGTTATTCTTACGCATTAAATAGATATCACCTTGTTATTCAAGATGTAATGGAGAGGCTGGAGGGAACTGCCTGAAAATGTGGAGCTGTGTTCCAGTAGCCATGTTTCTTGATGATGATTTTATAATGATATAGCTTTCACAATGTGACTGTGTGATTGTGAAAACCTTGTGTCTGATGCTCCTTTTATCTACCTTGTCAACAGATGATAGACATATGGAATAAAATTAAATAATAAGGGGAACAAATGTTAAAATAAATTTAGTTTGAAATGCTAGTGATCAATGAAAGGGAGAGGTAAGGGGTATGGTATGTATAAATTTTTTTTGTTTTCGTTTTATTTCTTTTTCTCTTGTCTTTTATTTCTTTTTCTGAATTGATGCAAATGTTCTAAGAAATGATTATGATGATGAATATGCAACTATGTGATGACATTGTGATTACTGATTATATATGTAGAATGGAATGATTATATATTAAGAATGTTTGTGTTTCTTTGTTGTCATTTTTTTAAATTTAAAATTAATAAAGAAAAATTTAAAAAATACAGAGCACAGAAGCTATAAAGGTCAGCAATTCTTTAAAAAGTTGAAAAAGTGATCAGACTTCTACTAGAGATATGAATGAAGCTGATCTGGATAAAACTAGGGTAAATCAGAATACAGGATAAAGAATAATATGGTTCATATTTTAAAATTTCAACTTTCATGTGAGATCAGAGAGAGGGATGTGTATTTGGTGCAAAATTTATATTTTGGATAGCTCATTATTTAATTTAACATGCATAGTTAGTTTATTTGTACACCACAATTACATGGAATCTTGAATAGGGCTTGAGATATTGTTGGTTTGTACAGGGTAGTGTTATGCCTCAATATATCCTAGAGTAATTTAGGCAGAGAATAAAAAGTATTTGCAAAGTTCCTTTGGGGGACTGGGGAGAAAACAGGAAATATTAATCTTCCCCATCTGGGGAACTCTTGCTATTCTCACAAGCAGTGGGAGCAATCAATTCAATAGGCTGATACCTCATTCTGCAGCTTACCCCCATGAAGCTTATCTCTACAAAGAGAAGCTAAGCTTACTCATAATTATGCCTAAGAGTCACCCCCAGAAAACCTCTTTTGTTGCTCAGATGTGGTCGTTCTCTCTAAGCCAACTTGACAGGTTGAAACCACTGCCCTCTCTTCTATGTGGGACATTACTCCCAGGGGTGTAAATTTCCTTTGGAATGTGGAACAGTACTCCTAGGATGAGCCAGGACCAGGAATTGAATGATTGAGAAAGCCCTCTCGAATAAAAGAGGGAAGTGAGAAATGAGACAAAATAAAATTTCAGTGGCTGAGAGATTTCAGAGTTGAGAGGTTATCCTGGAGGTAACTTTTATGCATTATATTCATATCCCTTTTTAGTTTATGGAGTGGCTAGAGGGAAGCATCTGAAACTTTTGATCTGTGTTCCAGTAGCCTGGTTCTTCAAGACAACTATACAACTATGTAGCTTTTACAATTTAACCATGTGATTGTGAAAACCTTGTGTCTGATGTTCCTTTTATTCAGTGTATAGACATCTGAGTAAAAAAATAAATACAAAAAATAATAATGGCAGGGATAAGAGAAAAAAATTGGGTAGATTAAAATACTAGTGGTCAATGAGAGGGAGGGGTAAGGGGCATGGTATGTATGAGTGTTCTTTATCTTTTTTTTTTTTTTCTGGAGTGATCCAAATGCTCTAAAAATGATCATGGTGATGAACATACAACTATGTGAAGATATTGTGAGCTACTAATTCGACACAGGGTTTTAAAAATAAACAGAACACTAAGCGAATATAACACCCTACAAAGGTAAGAAAGGCTTCCCTATATACTCAAAAGTGGAAATGAACAGAAAAATTGCATCTCAGACATTCTAAATAGCAAGAAAAACAGATTCTAAGAGACTTTTCCAACAATTTAAGCTTTGAATTCAATGCCATCAATATAGGCCAAAATATATTTCTAGGTAACCATCCTAAAAGGACACATTTCACACTTGTAACACTCCTGTCTACTCTTTACAACCACCATCCATAACTGTAATTTTTCAAAAGCAAAGATATACCTAATACCAAATGAAATTTACTCGGACAGGAACTCAAAACTGATGAATTGCTTCCAGAGGCATGTTTCATGTATTTTATTTTAATCTAAATTTAAATCGTTAATAATCGCCCTATTATGAGATCTAAAAGAACACTTTTTACATGCGGTGATGCAAAAAGAAACATTTTTACATATTCCAATAATCATCCATTTATTTATCTATAAATTCATTAAATATGCTAAGTCAATTAAAGTGCTGATTTGTTCAAATTATCAAAAGTCTTCAAAATGTGCCTAGGCTTTGACTCTACAATTTAAATTATAAGAATTAACCTAAGAAATAATTCAGGATATGAGCATAGACACATGTACAGGGACTTTCATTGGAGCAACTGATAATAACTAAAAACAGAGTAAAGAGTTAAGCTTTTATAAATACAAGTTTGAATGAGTATCTTCTGGTAGCCATATAATGTAACTGAATATATACTATAAATTCCATGAGCACAAGAATCATCTGTTTGGCTCACCATTTTATATTCAAAGCTTAGTGTAAATTCAATGATAAGCCAAATTTTAATATTCCACAGAAAATAAACACATGTTCATTAACTAATTTTATATAATATTTCAAAGCAAGATATATTAATATTGTTTCACTTAAGATAACACAGTGACATTCATGTTACCTAGAATTACGCTAGTCTACAAAACTCTAGTAAAATGGCTACCATGTTTCTTTTCTGTTTTAAAAAAATATTTTCTATTAAGATTTTTTCAAGCACCATACAGTCTATTCAAAGATCAATAGCTCACAATATCATCATACAATTGTGTATTCAACACCATGATCAATTTTAGGACACCTGCATTACTTCACAAAGAGAAATAAAAAGAAAAAAGAAAAGATCCATACAGCCCATACCCCTTACCCCTCCCTCTCATTGTCCACTAATATTATAATCTATCAAATTTTTTTACCCCATATCCCTTCCTATTATTTCTTGTCCTTCTATTTTTACTCATCTGTCTATACCCTGGTTAAAGGGAGCATCAGATACAAGGATTTTACAATCACACGATTACACTGTAAAAGTGATATAGTTATACAATCATCTTCAAGAATCAAGTCTACTGGAAACAGTTCAACAGTTTCAGGTACTTCCCACTAGCCACTCCAATACACCATAAACTAAAAAGGGATATCCATATAATGCATAAGACAACCTCCAGGACAACCTCTCAATGCTGCTTGAAATCTTTCAGCTACTAAATTTTATTTTGCCTCATTTCTCTCTTTCCCCTTTTGATCAAGAAGTCCTTCCCAATCCCATGATGCTTCTTGGCTCATCCCCAGAAGTCATGACCCATGTTGCCAGTGAGATTTACGATTCAAGAATTCACGTACCACATAGGTGGTAGGGCAGCAAGTTCACCTGCTGAGTTGGCTTAGAGAGAAAGAGAGTCCACATCTGAGCAACAAAAGAGGTTCTCTGGGGGTGACTGAGGCATAATTATAAGTAGGTTTAACTTTTCCTTTGCAGAAATAAGTTTTACATGGGTGTGCTGGTTTGAAAGGATGTATGTACCCTTGAAAAGCCACGTTTTAAAAAATCCCATTTTATAAAGGTAGAATAATCCCTATTCAATACTGTATGTTTGAATCTGTAATTAGATCATCTCCCTGGAGATGTAACCCAATCAAGAGTGGTTGTTAAACTGGATTAGATGATGACATGTCCCCACCCATTTGGGTGGGTCTTGATAAGTTTCTGGAATCCTATAAGAAAGGAAACATTTTGGAGAATGAAGGAGATTTCTGAGAGAGCAGAGAACAACATAGCCACGAGAAGCAGAGGTTTACCAGCCAGTGACCTTTGGAGATGAAGAAGGAAAATTTTGCCTCCCAGGGAGTTTCATGAAACAGGAAGCCAGGAGAAGAAGCTAGCAGATGATACCATGTTTGCCATGTGCCCATCCAGATGAAAGAGGACCCTGACCGTGTTCACCATGTGCCTTTCCAGATGAGAGAGAAACTCTGTGTTCGCCATATGCCCTTTCACTTGCGAAAGAAACTGTAACTTCATCGGGCTTCTTGAACCAAGGTTATCTTTCCCTGGAGACCTTAGATTGGACATTTCTATAGACTTGCTTTAACTGGGACATTTTCTCAGCCTTAGAACTATAAACTAGCAACTTACTAAATTTCCCCTTTTAAAAGTCATTCCATTTCTGGTATATTGCATTCTGGCAGCTAGCAAACTAGAACAATGGGCAAGCCCAAGATTGAGGGCTCAGCCTATTAAATTGGTTTTTCCCACTGTTTGTGAAAATATCAGGAATTCCCCAGATGGGGAAGTTTAATATTTCCCCCTTTTTCCTCAGTCTCCCAAGGGAAATTTGCAAATATTTTTTTATTCTCTGCCCAAATTATTCTGGGATCTATCGGGGCATCACACTGATTTGTACGAAACAAGATTTCACTTCCTATCGAAGATTCCATGTAATTATGGTATTCAAAGAAACTGACCGTACAAGTTAAATTAGATAATGGACTAAGAAGAGTACAAATTTTGAACCAAATAACATACCTTCCTTTGGTCTCACACAGAAGTTGACATTTAAAAATATCAACCCTATCACCCTTTACCCTTTATTCTGATTTACCTCAGTTCTATTCCTATCAACTTCATTAACATCTCTAGTCAGAGTCTTATCACTTTTTCAACTTTTTAAACAATTGCTGTATGGGGTAATGCTGACTTTCATAGCTTCAGAGCACTAACTCTGAGTCTCAGGTGTCACACAAATACACAAAATTCCAGGGAACGACCAAGTTATGCACAAATTGCTCTGCATCATGGAATTTAGAAATAACAGTTACAACTCCAGAATATATGTGACTGATGTAAGAGCTTACAATCTAGAACCCTTTACAATAGGTCCCAACGTGATAACCCATGCTCTCGATTTTAATTTTCTGAGTTTGTGTATTATAGTTAGTTCATATGGCTCACAATGTCATCACCATGATCATTCTTTAGAATATTTGCATCACTCCAGAAAAAGAAATTAAAAGAAAAAAGAAAAAACTCACACATACCATACCATTCACCCCTCTCTCTCATTGACCACTAGTATTTCCATCTACCCAATATACATCCTACTGAATTTTAAGAGATCTGAGCATATACAATCATTGGATTTATTAAGGCAAATAACTTTGACTCATATCATTACAATTATCGATGTGAATCAGTACTATTCAATAAAGTTAGAGAGTCAAAAAAGTTAATTGCATTGTGACATTATCATAGGGTAAAACTAATTTTAAATCACTGGAATCTTATATTTTAATGGTGGTCCTTTAAAATAAATATAGTATTTTTTACAAAAGAAGAAAAGAACTAAAAATAAGTCAAGGGTGTATGGGTAGTTCACTGGTAGAATGCTCGCCTTCCATGCAGGAGACCAGGTTCAATTTCTGGACCATAAATAAAAAAATAAATAAATAAATAAGTCAAAGGGTTAATTTAAACCTTTACTTTGTTGTATTTTTATTTTATTCTACTTCAATAAAATACTGAGACTATAAAAAAGAAATAACCTGCAGTTTACAGAGAAAAAAATAGCCTTGATACATTTCACCCCCTAGGCAAATGAAGAAAGTAGCAATTGGATATCAAACTATTGTAGATGGTAAGTATAATAAGAGTCATCATCATATTATTATCATATCTTCTCTAAAAAAGACTGGTAAGGATCAAGGGAACACTATGACATCTCCTTTACTATAGAGAGAAGAAACTGTAAAAGAAAAAAAAAACTACAACAGCAGTAAAAACCAAAAGAAAACCAACAACCACTATTGAACCTAATAGAGACCAATCAATCAAATGGGAAAATACTGCTTAGAAATGTTAAAATAGCCAACCCTAGAAACAAACAAAATCAAACATTTTCTGGTAGGTGGAATTCTAGAGATGTTTTCCTAAGATTCCTATGCCCTGGTTATTTAAACACAAATCTTGGTATTGCTGTCAGAGACTTTGAAGATTTAACTAAGATTATAGACCTTAAAATGAAGAGACTATCCTGGATTATTGAAGTAGGTCCAATCTAATGACTTGAGCCCTTAAAAGCAGAGAAATTTCTCCTGTTACTGTCAGACAGAAGCATAGAAGGGAGGCTGGAGAGATGAGGCAAAGGGGGTGATCAGAGAGATCTGAAGTATAAGAAGTAATCAACCTGCAATTGTTGGTTCTGAAGACAGGAGGAGGGCACCACAAACAAAAGAATGAGAGGGGCCTCTAAAAGCTGAGAATGGCACTAAATGAGAGAAAGCAAACAGGGGTCTCCATCCTACAGCAGCATGGAACTGAACTCTGCTAACGACTTGAATGTGTTTGGATTTTTCCCAGACAGAACCTCCCAATAAGAATTCAAATGGTTACATCTTCATTTTGGCCTTAAGAAATGCAGAGCTATAAACCATGTGAGCCCACCACATTTCTGACTTATAGAACTGTGAGATAATAAACAGATATTGGTTCAAACTGCTGAATTTGTGGTAATTTGTTACAGCGAATACACATTTTCTCATGTCCTTCTTTCCTCTTAGATGCAGACTTCAAAAGAAAGATTGATCTATGGAAACAGGGTACATGGGATAGGAGTAAATGGGGTGATAGGATGGTGAAAAAAGGTAAAGGATTTCGAAATTAGAAAAATTGAACTTTTTGATGGAGAACATTTGAGAAGTTTCTGGTTTCTGTAGCTATTCTAGGACCCTGTGGGACTTCATTTCTTGAAATTTCAGATACCTCAATGCACCTAGAATAATATCCTACTTATATAAGTTTTTTAAAAAAAAAGAAGTCAAACTTAAATCAGACTTACGGAACTCAGAATATGTGCATCTGATTGTTAGTATTAATAAAAAGTAATACAAAAATGCATATATATATAACAAACAAACAAAAAGTAAAACAGTAGGGGTACACAACTGGTTCAATGGTAGAATGCTTGCCTATCATTCAGGAGACCTAGGTTTAATTCCCTGCCCATATACCCAAAAATGAAATAAATAATGCAGTAGACTTTACTTAAACGTAAGGCTTGCTTTGTAGATTTATATTAAACTGATAAATCTAAAAGTTTTGATTACTCTATTAACATAGCTTCAAATTGAAACTATTTTTATGAATACATCTTTATAACACTATTTTGAAGTTTATAGATTATAAAAAGGTTTGCTAAAATTTAATTAAAATCTTTCCATATGAATGATGTAAGAAAAATTATAGTTGCTATCAAACTTCCAAAATTTGATAGAAAGAGATAAGTGCTTTTCATTCTCTAGTAGCCTGAATTTTTTAAACTTATTCATACAATAAATCTCTAATTTCATATAAAAACTGAATTAATAAAACTACTTGACTAAACACAAGTCATCCAGCCATACAGCAGTTTATATAACTTTGGTTTAGAAGTAGGATGGTTTTAGAAGTATATTAAACTTTCAAACCATTTGAATATGTGAATTTCAAGAGGTTTTCAGTAAGCACCATTAAACTTTAAATGTCATTTAACATGGAAATTAAATAATACAGTAACAGAAGTATACTAAAGAGTTTTTGGTAGAGGGTCAATCTACAAGTCAATAAGAAAGGTTATTTGCAATGTATCACAAAAAGCAGGTCTTTAAAGACTAAATGAGTAGAAAAATGATAGGTTCCTATGATTCTCTCTAAAATATGACCTGATTGTATTTAAACTGGTATTCTAGTTAAGAAACACACAATAAATATGTAAATATGCTTACATGAGATCGCAATAAATATACAAGTGAACCAGACATATATCAAATATTGAGAAGTATTATGTTGAGAATTAAAATAGACATGTGTTGGCATGGATAAAATGACCCAGAAAGACCTCTGTAAGGATGCAAAATTTATGCTGAGATCTGGATGACACAGAGGAGTCATCCATAAAAAGAAGTAAAAATATAGAGGAAACAGATAGTGCAAAGGTCCTAAGGTAGTTTTTCTCAGTAAGGCACGCGGGTAAGCAAAATGGATATATGATGTAGGCAGGGGCCAAATCACCTGGAGCTTTGAAGGCCTAGACAAAGAAACTGGATTTTATTGTACGTATTTTGAGAAGATATTGGAGATTTTATGCAAGAAAGTGAAACAATTTGATTTAGGTTGTAAAATGATCAAACAGTCTTCTGAATGAAGAATGGGTAGGAGAGGAAGGAAAAATGGAAGTAGAGAGAAAAATTTAGAAAATAATCACTGACTAAACAACAGTTTATAGTGCCTATATGTTTCAGGAGATATTTAAGGTATAACCATGAATTAAACAAAGTTTGGGCCCTCATATGGCCTATATTTTATATGGGGGGACAGGCAATAAAAAAACAAATAACATACAAAATGACAGTGTACAAGAACGCACAAAAATAGTAATGTCTCTATATACTAGTAATGAGCAATCTGAAGAAGAAATTAAGAAACAAATTCCATTTATAATAGCAACTAAAAGAATGAAATATTTAGGAGCAAATCTAACCAAGGATATAAAAGGATTTGTACATAGAAAACTGCAAGATATTGCTAAAAGAAATCAAAGACCTAAATAAATGGAAAGAAATTGCATATTCATGGACTGGAAGAGTAAATATCGTTAACATGTCAATTCTACTGAAAGCTATTAACAAATATAACACAAACCCAAACAAAATCCCAAAACTTTATTTACAGAAATGGAAAAGCTAATCATCAAATATATATGGAAGAGTAAGAGACCCTGAATAGCCAAAATCATCTTGAAAAAGAACAAAAGGTGGAGGACTCACACTTCCTGATCTTACAACTTATTACAAAGCTATAATTATCAAACATGAATTCAAATTTTGTATTAAATATGTATTATCAAGTAATATTTTACAGTGAAGGATTTGTAAACCTTTTTCATTATGGATAAATTGAAAAACTTTGAGATACTAAAAAAAAAAGTATGGTAGTAGCACATGGACAGACATGAGACCAATGAAATAAAGTCGAGAGTTCAGAAATCACTCCTCACATTAATGGCCAACTGATTTTTTTTTTCAGCACCCTGCAATAATGACATTCCTTTATTCTTCCTCATGCAAAAACATTTTTAAAATTTGTACACTGTACATTTCACTATTGTTATACACTCTAGGCATTCCTAGATTCTACCATCTCAATCTTTAACATCTATCTTTCTTTCTGATTTCATTTATGTCCCCAGCCCTCCTCCCTCTATCATTCTCACATGCAGCTTCATTCAGTGTTTTAACAAAATTACATTACAGTTAGGTAGTATTGTGCTGTCCATTTCTGAGTTTTTGTATCCAGTCCTGTTGCACAGTCTGTATCCCTTCAGCTCCAATTACCCAATATCTTACCCTATTTCTATTCCCTGATGGTCTCTGTTACCAATGACATATTCCAAGTTTATTCACTAATGTCGGCTCATATCAATGAGAGTATACAGTATTTGTCCTTTGGTTTTTGGCTAGTCTCACTTAGCATAATGTTCTCACGGTCCATCCATGTTGTTACATACTTGAAAAGCTTATTCTGTCTTAAAGCTGCATAATATTCCATCGTATGTATATACACCTCAGTTTGTTTAGCCACTCGTCTGTTGATGGACATTTTGGCTGTTTCCATCTCTTTGCAACTGTAAATAATACTGCTATAAATATTGGTGTGCAAGTGTCCGTTTGTGTTTTTGCCCTTAAGTTCTCTGAGTAGATATCTAGCAGTGGTATTGCTGGGTCATTTGGCAATTCTATATTCAGCTTTTTGAGGAACCGCCAAACTGCCTTCCACAGCGGTTGCACCATTTGACATTCCTATCAACAGTGAATAAGTGTGCCTCTTTCTCCACATCCTTTCCAGCACTTGTCATTTTCTGTTCTGTTGATAATGGCCATTCTGGTGGGTGTGAGATGATACCTAATTGTGGTTTTGATTTGCATGTCTCAAATGGCCAGGGACGTTGAGCATCTCTTCATGTGCCTTTAGGACATTTGTATTTCCTCTTCTGAGAAGTGTCTGTTCAAGTCTTTTGCCCATTTTGTAATTGGGTTGGCTGTCTTTTTGTTGTTGAGTTGAACAATCTCTTTATAAACTCTGGATACTAGACATTTATCTGTTATGTCGTTTCCAAATAATGTCTCCCATTGTGTAGGCTGTCTTTTTACTTTCTTGATGAAGTTCTTTGATGCACAAAAGTGTTTAATGTTGAGGGGGTCCCATTTCTTTCTTTCTTTCTTCAGTGTTTTTGCTTTAGGTGTAAGATATATAAAACCGCCTCCAATTATAAGATTTATAATATATCTTCCTACATTTTCCTCTAACTATTTTATGGTCTTAGACCTAATGTTTAGATCTTTGATCCATTTTGAGTTAACTTTTGTATAGGGTGTGGGATACGGGTCCTCTTTAATTCTTTTGCATATGGATATCCAGTTCTCCAGGCACCATATATTGAAGAGACTGTTCTGTCCCAGCTGAATTGGCTTGACTGCCTTATCAAAGATTAAATGTTCATAGATGAGAGGGGTCCATATATGAGCACTCTATTCGATTCCATTGGTCAATATATCTATCTTTATGCCAGTACCATGCTGTTTTGGCCACTGTGGCTTCATAATATGCCTTAAAGTCAGGCAACGTGAGACCTCCAGCTTCGTTTTTTTCCCTCAAGATACTTTTAGCAATTGGGGCACCCTGCCTTTCCAGATAAATTTGCTTATTGGTATTCTATTTCTGAAAAGTAAGTTGTTGGGATTTTGATTGGTATTACGTTGAATCTGTAAATAAATTGAGGTAGAACTGACATCTTAACTATATTTAGTCTTCCAATCCATGAACATGGTATGCCCTTCCATCTATTTAGCTCTTCTGTGATTTCTTTTAACAGTTTCTTGTAGTTTTCTCTGTATAGGTCTTTTGTCTCTTTAGTTAAATTTATTCCTAAGTATTTTATTCTTTTAGTTGCAATTGTAAATGGAATTCATTTCTTGATTTCCCCCCAGATTGTTCATTACTAGAGTATAGAAACACTACAGATTTTTTAGTGTTGATCTTGTAACCTGTCACTGCTGTATTCGTTTATTAGCTCTAGTAGTTTTGCTGTGGATTTTTCAGGGTTTTTGACATATAGTATCATATCATCTGCAAACAGTGATAGTTTTACTTCTTCCATTCCAATTTTGATGCCTTGTATTTCTTTTTCTTGTCTAATTGCTCTGGCTAGAACCTCCAACACGATGTTGAATAACAGTGGTGATAGTGGACATCCTTGCCTTGTTCCTGATCTTACGGGGAAAGTTTTCAGTTTTTCCCCATTGAGGATGATATTAGCTGTGGGTTTTTCATATGTTCCCTCTATCATTTTAAGGAAGTTCCCTTGTATTCCTATCCTTTGAAATGTTTTCAACAGGAAAGGATGTTGCATTTTTTCAAATGCCTTCTCTGCATCAATTGAGATGATCATGTGATTTTTCTGCTTTGATTTGTTGATATGGTGTATTACATTAATTGATTTTCTTATGTTGAACCATCCTTGCATAGCTGGGATGAATCCTACTTGGTCATGATGTATATTTCTTTTAATGTGTTGCTGGATTCGATTTGCTAGAATTTTGTTGAGGACTTTTGCATCTATATTCATTAGAGAGATTGGTCTGTAGTTTTCTTTTTTTATAATATCTTTGCCTGGTTTTGGTATGAGGGTGATGTTGGCTTCATAGAATGAATTAGGTAGCTTTCCCTCCACTTCAATTTTTTTGAAGAGTTTGAAGAGAATTGGTACTAATTCTTTCTGGAATGTTTGGTAGAATTCACATGTGAAGCCGTCTGGTCCTGGACTTTTCTTTTTGTGAAGCTTTTTAATGACTGATTCAATTTCTTTGCTTGTGATTGGTTTGCTGAGGTCATCTATTTCTTCTTGAGTCAAAGTTGGTTGTTCATGCCTTTCTACGAAGTTGTCCATTTAATCTACATTGTTGTACGTATTAGCATAAAGTTGTTCATAGTATCCTGTTATTACCTCCTTTATTTCTGTGGGGTCAGTGGTTATGTCTCCTCTTCCATTTCTGATCTTATTTATTTGTGTCCTCTCTCTTCTTTTTGTCAATCTTGCTAAGGGCCGACCAATCTTATTGATTTTCTCATAGAACCAACTTCTGGTTTTATGGATTTTCTCAATTGTTTTCATGTTCTCAATTTCATTTATTTCTGCTCTAATCTTTGTTATTTCTTTCCTTTTGCTTGCTTTGGGGTTAGTTTGCTGTTCTTTCTCCAGTTCTTCCAAATGGACAGTTAATTCTTGAATTTTTGCCCTTTCTTCTTTTTTGATATAGGCATTTAGGGCAATAAATTTCCCTCTTAGCACTGCCTTTGCTGCGTCCCATAAGTTTTGATATGCTGTGTTTTCATTTTCATTCGCCTCAAGATATTTACTGATTTCTCTTGTAATTTCTTTCTTGACCCACTGGTTGTTTTAAGAGTGTGTTGTTGAGACTCCACATATTTGTGAATTTTCTGGTGCTCTGCCTATTATTGATTTCCAACTTCATTCCTTTATGATCTGAGAAAGTGTTGTGTATGATTTTAATCTTTTTAAGTTTGTTGAGACTTGCTTTGTGACCCAGTATATGATCTATCTTTCAGAATGATTCATGAGCACTTGAGAAAAAGGTGTATCCTGCTGTTGTGGGGTGTAATGTCCTATAAATGTCTGTTAAGTCTAGCTCATTTACTATAATATTCAAATTCTGTTTCTTTATTGATTCTCTGTCTAGATGTTCTGTCCATTGACGAGAGTGGGGAATTGAATTCTCCAACTATTATGGTAGATGTGTCTATTTCTCTTTTCAGTGTTTGCCTCATGTATTTTGGGGCATTCTGGTTCAGTGCATAAATATTTATGACTGTTATGTCTTCATGTTGAATTGTTCCTTTTATTAGTAGATAGTATCCTTCTTTGTCTCTTTTAACTGTTTTACATTTGAAGTTTAATTTGTTGGATATTAGTATAATTACTCCTGCTCTTTTCTGGTTGTTATTTGCATGAAATATCTTTTCCCAACCTTTCACTTTCAACCTATGTTTATCTTTGGGTCTAAGATGTGTTTCCTGTAGACAGCATATAGAAGGATCCTGTTTTTTTGTTTGTTTTTTTTTTTAATTAACGGAAAAAAAGAAATTAACCCAACATTTAGAAATCATACCATCCTACATATGCAATCAGTAATTCTTAACATCATCACATAGATGCATGATCATCAATTCTTAGTACATTTGCATTGGTTTAGAAGAACTAGCAACATAACCGTAAAAGATATAGAATGTTAATATAGAGACAAAAATAAAAGTAATAATAGTAAAGTCAAAACAAAACAAAACAAAACAAAACAAAAACCAATAGCTCAGATGCAGCTTCATTCAGTGTTTTAACAAGATTACTTTACAATTAGGTATTATTGTGCTGTCCATTTTTGAGTTTTTGTATCTAGTCCTGTTGCACAGTCTGTATCCCTTCGACTCCAATTGCCCATTATCTTACCCTGTTTTTACCTCCTGCTGGACTCTGTTACCAATGACATATTCCAAATTTATTCTCGAATGTTCGTTCACATCAGTGGGACCATACAGTATTTGTCCTTTAGTTTTTGGCTAGACTCACTCAGCATAATGTTCTCTAGGTCCATCCATGTTATTACATGCTTCATAAGTTTATCCTGTCTTAAAGCTGCATAGTATTCCATCGTATGTATATACCACAGTTTGTTTAGCCACTCTTCTGTTGATGGAGATTTCGGCTGTTTCCATCTCTTTGCAATTGTAAATAACGCTGCTATAAACATTGGTGTGCAAATGTCCGTTTGTGTCTTTGCCCTTAAGTCCTTTGAGTAGATTCCCAGCAATAGTATTGCTGGGTCGTATGGCAATTCTATATTCAGCTTTTTGAGGAACCGCCAAACTGCCTTCCACAGTGGTTGTACCTTTTGACATTTCCACCAACAGTGGATAAGTGTGCCTCTTTCTCCGCATCCTCTCCAGCACTTGTCATTTTCTGTTTTGTTGATAATGGCCATTCTGGTGGGTGTGAGATGATATCTCATTGTGGTTTTGATTTGCATTTCTCTAATGGCCAGGGACATTGAGCATCTCTTCATGTGCCTTTTGGCCATTTGTATTTCCTCTTCTGATAGGTGTCTGTTCAAGTCTTTTTCCCATTTTGTAATTGGGTTGGCTGTCTTTTTGTTGTTGAGATGAACAATCTCTTTATAAATTCTGGATACTAGACCTTTATCTGATATATCATTTCCAAATATTGTCTCCCATTGTGTAGGCTGTCTTCCTACTTTCGTGATGAAGTTCTTTGATGCACAAAAGTGTTTAATTTTGAGGAGCTCCCATTTATTTATTTCCTTCTTCAGTGCTCTTGCTTTAGGTTTAAGGTCCATAAAACCGCCTCCAGTTGTAAGATCCATAAGATATCTCCCTACATTTTCCTCTAACTGTTTTATGGTCTTAGACCTAATGTTTAGATCTTTGATCCATTTTGAGTTAACTTTTGTATAGGGTGTGAGAGATGGGTCTTCTTTCATTCTTTTGCATATGGATATCCAGTTCTCTAGGCACCATTTATTGAAGAGACTGTTCTGTCCCAGGTGAGTTGGCTTGACTGCCTTATCAAAGATCAAATGTCCATAGATGAGAGGGTCTATATCTGAGCACTCTATTTGATTCCATTGGTCGATATATCTATCTTTATGCCAATACCATGCTGTTTTGACCACTGTGGCTTCATAATATGCCTTAAAGTCCGGCATCGCTAGACCTCCAGCTTCGTTTTTTTTCCTCAAGCTGTTTTTAGCAATTCGTGGCACCCTGCCCTTCCAGATAAATTTGCTTATTGGTTTTTCTATTTCTGAAAAATAAATTGTTGGGATTTTGACTGGTATTGCATTGAATCTGTAAATCAATTTAGGTAGGATTGACATCTTAACTATATTTAGTCTTTCAATCCATGAACACAGTATGCCCTTCCATCTATTTAGGTCTTCTGTGATTTTTTTTAACAGTTTTTTGTAGTTTTCTTTGTATAGGTTTTTTGTCTCTTTAGTTAAATTTATTCCTAGGTATTTTATTCTTTTAGTTGCAATTGTAAATGGGATTCATTTCTTGATTTCCCCCTCAGCTTTTTCATTACTAGTGTATAGAAATGCTACAGATTTTTGAATGTTGATCTTGTAACCTGCTACTTTGCTGTACTCATTTATTAGCTCTAGTAGCTTCGTTGTGGATTTTTCCGGGTTTTCGACGTATAGTATCATATCGTCTGTAAACAGTGATAGTTTTACTTCTTCCTTTCCAATTTTGATGCCTTGTATTTCTTTTTCTTGTCTAATTGCTCTGGCTAGAACCTCCAACACAATGTTGAATAATAGTGGTGATAGTGGACATCCTTGTCTTGTTCCTGATCTTAGGGGGAAAGTTTTCAATTTTTCCCCATTGAGGATGATATTAGCTGTGGGTTTTTCATATATTCCCTCTATCATTTTAAGGAAGTTCCCTTGTATTCCTATCTTTTGAAGTGTTTTCATCAGGAAAGGATGTTGAATCTTGTCAAATGCCTTCTCTGCATCAATTGAGATGACCATGTGATTTTTCTGCTTTGATTTGTTGATATGGTGTATTACATTAATTGATTTCCTTATGTTGAACCATCCTTGCATACCTGGGATGAATCCTACTTGGTCATGATGTATAATTCTTTTAATGTGTTGTTGGATACGATTTGCTAGAATTTTATTGAGGATTTTTGCATCTATATTCATTAGAGAGATTGGTCTGTAGTTTTCTTTTTTTGTAATATCTTTGCCTGGTTTTGGTATGAGGGTGATGTTGGCTTCATAGAATGAATTAGGTAGTTTTCCCTCCGCTTCGATTTTTTTGAAGAGTTTGAGGAGAATTGGTACTAATTCTTTCTGGAACGTTTGGTAGAATTCACATGTGAAGCCATCTGGTCCTGGACTTTTCTTTTTAGGAAGCTTTTGAATGACTAATTCAATTTCTTTACTTGTGATTGGTTTGTTGAGGTCATCTATGTCTTCTTGAATCAAAGTTGGTTGTTCATGTCTTTCCAGGAACCCGTCCATTTCCTCTAAATTGTTGTATTTATTAGCGTAAAGTTGTTCATAGTATCCTGTTATTACCTCCTTTATTTCTGTGAGGTCAGTAGTTATGTGTCCTCTTCCATTTCTGATCTTATTTATTTGCATCCTCTCTCTTCTTCTTTTTGTCAATCTTGATAAAGGCCCATCAATCTTATTGATTTTCTCACAGAACCAACTTCTGGTCTTATTGATTTTCTCTATTGTTTTCATGTTTTCAATTTCATTTATTTCTGCTCTGATCTTTGTTATCTCTTTCCTTTTGCTTGCTTTGGGATTAGTTTGCTGTTCTTTCTCCAGTTCTTCCAAGTGAACAGTTAATTCCTGCATTTTTGCCTTTTCTTCTTTTCTGATATAGGCATTTAGGGCAATAAATTTCCCTCTTAGCACTGCCTTTGCTGCATCCCATAAGTTTTGATATGTTGTGTTTTCATTTTCATTTGCCTCGAGGTATTTACTAATTTCTCTTGCAATTTCTTCTTTGACTCACTCGTTGTTTAAGAGTGTGTTGTTGAGCCTCCACATATTTGTGAATTTTCTGGCATTCCGCCTATTATTAATTTCCAACTTCATTCCTTTATGATCCGAGAAAGTGTTGTGTATGATTTCAATCTTTTTAAATTTGTTAAGACTTGCTTTGTGACCCAGCATATGGTCTATCTTTGAGAATGATCCATGAGCACTTGAGAAAAAGGTGTATCCTACTGTTGTGGGATTTAATGTCCTATAAATGTCTGTTAAGTCTAGCTCCTTTATAGTAATATTCAGATTCTCTATTTCTTTATTGATCCTCTGTCTAGATGTTCTGTCCATTGATGAGAGTGGGGAATTGAAGTCTCCAACTATTATGGTATTTGTGTCTATTTCCTTTTTCAGTGTTTGCAGTGTATTCCTCACATATTTTGGGGCATTCTGGTTAGGAGCGTAAATATTTATGATTGTTATGTCTTCTTGTTTAATTGTTCCTTTTATTAGTATATAGTGTCCTTCTTTTTCTCTTTTAACTGTTTTACATTTGAAGTCTAACTTGTTGGATATTAGTATAGCCACTCCTGCTATTTTCTGGTTGTTATTTGCATGAAATATCTTTTCCCAACCTTTCACTTTCAACCTATGTTTATCTTTGGGTCTAAGATGTGTTTCCTGTAGACAGCATATAGAAGGATCCTGTTTTTTAATCCATTCTGCCAGTCTATGTCTTTTGATTGGGGAATTCAGTTCATTAACATTTAGTGTTATTACTGTTTGGATAATATTTTCCTCTACCATTTTGCCTTTTGTATTATATATATCATATCTGACTTTCCTTCTTTCTACACTCTTCTCCATACCTCTCTCTTCTGTCTTTTCGGTTCTGACTCTAGTGCTCCCTTTAGTATTTCTTGCAGAGCTGGTCTCTTGGTCACAAATTCTCTCAGTGACTTTTTGTCTGAGAATGTTTTAATTTCTCCCTCATTTTTGAAGGACAGTTTTGCTGGATATAGGAGTCTTGGTTGGCAGTTTTTCTCTTTTAGTAATTTAAATATATCATCCCACTGTCTTCTAGCCTCCATGGTTTCTGCTGAGAAATCTACACATAGTCTTATTGGGTTTCCCTTGTATGTGATGGATTGTTTTTCTCTTGCTGCTTTCAAGATCCTCTCTTTCTCTTTGACCTCTGACATTCTAACTAGTAAGTGTCTTGGAGAACGCCTATTTGGGTCTAATCTCTTTGGGGTGCGCTGCACTTCTTGGATCTGTAATTTTAGGTCTTTCATAAGAGTTGGGAAATTTTCAGTGAAAATTTCTTCCATTAGTTTTTCTCCTCCTTTTCCCTTCTCTTCTCCTTCTGGGACACCCACAACACGTATATTTGTGCGGCTCATATTGTCCTTGAGTTCCCTGATACCCTGTTCAAATTTTTCCATTCTTTTCCCGATAGTTTCTGTTTGTTTCTGTAATTCAGATGTTCCATCCTCCAAATCACTAATTCTATCTTCTGTCTCTTTGAATCTATCATTGTAGGTATCCATTGTTTTTTCTATCTTTTCTACTTTGTCCTTCACTTCCATAAGTTCTGTGATTTGTTTTTTCAGTTTTTCTATTTCTTCTTTATGTTCAGCCCATGTCTTCTTCATGTCCTCCCTCAATTTGTCGATTTCGTTTTTGAAGAGGTTTTCCATTTCTGTTCGTATATTCAGCATTAGTTGTCTCAGCTCCTGTATTTCATTTGAACTATTGGTTTGTTCCTTTGTTGGGCCATATTTTCAATTATTTGAGCGTGATCCGTTATCTTCTGTTGGCGTCTGCGCATTTAGACAGATTTCCCTGGGTATTGGATCTAAAAGTTAGGAAGATTTTTCTGTGAAATCTCTGGGTTCTGTTTTTCTTATCCTGCCCAGTAGGTGGGGCTCGTGGCACACGTTTGTCTGTGGGTCCCACCAGTAAAAGGTGCTGTGGGACCTTTAACTTTGGAAAACTCTCGCCGTCCGGGGGGTTCGCTAGCTGAAGTGACTTGGAAGAGTTCTAGCCGGCCGGGGTCTGAACGCAGGGAGGGTTGCTGGCCGCCGCAGCCCGGGAAAGCGCCCGTCCGAATTTCCTAGTCGGCCCGGGCGACAAGCGTGGCGGGAGGGCGCCAGCGGCAGCGGCCCGCCCGGGAGAGTGCACGTTCCTGGGGAGTCACAGGTTTGGAAGGGCCCCCCCCGCCTGTCACCATTCTCTGCGGCCTGGGGATTTACGATCCAATTCTCTCAGTTGGTCCGGGGGGCCGTGCGTCGTGTGGGCGCCAGCCGCCGCGGTTTCAGGGGACCGCCTCTCCAATTCTCCCAGCCGGCCCGGGAAGGGGGAAGGGAGTTACTCCGGCCGCTTGCCGCCCCGCCCGGTGAAGCCAGCGCGCCTCGGCGATCTCACCCAAGTGGCTTCTCTCAGCCAGCCAGCTGTTCCAGGATGGGGTACGCTGTCTTTTTTATCTCTGTTGTGGCTTTGGGCACTGTTCTGTATCGTTTCTACTCCCCTAGTAGCTGTCCTGGAGAAGAAACTAAGATCCACGCGTCTTACTAAGCCGCCATCTTCTCCGGAAGTCAGGATCCTGTTTTTTAATCCATTCTGTCAGTCTATGTCTTTTGATTGGGGAGTTCAATCTATTAACATTTAGTGTTATTACTGTATGGGTAGTACTTTCTTCTACTATTTTGTCTTTTGTATTTTATATGTCATATCTATTTTTCCTTCTTTCTACACTCTTCTCCACACTTCTCTCTTCTGTCTTTTTGTATCTGTCTCTAGTGCTCCCTTTAGTATTTCTTGCAGAGCTGGTCTCCTGGTCACAAATTCTCTCAGTGATTTTTTGTCTGAAAATGTTTTAATTTCTCCCTCATTTTTGAAGGACAATTTTGCTGGGTATAGAATTCTTGGTTGGCAATTTAAATATATCATCCCATTGTCTTCTCACCTCCATGGTTTCTGCTGAGAAATCTACACATAGTCTTATTAGGTTTCCCTTGTATGTGAATGATTGTTTTTCTCTTGCTGCTTTCAAGAACCTCTCTTTCTCTTTGACCTCTGACATTCTGACTAGTAAGTGTCTTGGAGAACGTCTATTTGGATCTATTCTCTTTGGGGTGAGCTGCACTTCTTGGATCTGTAGTTTTAGGTCTTTCATAAGAGTTGGGAAATTTTCAGTGACAATTTCTTCCATTAGTTTATCTCCTCCTTTTCCCTTCTCTTCTCCTTCCAGGACACCCACAACACGTATTTTTGTGCGCTTCATATTATCATTCAATTCCCTGAGTCCCTGCTCATATTTTTCTATTCTTTTCCCTATAGTTTCTGTTTCTTTTTGGATTTTAGATGTTCCATCCTCTATGTCACTAATCCTAACCTCTTTCTCTTGAAATCTACCATTGTAGGTTTCCATTGTTTTTTTCATCTCTTTTACTGTAGCTTTCATTCCCATAAGTTCTGTGATTTGTTTTTCAGACTTTCCATTTCTTCTTTTTGTTCATTCCTTGCCTTTTTCATATCCTTCCTCAATTCATTGATTTGGTTTTTGATGAGGTTTTCCATGTCTGTTCGTATTCTCAACTAACTGTTTCAGCTCCTGTATCTCATTTGAACTATTGGTTTGTTCCTTTGACTGGGCCATATCTTCAATTTTCCTAGTGTGATTTGTTATTTTTTGCTGGCATCTAGACATTTACTACCTTAATTAGTTATTCTGGAGATTGCTTTCACTTATCTTACCTAGGGTTTTCCTGCTAGATGAGTTTGTTGTCTATCTGTTCTTTGACCTTCAGTTCAGCTTTTTCTGGATCTCTAGCTTAGGTTTTGTTTAACAGAGGGTAATTTTTCAGTTCTTGTTTTCTTGTTTCTTGCCCTGCTTGTAAGGTGCCTTTTCCCTTCCCACCCTCAGGAGGGTCTACATAGGTAATAAAGACTCCAGCCCGGTTTTCCCGGATTAAACTGGACTTCTATCAGGGGGAAGGAGTCACCTGTGTCAGTTTGCCCTGAGGGTGAGACCCAGCAGGTTAAAAGACTTTCCTGTGAAGTCTCTGGGCTCTGTTTTTCTTATCCTGCCCACTATGTGGTGCTCGTTTGCCAGTGGGTCCCACCAGCAAAAGATGTTGTGGCACCTTTAAGTTTGGAAGGCCCTCCCTGCTGGGGGCGTGGTGGAGACAGAGGAGAGGTTGTAGGCTGGTTTTAATGGCTTCAAATTGCCGAGCCCTGGGTTCTGAATTCCTTGAGAGGGATTCCATCTGAGCTGGGCTTCACCCCTCCCCTGGAGAAGGCACAGGCAGGAGACAGCCCTGAAAGCAGTCCGATTCTGCCTATGCCTGGGGCAGCTGCAGCCCGAGTAGTCCTGCTGCTGAATCCAGAGCCAGCCAAGCCTCCATAGAGACAGCCACAAAAATCTCCATTTTGTCCCTTTTCCTCTTTTTCGGTTAGCCTGATAAGCAACCTCTGCCTTGACCAGGTTCGCCTGATTGGAAGCCTATTTTTAGTAGTCACAATTTGTTAATTAATGCCATAATTGGTGTTTGGTTGGACTCAGTCCCTGCTACTGTTACAGTGTCTTTCCTTTCCCTTTGGGAAGCTGCCTGTGGGGGAAGGGTGCTGGCCACCACGGTTTGGGGAAGTCACAGTTCTGGGGAGACTTGCAGCTGGTCCAGACTGGGGTACGCTGTGTGTCCCCGTCGCTCCGAGAACTGTTCTGTACTGTTTCTGGTTATTTAGTAGTTGTTCTGGAGGACGAACTAAAACGCGCACCTTGCTAAGCTGCCATCTTGGCCCCTCGGCCAACTGATTTTTAACAAGGGTAGAAGGATAGACTCTTCAACAAATGGTGCTGGGAAAACTGGATATCCATGTATAAAATAATTAAGGTAGACCCTGATCTTAACTCAAAATAAACAGATCATAGACCAAAATATAAGAACCAGAACTATAAAATTCCTAGAAGAAAACATAGCAAAGTTTCTTGTGTTAGGCAGTGGTTTCTTAGACTTTATACCTAAAGCACAAGTAAAATGAAACATAAAAAAGATGGTATCTCATCAAAATAAGAAAGCTTTGTGCATCAAAGGCTTTTATCATGAAAGTAAAAAGACAACATATTCAATGGGATAAAATATTTGGGAATCACATATCCAGTAAGGGTTTACTATCCAGAATAATATATAAAGAAACCCTATACTTCAACAATAAAAAAGACAAGTAAACCACTTTAAAATGGGCAAAAGCTCTGAATATAAATGTTTCCAAAGAAGATATATAAATAGCAAAAAAAAAAATAAAATAAAAATCACATCCGCTTAAATGTCTACTATTTAAAAAGAAGCAAGCAAAAAATAACAGGTGCTGGAGATGATGCAGAGAAATAAGAACACTTCTCTTCATTGCTGGTGGGAATGTAAAATGGTGCAGGCAATATGGAAAATTATTTGGTGGTTCTTCAGAAAGTTAAGTATAAAATTACCATATGAACAGGCAATCCCACTACTAGGTATATATGCAAAAGAACTGAAAGGGACTCAAACAGATATCTGCACATCAATATTCATAGTGGCATTATACACAATTGCCAAAAGATGGAAGCAACCAATGAATGGATAAATAAATTATTGCATATATATATATGAAATACTACGCAACTGTAACAAAGAAATGAAGTTCTGATACATGCAACAACATAAATGTACCTTCAAGACATTATGTTGAGTGAAATACACCAAAAACAAAAGAACAAATATTATATGATCTCATGGATATGAAATAATTCAAATAAATAATCTCATAGAGTCCGAATCTAGTAGATAGGTTACCAGGGAATGGAGAAGGGTAGAGAATTCAGAATTCATACTTAAATTTTACAGAGTTTCTATTTGGTTTGATCATAAAGTTTTGCTAATGAATGGGAGTAATGATAACACAACATAATCAATGCAATTAATAACACTGAATTATATTTGTGAATTAGAAGGGAAAATTTTAGGTTACATACATGCTACTAAAATAAAAATTGAAAAAAAAATGACTAGACAACACAAACAGTGCCGCCTACTGTAAATGATGGACTATATTTATAGAACTTATAAAAAATGTTCTTTCATGAATTGTAACAAATGCACCACACTAATGCAAGGTGTTAATAATAGGGTGGCATAAGAGAACTCGTTTCATGCATGATGTTTCTGAAAATCTATAACTTCTCTAATAAAAAAAAAAAGAGTTAATACAGAGGTGCTATTTAGCGTCATGGACAGAGTGAAATCACCTAGTAAGAATGAATGCAATGAATAAAGGGAAACCAGGGAAGACTTCAGTGGAAGGAAGAGTACAACATTTAGAAGTCCTACAGAGAACAAGCTAGTAAAGGAAAGTAAAAATGGACAGTCTAAAAGGGTTAAGAACTGTAAGTAAAAACTTAGTAATCAATCGAAGAAAGTGTTTATAGGATAAAGGAAAGGACAACTTTCTTGAGTGTTCTTTGGTGAAGTAAGACTTTTTGAGAGGTCAAGTAAGACAAAGGCACAGTAGATGTCACTGGATATGGCAATAAAGAGGTCATTGTGGAACACCAGGAATGAAGCCCCAATGGAGGGAACTGAGAACTGAACAGTTGGGGAAATGGATTAATACACTCTCTGACTATGGACACATTTTCAAGATATTCTGATGTATAAAGAATCAAAGAAATGGAACGGTAGCTAGAAAGGGTGTGGAGTCATAGGAAACTTTCTTAAGATAAGTGCTACTAAAATATGCTTGCATATTGACAGAAATAAGTCAGTAAAAAAAGGATAAAACATGATGCAGGAGGATAGGATAATGACTTGAATGAAGCAAAAAGAACAAATGGACTGGCTTTTGATTGGCAGGGACATTCATTCATATTAGCAGGAGGGAAGGCAGAATGAGCATGAGTACCAATGCAGGCAGTTGGTAGATGTGTTGGTGGAAAATGAAGAATTGCTTTCTTATTGCATCTGTTTTCTTAAAAATGCTACTAAAAGACCACTTAAATCAACTAATTTAAGTGGTAAATACAGGAATAGTTGCTTTTTTATGTATTATATGTCTAAGTATACAATTATTTCTCACCATATATGTTCAAATTTGACAACATGCTAAAAAAGTTTCAGTTACAAGATAAAGTAAGCTCATAAGCATTTCTTAACATGGACAGTAGCATCTTTTCTCAACTATTTCATTCTGCAGTATCAAAAGTTAGATACTTAACTTTTAAAACAATTAGGCTCTCAAAATGTACTTTACAAATTAATGATTCAATTGTCAAACTCACTAAATGTAAAAATGGGTTAGAGTAGGTTATATGTAAGCTAATTATAATGTATAGCTTTTGTTTTTTTGTCACAAGGAGCCCTCCCCCCATCCAGTAACAACATCTCCAGGATCTGTGACTTCTTTTGGGGAAACTGCCCTTTCATTTATTTCTGCTGGGATTAGGTGCAGAAATGGACATGTTATCCAAGCTAAGTAAATCATATTTCTTCCCTAAGGATTTTCATGAGTACCTGGAAGGGAAAAGTTCTCTTTCCACTTTCATCATAAGTTTTAAAATATAACCCAGGAGGATTAAGGTAATTCAGAACACAGGGGTAAGGAAGACATTGTCTGTATTTTAGAACTTCACCTACTCCTTGAGACCAAAGGAAGAAAGATTTATTTCGTCCTGAACCTAAATTTTCTGTAGCACATAATCTACTTCAGCCTGTCTAGATAGATCATTTAAACAATGCAAACACAGGGAGCCCAGAATAAGATACAGGGCCTTTAATTCTGCTTGGCTTAATGTAATGCCTAGATACATCCTAGAATATATTAAGCAAATAATCAAAAAGTATTGGCAAAGTCCCTTGAGGGATGGGAGAAAAAATACAAAACTAGTAAACTTTACCACAGCGGAGACTCCTGATACTATGCAGACATTAGGGACACACAAATCAATAGGCCAAGCCCCTGATCTTGAGGCTTGCTCTTGTGAAGCTTATGTAGCAGAGAAGCTTAGCCTATCTATAGGTATGTCTAAGAGTTATTTCTGGAGTACCTCTTTTGTTTCTCAAATGTGGCCTAACTCTCGCTAAGCCCAACTCTGCAAATGAAATCATTGCCCGCCCCCCTACATGGGACATGACAACCAGGGGTGAAAGTCTCCCTGGCGCCATGGGATATGACTCCCAGGGACAGTCTGGCCCTGGCACTGTGGGATCAACAATGCCATCCTGACCAAAATGGGGAAAAGAAGTGTAACAAATAAGGTATCAATGGCTGAGAAAGTTCAAATAGAGTTGAGAGGCTACTCTGGAGGTCACTCTTATGCAAGCGTCAGACATTGCTACCTATCATAACTTGCCAAACCCCAACCAAAATCATTTCAGCCAATCCTAAAGAACACCTAGGGCAATATATAAGATTCTACAAAGGTTCCATGTACTAGGGTAACTTTTCAGAATCCTACAACCTCTATATGGGTCCCTGGACCAGATAAGTCCTGAAACCTAGAGGGGTAAGTCTCTCCAGAACATCAACTAGTTCCATCTCCCTACCCCATATTGTTGATAGCCCCTTTCAACATGAAAAAGTTAGAATGGGCATAGCCCAAATACCTCTAAAGAGTGGGAGAAAGATAAAAGGTGATGGTGGAGTTATACAGAGAAGGTAGGGTTTAACAAACGAATATGATTGTTGAATCATTAAATTGATTTCTTTTTGTCTCCAGTATCTTAGATCAGCTAGAAGTAAAAACCTAACATTGTGGAATTTTAACCCATACCAAACTCTGAAATCTGTTCTATAACTAATTGCTGTGCTGTGCTTTAAATTTATTGGGTTTTTTTTGTATGTATGTTATTTTTCACAGAGAAGAAAAAAAAAGTTGATTGTGATAATAAAAAAATATTTACTCCTTCTAGCCTACAATGTTCTGGAGCAGCTAGTAGGAAAAATCTGAGATGATGGTATGGTAGCCCATAGAAAACTCTGGGATCTGTCCTATATCTTCTTGTTGAAGAGTGCTTTGAAAATTATTGCTTTTTTCTTGCTTTGCTTTGTATATATGTTATATTATACAATAAAAAAGGTTAAAAAATAATGACCCAGGAGGTCAGCAGCCTTATCCCCAATGTACATAAGAACCTCTGAGATCAAAAGCAACACAAAGACATAAATTAACATGAAAGTATAAAAGCAAACTGAGAGAGATAAAGATAGGAGACATGAGAAGAAACAAATAGAGAGACAAAGTTAGGAAGAAATAGGTGAGGAAAGAAATTGAGAGAGACAAACTGAGAAACTGGACAGTGTCTCAGTCAACTGATAAATAGATAAACAAATTGCAGTATATCCATACAATGATATTATTAATCCATAAAAGAAATAAAATTCTGATACATGTGACAACATGACTGAACCATGAAGATATCATGTTGAGTGAAATAAGCCAGGCACAAAAAGACCAATAGTCTGTGAAGTCACTATTATCAAATAACTAGAGTATGAAAATTCATTGAGTCAGAAATTAGAATATAGGTCACCAGGGACTGGAGGGTAGAGGGGATAGGGAATGGAGAATGATCAATTGGTACCAAGTTTCTGTTTGGAATGATGGAAAAGTTTTGGTAATAGATGGCAGTGGTGGTAACACAACATTGAATTGTATATTTGAGTGTGGTTAAAGGGGGCAATTTTAGGTGGTATATATATTGCTAGAATAAAAATTTTTAAGAACCACAGAACTGTGCAACAGTGAATCCTAATGTAAACTGTGGACTATAGTTAATAGTATAATTATAATAAAATAATAGTTTCATCAATTGTAACAATAGCTCCACACCAATACAAAATAGTCATAACAGAATTAATTTAATAACAGAAAAACTGTGTGTGAAAGGGACAAAGGTAACTCTGTACTTTCTGCATGATATTTCTATAAACCTGCAACTTCTCTAATTAAAAAAACAAAACAAAATCTACTCATAATAATATGTCATGGGAACAGAATGATTAACTCAATCATCTGAACCTGACATGAAATAAAATTTTATAAAAATAAAACCTGAAAATTCAAGAAATAAAACATCCAAATTGACATCTATGTCGATTAAAAAAATTGATTATGTACTTTAAGAAATAAATTTTAAAATATAATCCAAAAAACAGTTGTATGAGACTTGATCAACAAGAAATAACAATTACTCTAATAAGAAACAGTCTGGGGGTTGAACCTGTCTACCATTTACTAATTTATTACTTCAGCTCCAAATCTACCCTTCATAACCTACTCTGCGGTAATGCACATGGAAACTTTAAGCATCTTTTCTCTATAGTGTGTACTATGCTAAGCTTTGTCAACAGAGGGCACTGGAGGGACACTGCAGAAGGAAGGGGCTTCTCTTTTTTGGTTCAGGTGTGCTGCTATTTCGCACAGCTAACAGAGATGCTTATGGGGGCACCTTCAGTGGTATGGCAAGTTGTATGACAAGTCCTATTACACATTTAAGAAAGAAAAAAGCAGCACACATAAAAATCTTGCTTAGAATAAAGTGGGGACATTTCCCATTTTTGAAATATTGGTTAATAACATCTGTAACTTGAATAGCCAAATATAGGACCAGAAAGGAAAATGATAACTCAATCTCCATCATGGGAAAAGGAAAAATATTTAACGGTGTCAAATAAGCAATCCAGCAACCTTTAAATAAACTTCAAGTCAGGTATGTCATAAAAATGTCAGATAGCTTAATATTTAATATCCATTAATATATTTCACAACACTAATCCAGAGTTGTTTAAACTATATTATCTCAAAAATTGTTACATAAACACTTGCAAAGAATTTAAAGCCTCTTCATGATAAGAATATAAAACCACTGGGAAACAAAGAAGGGACTTTCTCTCAAATACTGATAAAAACCTTTAACAGACATCATACTTAATGGTGAGGTGTTAGAAGCACAGCTTTGAAATCAGGGCCAAGGCAAAGATGTCTATTATACCGTTTTACAATATTGTACTAGGATTCCTAAGTAATGCAGTGAGATTTTATAAAGAAATAATAATTGGAAAGGAAGAAACAAATTATCATTCTTCAGCGATGACATAAATCAACATAGAAAATTCAAGAGAATACACGGACAATTTTTATTTTTAAAAATTTTTAACAAAGGAATTCAAAATGCTTGCTGGATATGTAATCATCATAATTAGTGTTTTCCCATTAACACAATGAAATATAAGAGATGGAATTTGAAAATAAACTATTAGCAGTATAAATGAACAATTTATTAATATAAATATTATATAAATTATGAATTTATTAATAGTTTAAACATTTAAATTACAGGTAAGCAGGTATAAATATAATGAAAATGTGCAATAATATTAAGAAGAACACTATAAATGTTATTGAAAAGTAATTTACAATAATATGTGCAAAGAAATACTATGTCTATGTTCATTCTTAATAAGGCAGAATATCATGGAAAGGTCAAGTTTATAAAAAAATAGAGTATAAATTCAATTTCAAGATGATCCAAACAGAGTTTTTGTGGAGTCTGAAAAGCAGTTCAAAAATTACTTAAAGATAAAAGATTCAACTGTGTCCAGACTTTTTAAAAAGAAGAGAATGTTGGGAGTACTCACTCTATCAGAGGTCAAATCTTATTATAAACCTGTGACAATTATTACAATATAGAGTTGGTGCAGAAGAACAAATAGATTTATGTAATATGATGGATAGATCCATAAACATACCAAACTATACAAGGAACTTTATATTCCACAAGTGGAGTGTTACGAAGTTCTGAAGAAAGAATGGACTATTAAATAAATGGCGTTATGGCCAAATCTTCATTTTTAAAGAAATCAGTAAAATTAATTACTTACCTCACCCATTCACAAAAATTAATTACAGGTGTACTCAAAACCCATGTGAAATAATTATTGAAATTTTACAAGAAATCTATTCTTGCTTCTATTGTCCATAACAAATCACCCAAACTTAGGGGCATAATAGAACAGCCATCATTTTACTTTCTTCATGGATTCAAGAAGTCCTTGTCTCTGCTCTAGAATATCTGAGGCCTTATTTAGTAAGACTAGTAGGGTGTGGTAACTTGACCACTGGGGGCTAGAATAATTTCCTCACATATCTGGTGACTGATAATTAACAAAGAAGATTAGACTAGTGATATAAACAGCAACATGAATGACTATCAAAATCATGTCATGGGTTGAGATAGAGTGAGTGGTTACATGCAAAAGGAATCAAGGAACTTTTGCGAGTGATGGAAATATCCTATATTTTATTATGGTGGTGGTTATATGCCTGAATACATTAGTCAAAAGTCATCAAACAATTATATCTCAAAAAGCTGATTAAGGAAAAGAAAATAAAAGATGCAGGTCAGTGGTCTAGTTCTAGAAAAGATTTACACTTACCCAGAGTTTTACATGCAAACAAAGCCATGGCACTTTGCAGTCTGTCTGGTCTGAGGGCCTGTACCACAAGAATCTTAAAATAAAATACAAAATATTTTTAAATAGAGTTTCCATAACAACCTTATTTACATATTTTAGTAAATATTTGGTTTTGTAAATTAGTGAACCATTCTACTTTCTATTTCACTAATTCACGAAACCAAATATTTACTAAAATATGTGAAAACATAACCATTTTTCCATAGTATTTACTATACCTTGAAAACTGTCACAATAGGAATATATGTACCAAGATACCTCTCATATCCAAAAAGTTACTGAAAGCCATTTACTTCCTCAAACTTAACAAAAATAAACAGCATTTAACGATTATGGGGTCAGCTTATCTTTTGGTTCTAAGAAGGCCCAAATGGCAGCTCAGATTAGAGGCATGCAGTAAGGCATTTCTGGTGATAGCAGAAAAGAGATCCAGAAATCTTGCTGAAAATTTTCAATCATTATATTTATATTAAATTATGTATGTCTATGATATTCCCAGATGCTTATATTTTGAAATGAAGTTTTTCTTAGTTTTTTATTTTTCGTGAAACAGAATTCACTGCATACGGAGACACAAAAAGGACAAAAAACACAGCCAACAGCCTAAAGAAGAGATGTTAATGGTAGAGTCATTTCCTGAAGGGTCAACTCCCGGTCAGTTCTCCTACCCTAAGCCTTTTGCCCAACCAATCAGACAATGAAGTGGAAATCACCAGCAGGTTTCATCATCCTAGATAAATAAAATGGGAGATTTATGCCCTGTACCTCACCATTTGGTCTTTTCTTTAGATAGAACTCTGAAAAATGGATGAAGAACCTGTATAGTTTTACCTTAATTTGGGGGGGAGGAAGACATTTTTCCTACTGTGTATTCTTGATTCCCCATGGGTCAGGGGCAAAGGGATCAAGAAAAGCTACAGTGGAAGAACCTTAACCAGGAACTCCGTCAGTGATTTTACCATCTTGCTATGATGGCAAAAGCAGAAAGCCTTTCCCCATATATACCATATTGGAGGTCATTTAACTCCCAAAAGGCAAAGTGTTTGAATGGCAAGATAAATATTAAATACTTTTTTTTTTTTGCCTTTAGACAACACTAAATTTTACCTGCTGAAATAAGGAAACTTTCTTTGCAAGTATTGATGGAAACTCTTGCTCACACACTGAATTGTGATAATAAGCACGCCACAGAGCTACATCTTCAAAGCAGAGGATTTGATAAAGACTAGGGAGAGCAATCTAAGGAAAAAAATAACCATGTATAGTGAGTGATAAACAAATAAAAACACACATGTATTTTAACAAAGCTAAAAACAGCAAATAACCAATTATTGATATTGCTTATTGTTTACTACTTTGTGTTGACTTGTTTAATTATTTCTAGGTCAGAAATAGTATGATAGACTTATTCACTATTAAAGCCAGAATTAAATTAAAAAATATATATACCCAAAAAACACTAAATCAGTACTCATAAGTTAACAAATCTTTTCTCTACATAAAAATTTCTGTACTTAGTTATCTCCACCTTGTGGAGAAAAGAAATGCTTTTTATTAAAACCAAGTGTAATATAGATTGTGGTGGTAAATACATAACTATGTGATTATACCAGGAACCCATTCATTATTTACTTAGGATGGATTGTACGGTATGTGAATGAAACTGTTCAAAAATAAATAAAAAGATACAAGGGCTGGAAAAAACGTGGAGAGATGTACTTATTCACTGTGGGTAGGAAAGTAGAATGCTGCAACCCCTCTGGAGGGCAGTGTTGCAGTTTCACAGAAAGCTAAGTATAGGATTGTCATATGATCCTGCAACTCCATTATTAGGTATATACTTGGAAGAACTGAAAGCAGGGACATGAATGGACATTTGCACACAGTTATTTATGTGGCAGTATTCATGATTTGCAGTGAATGGAGGTAGTCTAAGCAGACAACTACAGATAAACTGATTAAATGTGCTATATACATACAATGGAATATTGATCAACTACAAGAAGGAATGAAGTTGTGGGACATGGAGTTAGATGAATGGACCTTGAAGACAGTATGTTGAGTAAAATAAGACAGAAATGAAAAGATAGATGTGATAATTCTTCACTAATAGGGACTAACTACAATTTTCAAATTGAATTTGAAAGCATAGGTTATGAGGGGAAGGCTTATTGTAAAAGTTCCTGGATTGTAAGCTCTTGCAGCAGTCGCATCTATTCCTGAGCAGCAGTCGCATCTATTCCTGAGGTGTAACCGTTATTTCTAAATTCTGAGATGTTGAGGTTTTGAGTGTATAACCTGATCATTTCCTGGAACTTTGGGTATCTGTGTGACAACTGAAACTCAGTGCTAGAGTTCTGCAGCTATGAAAGTCAGCATTAGCCCATAAAACAACCATTTAAAAAGCAGAAAAAGAGATCAAACTTCAATTAGAGATAAAAATGAAGTTGATCTGGTAAGGACTAAGGTAAATCAGACTAAAAGGTAAAGGATGATACTGACTGTATTTTAAAACTTCAACTTCTGTATGAGATCAAAGAAAGAGATGTTATTTGGTGCGAAATTTATATTTTCGGTAGCACACTATCTCATTTAACCTATGGTCAGTTTACTCCAGCACCATAATTATACGGAACAGTAACCTTGAATAAGGAATGAGATCTTGGTGGTTTCTACAGGTTGTTGTGATACCCCAATACATCTCAGAGTAATATGGGTAGAGAAAAAAATGTATATGCAAAGTCCCTTTGAGGGCTGGGGGAAAACATGAAAATATTACCTTTCTCCCACCACCCAGGGAATTTCTGATATTCTTGGAAGCATTTGGGAGTACCAATTTAATGGGCCAAGCCCTCAGTTTTGGGAATCCCCCTTATGGAACTTATTCCTGCAAAGATGGAGCTAAGTCTATTTATAATTATGCCTAGGAGTCACCCCTGCAGAACCTCTTCTGTTGCTCAATGTGGCCTCTCCCTCGAAGCCAACTTGGGAGGTAAACTCACTGCCCTCACCAAAACGTGGGACATGACTTCCAAGGGTTTAAATCTCCATGGAATGTGGTACATGACACTCAGGGATGAGCCTGGATCTGGCATCGTGGAATTAAGAAAACCTTCTTGACCAAAAGAGAAATGAAACAAAATAAAGCCTCATTGGCAGAGAGATATCCAATAAAATTGAGAGGTTATTCTGGAGGTTATTCTTATGCATTATATAGATATCCCTCTTTAGTTTATGGTGTATTGGAGTGGTTGGAGGGAAGTATCTGAAATTGTTGAGCTGTGTTTCAGTAGCCTTGATTCCTAAAGATGTTTGCATAACTATATAGCTTTTAAAGTGTGACCATGTGATCATGAAAACCCTGTGGCTGACATTACCTTAATCCAGTATATGGACAGATGAGTAAAAAAATAAGGACAATAAATAAATAAATAATAAAGGGGAACAAGGGACTTGAGATGTTTTGGGTGTTGGTTGTCATTTCAATTTTTAAACCCCACATGTCCTGTAACAGGTAAATAGTTAAACATACTTTGGTACATTGATACAGGCATGAACTATTGATACATGTAACAACTAAGATTAAACCCAAAAGGCAACATGATTCCATTTATATAAATAATATTTTTGAAATGACAGAATTGAAGAAATAGAGAATAGAGATTTGTGTTTGCCAGGGGTTAGTGCAAGGAATGCAGGGTAGGAGGGAAGTGCATGTGACTATAAGAGAGAAACAGGAAGGATCGATACGCTGTAGGAATTGTTCTGTGTCTTGAATGTATCGATGGCAATATCCTGGTTGTGATGTTGTACTCTAGTTTTGTAAGGTGTTAACACTGAATGAAACTGAGTAAGGGGTAAGTGGGATCTACCTCTATTATTTCTATGAATCTATAATTATCTCAAAATAAAAGGTTTAATTAAAATAAAAAATTATCAAGGTAAAAAAACAGTGCAACTTTTAAGCATTACAGCAAATGTGAGTTATTAAAAATATGTCAAGATTCAAATCAATAACAATGTATGCTTTTCTAAGCCATATCCATGTATTCCTTATATGTGAACATGTTGCTTCTGCTGCCTCTGAATGTTCTAACTCTCCTTGCTATCTGATTCATTTCAACTTGTCACTCAATATTCACCTTAAACAATATCATCTCTTAAAGGTTTTCTCAACATACTCATTCCCTTCACTTCAAACAAATAGTATTCTCTCTTCAGAGTTTCCATAGAAAAGTAACAGTCAAATCTTTTCATGAATATTTTGTAAGATTAGAAACACAAATCTACACAGAGAATTTTTACTGAAAATAATGGTGAGTTTAGAAGGGCTATATCTGCAGTATTAGAACTTTATGTAACATAAACTTAAACACATAAGGTGGCTTAATCCAAACACCTATTCATTTCTAATAACCCATTATCCAAACTTCATTGTGTAGCTTAATTAAAATTAAACTTAAATAGCAGAAAATGTATTCTTGAAATAAATGACCTAAGCCTATGAGAAAAATATCTGATAGTAGTCTGTCAACTTTACTATAAGAATAAAGTCTAAGACTCCTAATTATGTGTGTGGCACATTATATAATTTTCATGTGTTTGGCTAGAAGTCTGAGATAAACTATCCTGGACAGTAAGAAGCTTCCTGGTTACATGGTAAGCACTATGCCAAAGTAGGGTATAGCTCTACTATAGAACCAATCATATTTCAAGGTAGTTACTTAACATATCATATGTAGTATAATTTCATACAGGGTATAGTTTTTTGTATTATAAAATATACTTGTCTTCCCACTGGTACTATGCCAACTGGAAGTAGGTACCAAGTAAAAGATTAATGTAGAAAGCAAAGAATAATATAAAGTATAATCCATTTATTTCATTCAACAAATATTTATAAAATAAAGGCAGTAAAGGGTAGTGAGTACAGCCCAGGCTCTACAGAGCCTGCCTCTGAATGCTGGCTCTGTTTTCTCCCATGAGCAAGTGATTATATCTCTACATGCCCTAGTTTACTTATCTCATCTGTTAAATTAGAACAGTAACAGTGCCTCAGTTTTCTCATCTGTTAAATGAGAAAATTAACAGTAGCTATCTCATAACAGTATTGAAAATTTTTTAAGGATACAATCCATTTTAGAACTCTGCATAATGCCTGGCACATAGAAAGTGATCAATAAATGTTAGCTATTCTTATTATTGCTGTTTCTACTATGTGCTACCATAATGTTATAAAAGTAGTTAAAAAAAAAAGGCAGGGAAGGAAGGAAGGAAGGAAGGGAAGAATAGTAACGCACGTATAGATTTGGAGAGAAGTAAATTTGTCTTGCATTCCTCATATAATAACACGGCTTGGGTAATTAAACAACACAAACAGAATTGTTGCTTTGTGGGAGAGTTAGGCTTCTGAAATACTTTGTTCTCCCCACCCCACCCCCCTTCCTCACCATATCCTAGGAAAGAAAAGAGGAAGAGAAAAAGGAAAGGAAAAGGGAAAGGGAAGGGAAGGGGAAAGGGAAGGGAAAGAAAAAAGAAGGAAGACACACAGAGACAATGAGAAAGAAAATAATTTTAGGAAGACCTAGAAATTAAAGGCATAGACTGTGGAGTTAGACTGCCTAAATTGCCATCACAGCTCTAAAACTTCCCAATCATTTGATATTGGATAAATTATTTGGCCTCTCTACACCTTAGTTTTCTCTCCTCTAAGGCAAGCATAATCATATTTCTCCTCATTAGGATGTTGGAATGATTAAATAAGTGTAATGCCTCTAAAGTAATAATATGATGGTTGTAACATAATAGGTCTTCCAAAATATGTGTAAAATTAAAAAGAAACCCTAGATTTAGTCACTTACTTCAAGAACTCAATTAGTACTCTGATCCTCATTTCTCATCTATAAAAAGAGAGTAAAGATACCTTTCTCCCAGGGGTTTTGTGAGAATTAAATGAGAGAACTCATTTGAAAATGTTTTATAAAGTAAAATGATAAAAAAAAAGCGCATATTATAAACCTTCTCTAAAGAGGAAAGCGGTTTTTCCTAAATGTTTTACATTTCCTTGCTGCAATGTATGAGAAAAAAGCATATGATCATTTTTAAAGTAAAAAACTAAGATTTTCCCCAAGTATAACCACAGCAGATAAACTGATACAATAATAATTATCAGTACTACTCTAATAATTAACTTTGGCCTTAAGAGTGAAGAGGAGGTTTAGATTTCCTATTTGGCGAGGGTGTGTTTACTTTTCTGTTGAGAACAATGAAATTATTTAAAATTGAGAATTATGATGGACTGTAGACTTTGGTCACTATACATGATGTCTGATGAAAGCAGGTGGCTGAAGGATGTACTGAATGAGAAATAGATTGGAGATTGATGGTACACACTCATAAAAAAAGGTTGTGCTGCTACAAAGAGGAACAAAATCGTGAGGCATGCAGCAATGTAAATGAACCTGTGGGACATTTAGTGAGGCAAAATAAGCCAGTAACAAGAGAAGAACAATGATATGGTAGTGGCAGAGTTCTTGCCTGCCATGCTGGAAACCCGAGTTTGGTTCCAGGTGCCTGCCATACAAAAGGAAACAAAGGAAAACAGGGGCCTAGATTGTAAGCTCTTAGAGCAGACACATTAAATCTGGAGTGTTGATTATTATTTCCAGATTTTGAAAGGCTGTTATATATATATATATATATATATATATATATATATATATATACACACATATATATATGTAACCAATTATTTAGAGATAAGAACAAAGCTGATCAGGATGGGGTTAAAGTAATTCAGAACAGGTAAGGAAGACAATATATATATTTTAGAACCACACATACTCTTTGAGAACAATGGTAGAAAGGTTTATTTGGTTTGGAACTGAAATTTTCCGTAGCACATAATCTAACTCAACCTATCTATATAACTCATTTGAACAACTGAAACACAGGGAGCCCAGAATAAGAAAGAGGGCCTTTAATCCTGTATATATTATTGTAATGTCTGGATACATCCTACAGTATATGAAGCAGATAATAAAAAAGTATTGGCAAAGTCCCCTGAAGGATGGTAGAAAGAATATGGAACTATTAAACCTTACCATCAGGGAATCCCCCGATACTACGTCAAACTTTAGGGACACCCAAATCAATAGGCCATGGCCTTGAACCTGAGGCTTACTCTTGTGAAGCTTATATGGGTAGCAGAGAAGCTTAGACTACCTATAGGCATGCCTAAGAGTTACTTCTGGAGAACCTCACTTTCTCTAAGCCCAACTCTACAAGTGAAATCATTGCCCTCCCCCCTACATGGACATGACATCCAGGGGTGAAAGTCTCCCTAGTGACGTGGGAGATGACTCCCAGGGATGAATCCAGCTCTGGCACCGTGGGATCAACAATTCCATTCTGACCAAAAGGGGGAAAAGAAGTGTAACTGATAAAGTATCAGTGGCAGAGAGAGTTCAAATAGAGTCGAGAGGCTACTCTGGAGATTGCTCTTATGCAAGATTCATTTAGACATTTCTACGATCATAACCTGCCAAACCCCAACTAGGGCCACTCCAGCCAATCCCAAAGAACACTTAGGGCAATATATGATTCCACAAGGGTTTCAGGCACTAGAGTAACTTTCCAGAAACCTACAACTTCCAGATGGGTCTCTGGTCCAGATAAGTCCTGAAGCTTGGCTCAACCTCTCTAGAACATCAGATCATCTCCCTACCTGATATTATGAAAAATTTAGAATGGCCACAGCTCAAACACCCTAAAGAGACAGAGAGAAAGATCAAATGTGATGATGGAGTTACACAGTGAAGACAGGATTTAACAAATGAATATGAATGCTGAATCATTAAATTGATATCTCTATTAGTCTCTCGCTTCTTAGAGAAGTTAGAAGTAAAAACCTAAAACTGTGGAATTATAATCCATGTCAAAATCTGAAACATGTCTACAACTAATTGTGGTGCTGTGCTTTGAAATTTATTGCATTTTTGTATATATGCTATTTTTCACAAAAAAGAGAAGGAAAAAAAGTTGATTGTGATGATAAAAAAATATTTAAGCCTTCTAGCCCCCTGTAGTCTGGAGCAGCTGGAAGGAAAAAAATCCGAGAGGATCGTATGGCAGCCCATGGGATCTGTCCTGTAACTACTTGTTGAAGAGTGCTTTGAAACTATTGTTTTTTTATTTCTTTGCTTTGTACATATGTTATACTATACAATAAAAAATTAATAAAAAAAGAGTTCATGAGTTAGTTCAGATGTCCTATCCAATAATCCAGAAATCCCTTCAAATCCCCTTTATTTTTCATAGTTACATTTTTTGCATTGTATTATAATTTTGAAAACATGTTTCCTACTGTAGATGATAAACTCCTAGAAAGGAAGGACCAAGACTTTTATATATCTCTGCTCTCAACCAGCATATCATAAATATTTAATAAATATTTTCAACCTTAAGGAAAATATGAACAACGCAAAGTTTATCTAATTAGTATATCACAAGTTTGTCTACACATAGGCTCATTTGTTTGACCAAAAAGCAATTTGATGAACAACTATGCATCTGGCAGACAGCAGATGCTTCCTAAATAAATGAAGGATCGGATGTATTAGGTTTTGCACTGTTAGGAAAATAAAGTTTAATAAAGCAAGAACTCTAACCTCAGTGAAAAGATAGCAATTTGAGAAGAGGAAGAATAACAAGTCATTTTGACTCAGTGTGACAGGTAGCATGATAGAGCAATGTTCAAGGTGTAGTAATGACAGAAAAGAAATAATAGGAAAATTAAGGAGGAAGTCACTTGAGGTGATGATTTTGGCAAGTTAAAAAAGACAAACAAAAGTTTCACAGGTGAAAACAGACAAAAAGCATTCCAGGTAGATGGAATAATTGAACCAGTAAGTATAAGAAACACTGGAGGGATGGACTAGAGGTAAAAGTGGAAAGACAGGCAAACAGCATACCATAGACCACATACTATACTATGGCAAAGTTCTTGACTTTATGTGTTGAGTAAGCAACCACAGTTTTACACAGGGTACTAACTATATCAAAAATAAATTTTTAAAACATAAAGGATATGATAAACTGATGAGATGTAAGATTAGAAGCATGGGCTCCACAGGAAAATCCAGTTGAGTGTTGCTGAGAGTCTCATGCAACTAATATAGTGATTGTGTAGATGAAGAGATATTTAACAAAAGTGAGAAAAAAGAGAATGAATTTGAAATTTTCCTTTAACATATGGATCATTGACTATCCTGCTTTATTCTATAAGCAAGTTCTCCACATATCATACTAGAGAGCCTTTTATTTACTTATCTGTATATTTTTATGGGTATAAAGCACAGAACCATGTACAATGTAGACTCAACATGTATAATTATTGATTAAAAGACAATCACAATTGTTCTTTGATGGCCTTTAACCCAGAGGTTTTATGTGATATTCAAAAAAATATCAAGTTGAGTAAAATTAAGTAGTACATAAAAAGTCAACAGAAATAACTCTGATATAGAAAACATTAAAATATTGCCTCTAGAAGAAAAAGATTACCTTTAAAGTTGCCACTGCCCAGCTTCTTTCCTGATCTATCCAAGAGGGAAGTTGATCACGTATTCTTTGTTGAGAATCCTTTAAAAAAATATAATTTTCATTGATACACTTGGTAAAATTCAGACTTTAAAAAAGAGTAACAATTGACTAATTATTTTTATGAATAGTATTTTGAAAATGCTCATTCTATGTATTATTTCTTTATTCTGTGTGTATTTTCCAATTTAGTAAAATTCTACATAAAACAAAGGTTAGATAACTGTTTAGACAAATATTATACTCCTTGCATTGTGTTTAATCATTTATGAATATTCAGAAAAATTCAAAGGTCATAAGAAACAACTATAAAAATTATATTAATTATGTCTTGAATTTCAGACATTATCTAGATTCTCTGTTTCAGCTTTGGGTGCACTGCTTTGAGGACTAATATTATCCATTGTATGTTCAAATAGAAAATTACCAGTGAAAAAGCTAAATATGAATAAAGTTATCAAAAGTTTTTAAAACTAACTTTTAAATTTCAGTTATATAAGAAAACATTCTTAGTTATGATACAATATTTGATTTTCTTAAAGATTACACATGTGTTCTTGAAATAAAGTACATATAACAGAAAAACAAGTGGTATTAATTTCTTAGTATTTAATTAAGATTATTCTTGAAGGAGATTTAGGGCAATAGAGGCAGAGGCATATTCCTTTAATCAAAGTATAATTTCTTTAAAGAAAATTAAACTATTATTGAAAGCAATAATAGAAAATTATTGCCTCCTGAAGAAAATTATATTTCATGAAGCCAAAGTCAGAACTATGTTCCAAGAGTGAAATACTAAGATTGTTATTTTAACTTACAGCTTTCCGCAGCATGTCTCCAACAATCACACCTGTAAATGTATCCCATTCCTAGTGAATAAAAATATGAGGAACATAAAAAATATAAAATTACTAACCAGTTAACTACTAAGTTACCAGTTACTAACTATTAACCAGTTAATAACATGATCTTAATGTCCCTGCAAGTGGCTTACAATGTAGCTTTCTAAGGATATGAAAAAAGCAGAACTCGCAAACCTTCCCACTTCTTCTAATAAAACATTAACATACAAAGAACTAGTTCATGTATCAACATAAAATATTAATATGAAATCTTCCAAGAATAATTTTATTAAAACAAAAAAACTCAACATTATAACTATGTGATTCTCAACATCTGAAAATTTAATGTCATATACAATTAATATTTATTCATTACCTGTCAGTTCGTTCTGTCATAACACTAATCCTCCTAAACAGTTAAGCAATAAGGAGTACCAAAAGTTTAAGAATAATATGTTAGCAAAAACACTGAGAAAAGTACTTATATTAACTTATTTTTCCCTAGAGATTTGGAGAAGACTACCAGTATTTCTTCTTTTTTATTTTTAGGCATATAATCAAGATTTATCAAATGTTGTGGAATCTAGTACTCAAAGAAAAATCCTGTACCTCCTTTACCCTGAGTTCCCCCAATCACATGATGCACTACAATACTATTTGTTACACATTAGCCAGCAAACAAAGCAAAATACATTACAATTTGAGAGCAATACGGACCAATTATCAAAGCAACAAACTTTCTGAGTCCACTTACTCTGGCCACCTACTCTTTAAATTGGAATTACGTAGGCACAAATAAGTAACATAGGAGTGATTACTATACTGCTACATGTGAGTTAGAGAAGAATGTTCCCCTTTTCCAATTATAATTTATTTATACTCCAGGAGAAAAAAATAGGGAATATAGTTTTATATTGCTTGGAACATACTGATCATCATGAAAAACTTTGCAGAGGAGGAGGGAAAGATGTCAAATAACAGAAACAAGGGGAGTCAAGTTAAATTCAGAAGAAACTATATAAGTCAGTCACAATATGTGCATAGAATACAGGCAGAACAGTGGAATCATTCATATTCTTTTAATCTCAAGTCTGAGGGGGAGGCAGAACATAGTAAATATCTGACCAACCAGACTTAAAGAGTATTAGGTCAAAGTTGCATTGTCCACATACCATTCCCTGGTACACTGGCTATGAGACTCTGACTTTATGATAATAGCATAATAATGAGGAAAATCATTTACAAATTACTTTTTAAGAATTAGAAGCAGACCAGGGATGGATTAGTAGCTGTACCTTGAGGGAGGTTCTTTTTAAGTTTGAGAAAGAGTTACAGGCAGATCAGAAATGAGGTCACAAAGAACGAAGAAAAATTATTCATAAAAAGATTAACATAAACTTGCAGGTCCAAGGAAGTTTCTGAGAACTGCCCAACCTTTGCTTCACCTGCTGACTCTGAACCAGTCAGTGGAGGTAATAAATAATATATTTTTACACCGATACTATTTCACTTTTCCTACTTATCATTTCTACTGCTTAGGCAGGGAAAGAAGAACATTGAATCCTGGTGTTCTGCATAAGTGAACCTGGGTTGAGAAGAATCTATGCAGCTAGGTAAGTAACTTAGTTTGATTTCTCTGCTTACCATCACTCCAGAACACTAGACTCATCCAGAAGGGAGTAAAGAACTGGAAATCAGCATCTTACTCTAAATTTCTAACTTAGTAAAAGATTGATAGATTGATATATAATTTCTAACCTAAAGTATTTTCTCATCTAATTATAAATCTACCCATTACTAAATTTCTATGTCAATTTAATATCCTTCTCCTTTGATTCCACTTACATTTTCTTGGAAAAGTTCAGGATGCATGCCTCGAACAAAATGCAAAGCGAACATCAACTGATCAGCCTGAAAAGAATGAGAGATGTCATCTTGTTTTTTATAATTCATGCTTTTGGAAGAGCATAGTCCCTAAATTTCAGCTCAGAAAATCAGTATTCTGCCTTCAAATCATCTAATTTTAATTCTAGGCAGGGGTGAGGGGTGGGGTTGGAGGATAGAGAAGGGTTAAAAATTTTTAGAGAAAGTACTAACGATTTTTAAAAAATAACTTATTCAGCCATATGAAATCCAACTGGGAGGTTTGGATTAGTTATTAACAACCAGATCAACTTTTGTATTACAATCTTCGATTTGGCATTGTGTAGGCTTAAACATCATTACAGGCAATTACTACAACTTTGTGCTCCTAAGTAGATATTAACTTTCAAAATTAAACAGGAAATTGTAGTGTGAACTCTAAATTTTCCACTTACTTAATAAAGAAGAGAGGTAATGCCAATTAAGTCAAAACAACAAATAATTCCTTCAATGTGCTATTACTTACAGAAAAGAAACAAAACGAAAACATAAGTAACTGACTATGACTAGATACCAAAGAAGAACCCATGAGATGATCAATATGCTACCAGTAAAACAAAATCTGAACAAGAAAAGGCTATGTCACAAAATAGATATATCAAAATAAACAAACACACACACATACACCAAATCATACTGAATGAGACTACCTAAAAACAGATCATGTTTAACTTATCAGAGAACTAGAAATATAGACTATTCTCAAAAAATTTCTGAGGAAAGGAAGAAGGGAGGATAGAAAAGCAAGGAGGAAATTAAAACTCAGACTCTGAGGGACAATCTGAGAAGACAAGTTAGAAGGGAAGAAGGAAAAAAAGTATAAGAATATAGGAATTATACACGAGAATTTAATAATTTGATACAGATTGTTAGGGGCTGTCAATAGTCTTAGAAGGATAATACCCTGAATCTACCTGCCTAAAATTAAATAACATATTTATCAAGAGTTTGAAAGCAACTATAACATTTACTTACAACTATAACACTGTAAATAAAAATTGGCTGCATTTCTAAGGACATTTTAAATTAAGTAAGAACCACAAATGTATATGGGATAAACAAAATTTGAGTTAATTAAATCATTTTTGTATTAAAACATAGTATATATTCTTCCAAAAAAGCAAAACTATGTCAGACATGAAGTATGACAAAGGATTAGCACAACTATGAGATGATGTGCCAAAAATGCATCTCTTAGATACATGGTACCTTTGAAAAATCAGTTTCGGTGTTTTAAAACTTAAATGTACTAGTTTTTTTTTTTTTTTACTTACATTTATGAGAAGAACATTTTTATCCACAAGGTGTACTTACTATTCTCTGAGATAGAGTGGGTCTCGTTTAACACTGCATCTCTACTGCCTATTTTTTTTTTTATTAATTGAAAAAAATTACAAGAAATACAAACATTCCCAACACATACACTCGATAATTCACAACATCATCACATAGTTGCATATTCATCATCATGATCATTTCCCAGAACATTAGCATCAATTCAGAGAAAGAAATAAAAAGGCAACAGGAAAATACAACAAACAGAAAAAAAAAAAGGATTTTACAGGCCATACCCCTTACTGATCCCTTTCATTGATCACTAGCATTTCAAACTAAATCTGTTTTAACATTTGTTCCCACTATTATTTATTTAATAAATAAATAAAATAATAAAATAATAAATAAATAAATTTATTTAACATTGTTCCTCCTATTATTTATTTTTATTCCATATATTCCTCTCATCTGTTGACAAGGTAGATAAAAAGGGGCATCAGACACAAGGTTTTCACAATCACACAGTCACATTGTGAAAGCTATATCATTATACAATCATCTTCAAGAAACATGGCTACTGGAACACAGCACCACATTTTCAGGCAGTTCCCTCCAGCCTCTCCATTACATCTTGGATAACAAGGTGATATCTACTTAATGCATAAGAATAACCTCCAGGATAACCTCTCGACACTGTTTGGAATCTCTCAGCCATTGACACTTTGTCCCATTTCACTCTTCCCCCTTTAGGTTGAGAAGGTTTTCTCAATCCCTTGATGCTAAGTCTCAGCTCATTCTAAGATTTCTGTTCCACGTTGCCAGGAAGGTCTACACCCCTGGGAGTCATATCCCACGTAGGCAGGGGGAGGTTGGTGAGTCTGCTTGCTGTGTTGGCCGGAGAGAGAGGCCACATCTGAGCAACAAAAGAGGTTCTCTCAGGGGTGACTCTTAGGCTTAATTTTAAGAAGGCTTGACCTATCCCCTGTGGGGTTAAGTTTCATATGAACAAACCCCAAGACTGGGGGCTTGGCCTATAGCTTTGGTTGTCCACACGGCTTGTGAGAATATCAAGAATTTAACTTGGGGAAGTTGAGTTTTTCCCCATTCTCACCATTCCCCGAAGGGAACTTGGCAAATACTTTTCTACTCACTGATCAAATCACTCTGGGTTTCATCAGGGCATCACCTGGACAAACCAACAAAATCTCATGTCCTATACAAAGTTCCATGAACTTAATATGTTCAATGAACTAACTATCTACATAAGTTACATTAGGAGATGCACTAAATGAAAGTATAGATTTGTACCAAATAAACATTTTTTGCTTTAGTCTCACACATTAGTTGAAATTTTAAAATATTAAGTACCATCTATTTTCAGCACACTGCAGTAATGACATTCTTTTGTTTTTCCGAATGCAAAAACATTTTTTTAATTTGCATATTTAGTCACTATCATTATACACTCTAGGCATTCCTAGATTACACCATCTCAATCTTCATCATCTATCTTTCTTTCTGATTTCATTTATGCCCCCAGCCTTCCTCCCTCTATCATTCTCACATTCAGCTTCATTCAGTGTTTTAACATAATTGTATTACAGTTCGGTAGTATTGTGCTGTCCATTTCTGAGTTTTTATATTCAGTCCTGTTGCACAATCTGTATCCTTTCAGCTTCAATTATACAATATCTCACCCTATTTCTATTTCCTGATGGTCTCTGTTATCAATGAAATAATCCAAGTTTATTTACTAATGTCAGTTCATATCAGTGAGACCATACAGTATTTGTTCTTTTGTTTCTGGCTAATCACACTCAGCATAATGTCCTTAAGGTCCATTCATGTTGTTACATACTTCATAACTTTATTCTGTCTTATAGCTGCATAATATTCCATCTTATGCAAATGTCACAGTTTGATTTGGCAACTGTCTGTTGATGGACATATTGGCTGTTTCCATCTCTTGATAATTGTTAATAATGCTATTATAAACATTGGTGTGTAAATGTGCATTTGTGTCCTTGGCCTCGTGTCCTTTGAGTAGAGACAGCATATAGATGGGTCCTGTTTTTTAATCCATTCTGCCAGACTATGTCTTTTGATTGGAGAGTTTAATCCATTAACATTCAGTGTTATTACTGCATGGGTAGTACTTTCTTTTACTATTTTGTCTTCTGGATTTTATATGTCATATCTAATTTTCCTTCTTTTTACCTTTACTCATAGTCTTCTTTTCTACACTCTTCTCCACACCTCTCTCTTCTGTCTTTGTATCTGTCTCTAGTGTTTCCTTTAGTATTTCTTGCAGAGCTGGTCTCTTGGTCACAAATTCTCTCAGTGATTTTTTGTCTGAAAATGTTTTAATTTCTCTCTCATTTTTGAAGGACAATTTTGCTGGATATAGAATTCTTGGTTGGCAGTTTTTCTCTTTTAATAATTTAAATATATTATCCCACTGTCTTCTCGCCTCCATGGTTTCTGCTGAAAGAGCTGTGCAGTCTTATCGGGCTTCCCTTGTATGTGATGGATTGCTTTTCTCTTGCTACTTTCAAGATCCTCTCTTTCTCTTTGACCTCTGACATTCTGATTAGTAAATGTCTTGGAGTATGTCTATTTGGATCTATTCTCTTTGGGGTACGCTGCACTTCTTGGATCTGTAATTTTAAGTCTTTCATAAGAGTTGGGAAATTTTCAGTGATAATTTCCTCCATTAGTTTTTCTCCTCCTTTTCCCTTCTCTTCTCCTTCTGGGACACCCACAACACATATATTCGTGCACTTCATATTGTCTTTCAATTCCCTGAGTCCCTGCCCATATTTTTCCATTTTTTTCCCTATAGTTTCTGTTTCTTGTTGTATTTCAGATGTTCCGTCCTCCAGTTCAGAAATCCTATGTTCTGTCTCTCGAAATCTACCATTGTAGGTTTCCATTGTTTTTTTCATCTCTTCTACTGTATCTTTCATTCCCACAAGTTCTGTGATTTGTTTTTTCAGACTTTCAGTTTCTTCTTTTTGTTCTTTCCTTGCCTTCTTTATATCCTCCCTCAATTCATTGATTTGGTTTTTGATGAGGTTTTCCATGTCTGTTTGTACATTCTGAATTAATTGTTTCAGCTCCTGTATGTCATTTGAATTGTTGGTTTGTTCCTTTGACTGGGCCATATCTTCAATTTTCCTAGTGTGATTTTTTATTTTTTGCTGCGTCTAGGGATTTAATTACCTTAATCAGTTTATTCTGGAGATTACTTTCACTTCTTTTATCTAGGGTTTTCTTGCTGGATGAATTTGTTGTCTATCTGTTCTTTCACATTCAGTTCAGCTTTATCTGGACCTTTAGCTTAAGTTTAGTTTAACAGAGGAGAATTTTTCAGTTCTTGTTTTCTTGTTTCTTGCCCTGCTTGTGTGGTGTCTTTCCCCCCGCCACATTTAGGAGGGTCTACTTAGATATTATAGACCCCAGCCAGATTTTCCCAGACCAAACTGGCCTCCTACCAGGAGGAGAGAGTCACTTGCATTGGTTTTCCCTTAGGGTGAGACCAAGCAGGTTGAAAGACTTTCCTGTGACGTCTCTGGACTCTGTTTTTCTTATCCTGCCCAGTATGTGGCACTTGTCTGACTGCAGGTCCCACCAGCATAAGATGATGCGGTACCTTTAACTTTGGTAGAATCTCCTTGCTCGTGGCATGGTAGAGACAGAGGAGAGGTTGTAGGCTGGTTTTAATGGCTTCAAATTACCAAGCCCTGGTGTCTGAATTTCTTGACAGAGGGATTCCACCTGGATGGGGCTTCACCTCTCCCCTGGGGAAGGCACAGGCTCCAGATAAGCCCCCAAAAGAGCTCACTTCTGCCTATACCTGGGGCAGTTGCAGCCTGAAAAGTCCTGCCGCTGTATCCAGAGGTAGTCAAGCCTTTGTAGATACACAGCCACAAAAACCTGTTTCCTTTTTTTTTCCCCCTTTTTCTGTCAGTCCTGCCCCCTTGGCGCTGGGGCAAAAACGAGCAACCTCCACTTTGATCAGGTTCACCTAAGTTGGGGGCCTACTTTTAGTAGTCAGAATTTGTTAATTAGTTCCACAATTGGCGTTTGATTGTACCCAGTCCCTGCTGCTGGTAAAGTCCTTTCCTTTCCCCTCTGGGAAGTGGCCTATTGGGGAGGGGCACTGGCCGCCACAGCTTTGGAAACTCACGGTTTGGGGGGGTGTTTGCAGCCGGTCTAGCTGGTCCAGACTGGGGTATGCTGTGTGTGGCCAGGAGCTGTTCTGTACTGTTTCTGGTTATTTAGTAGTTGTTCTGGAGGACGAACTAAAATGCGCACGTTGTTAAGCCACCATCTTGACCTGGAAGTCCTCCTCTACTGCCTATTTTAATAGTCAACAAAGCAAATGTTTATTAAATGAATGTTCTCATATATGGACATTAAGAGCCCAGATCCAGACAGAGAGAATTTTACACAAATTCCATCTGGAATAGCAGTGATATTGAGCAAGCTTCCTCAGTTTTCTTTAGTTCCCTAATCTGTGAAAAAAAGGGGGAGGGGACGATAATAATAGTACCTACCAAATGGCATTATATAAGGCACTTAGCAAAATGCCTAGGACACTGTAAAAGCTCTGTAATAATAAATGTTAGTTATGATCTGTTTTACTAGTACTAGTAATAATAAATAAGAAGAACTTTACATTTCATTCAACATGTTTTAATGTTTCCTTTAGTAGAACACATGTATCAATTTGTAGGGAATTTATGTAGAAAAATAGCAACTGGCCTCTCAATTCCAGCAAGACATATATATATATGTCTATATATATATACATACATACACACATACATATTGAAACCACCCAGAACCAACCAGTTGTAGCAACTTTGCTTCTCTGTAACTTTTAAAACTTTTCTTATATGTAATTTTTCTTTTTGAGCTTGTTTTATAGGCAGTCACCCAACAGTTACATAACTTGAGCAAGCACAGAAATATGGTCCCGCATCCTTAGACAACCTCCAAGACACCAGGAAAAAAAAATATCTCTCCCAGAAGCAAGCTTGCATGAATGGGGAGGTATGTAGAGCAAATCCAATGCAAGATGTCCTTCAACAAGAGACATCCAGTCTGGAGCCTGCCTTACCATATATGGACAAATCTGTGCTAAATCATTAATCAAACTATAGTGTGCCAGTTTGAACCTGTGGTAGAACCCAGAAAAGCCATGTCCTTTAATCATCATTCAATATCACTGGCTGGGAGCTTTTTGATTGTTCCCATGGAGATATGACCTACCCAATTGTGAGTGGTAACTTCTGATTAGATGGCTTTTATGGAGTTGTGACTCCACCCATTCCAGGTGGGTCTTGATGTGCTTACTGGAATCCCTTAAAAAAGGAAGCTTTTGGGGGAGAGTGCCTTTTAGAACCACGCAGCCAGAGACCTTTGGAAAATGTCCCTGGGGGAGCTTCATGAAACAAGAAGCCTGGAGGGAAAGCTAGCAGATGCCACCATGTTCGCCATGTGCCTTTCCAGTTGAGAGAGAAACCCTGAACTTCATCAGCCTTTCTTGAGTGAAGGTAACCACTTGTGGGTGCCTTAGATTGGACATTTCTATAGACTTGCTTTAATTGTGACATTTTCATGACCTTAGAATTGTAAACTTACAACTAAATAAATTCCCCCTTTTTAAAAGCCATTCTGTTTTTGGTATACCACATCTAGTAAACTAGAACATACACCAAACTTAACTTTCCAATAGGGAATACGTACTTCCTAGCTCAATAAAATTTCCCTTTGAGGCAGTTTACAAGTTTAACTTCAGTATTTATGTGCAACTTTATGAATTCATGTGTATCACCTCAGTATTACTGTTGCATAACTTTATGAATTTATGTGCAATAGTGTTTATCAATTTATGAATTTATATATGAAATTACGTACTCCTAAAGTATGCAGAAAGCAGGGAGTAGAACAAAATGTCTGCGGCGTCTGTCTGCCCTTAGTCATATCCTCAGACCTTGCCTCTGATCATGTCTGCAGACCCTGCCTTGGGTCACGTCTGCAGACCCTGCTCAGGTCATGCCTACAGACCCTGCCTCAGGTTACATCCACAAAACAGGGGTCCTCTGCGCATGTCCCATCTCAGACAAAAGAAATTCCATACTTTTCCAGTGTTTACTGTCCATCCCCATAGTGACTCCCGCCTTGCTTACTAGCCTATATAATCTGGAAACTAAGAATATTTGGGGGCTCAGAGTTTGGACAAAAAGTCATCTGGGTCTGCCAGCAATAAAGTTTTGGCCACTTCTCAGAGGCTCAGGTGTTTTCTTGGGGAACTGGAGTTTTCAATACTTCATTTCAGCCCTCAAATCAGGGAGACATATTTGAGCCTTGCCTCCTGTTTCCTTGCTGGTCACCCTCACAATAAAGCTCTTTCTTTTCTCAAAACCCTGGTGTCAAAGAATTGACTCCTGTGTGTACCACGCAATGAACTCTTTCTTGACAATATATGCACATACATACATACACATACAAAGACATATGTACATGCCTATACATATATGTTCATGACTATTACAAAGAGCAGAGTAACTTTTATATTTAAAAAAATTAAATTGAATAATTAAAAAAAGTCTTAAAACTAAGTGCTTTCTAAAATAAAGCTGCTGATGATGAGGGGTCAATAAATTATAAAACTCTCATATATTGCTGGTAAGAATGAAATTGATGCAACCTTTTCTGGAGAGAAATTTTATATTCCCCTTTTACATTTTATATGCCCCTAAAATGAGGAATTTCAGTTCTGGAAATTTATGCAAAAGGATCATGTAAGTACAACTAGAGATAAGAATCTTTTTTGCAACACTGTCTAATGATAAGGGAAAAAATTAAACAACCTAAATGTTCAAAAGTTTATTCAACAGAACTATTAAACAGGCAAAAACTATCTGAATCAACTATTTTGGAACTCTGGAGTCCAAGAGAACAGTGTACAGTACCCAGGGAAGACTGGGAGGAAGAGGCTGGTGCATTATTTTAAATACGAATAAACTGTTCTATAACGCAGTGGTTACTTTTGTCCATCCCCCACTTTTGTGCCAGGCAGCAGTGGAGTTCAGTTCCTTCTAGTTCCTGGAAACTTGCTAGTTCCAGGGGAGGGACTAAAAATCCAGTTCCCCAATATCTAGCAGTAGCGTGTGCACGTGTGTGGAGGGGGTACGCCCAATTGCTGAATCACTCCTTTTGATAAGCTACTTAGATCACAGAGGTTCTAGCTCTGAGGGCAGCCACTGTTCTAATCAGTCTTAGACAAAGGCAGTGAAGGAGACTTAAAGAGAGCTGAAGGGCTGCATTTGCTGGGCAGGTGCTGAGTTTAAAAAGCGCAGCTTTGTGCAACCCTGGAAGAAGCTCCTGGTGCCCTTCCTGGCACCTCCCTTATAATTTCCCCAGCGAAGTATGGAGACAGCCAGCACTCCCATTTTGGGTTCTTCACCTTGTTCCAGCTGGGAAAAACCGACTTGGGAAACTCCTCTCTAGGAAGACCCGACCTCCCAAAATTTGCCCTCCAGGCAAAAGAACCTTGGGACAATGAAAGCAATACAAAAAAACAATTGAAGGGGGTAGCCTAGGGTAAAAGCTTACCAGATTTAAGTCCTGTAGGGGAACACTTGGAAGAGGGAGGAGGTCAGTACCCTGGGGAGTACAGGGGCATACAAAGTCCGGTAAACAGGGCAACTCCTAATGCCACTAGCAATCATAAAACCAGGACATGACACAAACCCAAAAAAGACTGTACTATGCATTCACCTTGGGCTGAACTTCCTGAAAGAAGGGCTGAACTCTAATGGAGAAGATCAGCCAATGCAGGGTCAATTTGCAAAAAGAGTGAAAGGTGTTACTGTATAGGTTTGCTTGGTTGTGTTAGCTCCTACACTCAAGAAAATGTCATATCACTAGCTGGATACAAAGTCAAGAAACAGGCATCTCAGGGAATATGTCCCAAGTTAACATTTTAAAATATTTAAAAAATACAGTGTACAAGTAGAATACATGAGAAAGAAACAGATGATGGTCCTTCCAAAGGAAAACGATGAAATCCAGAAAACATCAATGAAGAAGACCAGACTATGGACATAGATAAAAAAGGATCTTAAGTATGCTCTAGAAGATGAAGGGATTATGGAAGAACTAAAGGATATTGGGAAAACAATTAATGAATAATATGAGAATCTCAATAAAGACACAGAAATTTTAAAAAGCAACAAAACACCAACTACTGGCATTGAAGTCCAGAATAAATGAAATGAAACATTCCCAGAAGGGTTTCAGGGGTAGATTGCAGCTAGCAGAAGAAAGAATCAGTGAACTCAAAGACAACTGAAATGGGTCAGGCTGAAGCACTGAAAGGAATAAAGAATTATAAAAAGCAAAAATAGATTGAGGGACTTCTGCGATACCATCAAGCATACAAGTGTATGCATTACAAGGGTCCCAGAAGGAAAAGAGAAAAGAACAGAAGGAATATTTAAAGAAATAATGACAGAAAAGTTTGAAAACTTGGCAAAAGATGTGATTATAAACACCAAGAAGTCCAGAAAAACCAATCAGGATAAACTTGAAGAAAAGTATGACCTGTCACATACTGATCAAAGTGTCTAAAGCAAAGGATAAGCACTGAGTTCGGAAAGCTGCATGAGAAAAGCAATGTGTCATGTACATGGGGTTCCCAATAAGATCAAGTACCAATTTCTCATCAGAAACCATGGAGGCAAGAAGGTATTGGGTTTAATTACTTAGAAGTGTTGAGAGAAAACAGGAAAACAAGAAATAAAAGTCATTCGAATTAGAAAGGAAAAAGTACAATTTCCATATTGGTAATGACATGATCCCATATACAGAAATCCTGAAAAAATTCCATAACAAAGCCTGTAGAGCTAATAAATGAATTTAGCAAAGTAGCAGGGTACAAGATCAACATGCAAAAATCAGAAGTGTTTCTATATACCCACAATGAACAGTGAGAAGAAAAAATTCCATTCATAATGCAACTAAAAGAACGAAATTTCTAGGAATAAATCTAACCAAAGATATAAAAATGGTATAAAAAGAGAACTACAAAACATTACTAAAAGAAATCAAAGAAGACCTAAATAAATGGAAGGACGGTCTATGTTCATGGTAGACTAAATACTGTTAAGATGTCAATTCATTTTTTCTGTTGTCTTATTTCTTTTTCTGAATTGATGCAAATGTTCTAAGAAATGATCATGATCAGAAATATGTAAGTATGTGATGATGTGAATTACTGATTACGTATATAGAACAGAATGATCATATGTTAAGAATGCTTGGGTTTCTTTGTTGTCATTTTTAAAAAAAAATTTTTTTTAAAGATGTCAATTCTACTCAAAGTGATTTAAAGATTCAATGCTATCTCAATCAAAATTCCAACAATCTTTTTTGCAGAAATGGAAAGGTAAATAATCAAATTTATATGGAAGGGTAAAAGGCATTGGAAGAGAAAAATGAAATTGGAGAATCAATGGGGAAAGAAGACCCTCCTGAGCTAAAGGAAAAAGAAGCAAATTTTCTAAAATAAGCTCATTTATGAACAAACAAGTAAATGTTTATTAACAACAAAAATCCACTGAAGCAGTCCTACCTACCAAGTTCTAACTTACACATTTTATTTAGTTTTTCCCATATTGTAAATACTACTTTCTATCTAATATTATATTTGTGTGATTATAAGTCTACAGATAGATATGAACATAAGCATATTAGGATACAACATACGTGAAAGAAGCATACCAGGAAAAAAAAATGACTCTCCTGTAAATACTATCAGCAAGCAATCTCTGGTCTGTAAGAAAATCACCCTCTGTTAGGCAGATGCAGTGTTTCAAATAATAAAGTACAAAAGAATAATTTATATGGTATATAGGTATACACATAAGCAAGTGTTCAGTAAAACCCTGTTAAGTGTATAAAGGGTATTTATCAATAATTGTTAAGTGAGAAGATGTGTAGTGTTCTTAAGTATTAGATCAGAATTCAGCTTTAGAATTTCACAATTACTATCTAGATAATCCACTAAGATGTTTATTTTATATATCAATGGATATTTAAAATTCATTCCTTTTCTTCCTACTCTACAATATTCAAACTTCCAAAAATGTTCAATGAAAAGTATAAAATAGATGATATTTTATGAAGAAAAATCCTGCTTTTATCTCAATGGAGGTGATATGGCATAGAACTTGAATATATGTATAATAGCTATCATCATCTAAAGTAAAGAAATAAATGATTAAGATAAATAACACAATATATGCATTACTTCAAAGCCTTTATTGTTTAAAGATACAGAAAATTCTTTACTTTAGATACATTTACACATAACTTCACACATGGTATCAGTGTATTTATTTGACCACTTCTGCCTTTAAATTTGGGAAAATAATGTAGTCCCTAATGTTAATGGAGAGAAGGAAAGTCCCTGTCACATTATGATCTTCCAATTACCCACTGGATTTAGTAAGCTAACTGCTATTTATTACTGAGGTCAAATTCCAGAATGATGGTAAAACTGTCACACAACATGTGGCCAATAAATGGGTAATAGTGTTTACTCTTTGCCCCTTTTTCTGGTTTCAGAACATACTTCTGATACTAGGTATAATTACATGATCAGATAATACCAAATAATAGCACCCCACAGACATCATTATAAGGGGTACCACTTGGCCAGGCCAACTGGGATCTTCTTCTATGATTTTCCAAGCTGGAACTGGCAAAAGAAAGCTCTTTTGGGTTTGAATTCCAGTTTCAACACCCTCTAAAGCTGAGTAACATGGAGAAGGATTATTATTACCTCTAAAATTTCATTTTCTCCTTTGTATAATAAGTAACAGTGTAGGTAAGGCACTTAACCCAGAGTCTGGTACACTGTAAATTTTAAAAGGTGATAACTGTTATTATCATGTCATCAGTATACTGGTATACTACATATTATTAGAAAAGATATTTACTTCAAAAACATTCCTAAACCCAATGACTTTTACAAAATCTATGAAGCAAGAGAAAATATAATTCATTCCTTTTCTTCCTACTCTACAATATTCAAACTTTCAAAAATGTTCAATGAAAAGTATAAAATAGATGATATTTTATGAAGAAAAATCCTGCTTTAATCTCAATGGAGGTGATATGGCATAGAACTTGAATATATGTTTAAAGTTAAATCATACATTTTAATGAACAATTTTATGCAAGTTCAATTGTACTTCCATGAAACTGATAGGGTTTTTTTTTTTTTAGTAAATAATAATAAAAGTTTCAAAGCTATCTAAGCAGAAGAAAATCATCCTAATTATCAAGATTTACTTTATGAGTCATAAGTTGCAAAATTTTGACACACTCAATCACAGAACTTCTATTTTTTTAATATGAAAAATATGTATTTGGTAGGAAAAAATCAGAATCTAAATAATTTATAAGATAAATACAATCATGTCATTACTATTTTATTTTAAAACATAATATCCCATCTGAATTTTACTCAATCAACCAGCAATTCAGCTGATGAGGGAGTCAAAGGCATAAACATACCAGGAATTTGCATGAAAAAAACTTCTTTTCATACCTTACTATTCTTTTATACCATTTCAGATCCTTTCTGAAAGTAAGTCTTGGGGAAAGAGAAACTAGGAATATGCCCTCCTACTCCTCTCTCTAAACTTTTTCTGTACATTCACCCAAAATAGTTGGAAACTAGTTAACACTCCAACAACTTCCATACTTTTCTTCTATTACTTTCTCCTTCAAATGATAAACTGGGATGAAGAAATGGTATGCAACTTATATGTAGTTTTTTAATGATCATAAAGTTTGGGGAACTCAATATGCTACTTATACAGCTGTCTAAAATACTTAGGTTATTGAAAACAAATTTTTTTTGAAGGAAAAAAAAAGAATGACATAAGCTAATAATCTAAGCTGAAATTACCAGACAGCTTTCTCTGGTTTAATTTGTTAAAAGTCTAAATTTTCTGCTACAAAACAAATCATTTTCATGTTCCAAGTCAATTTACATTCAGTTCAATATGATATGGATACTACCAAAACTTAGTCTCTCTCCATTTCAAGAGTCCAATGTTGTTATACAGTTGTCACCAACACAGCAGCAAAATCAACATGAGAGAAACTGTGGCAAGTAGTTTAATGTTAAGCTTTTACTAACATGAAATTGGTTCCATAGTAAGTAAAGTTGTAGTGCTAAATCTTGAGAGATGCACCTCATTATGCTGTGATTAAGAGGCCTTTTGAATTTTTATTCATCAGCGAAACCCTATAGGATACTGAATTCATGATGTATATGTTTAATTATACAGAAATACGAATTTTACAAAATGGATATTTTATCATCAATTAAAACCATGTCTTAAGAATTGTAAACCCAAGCAATTTTCTTAAGATTTCCAACTGCTCGCAACAGAAAAATGTTACTCAAGATTGTGGAAAATTCCATTTGGGTACTAAAATGTTAAGGATGATAAAGCCTTTCAACCTCTCTCCTAGTACAACATATTTTTAAAAAGTAAAGTGACTTTACTACAGTTCACCATCTGAAACTGAATACTTTTATAATGAAAAAATAGATAATCTAATATCCAACAGTAGTACAGCAGCTAAGTTAAGCATTTTGAATTAAGTATTAGATGATCATATTATGGGATACCACGCAATCACCAATAACAATGCGGTTAACATCAATTTACGCTCATGGAAAGATCTCTAAGACTTATTACAAGAAAAGGAAAGCTACAGAACATTATATATAGTAAGGAAAATAAAAAACTATATCTATAGATTTGTTTATATGAACATAAAGACAGAGGAAAAGGACAATAAGGAACAAATCAAACTGTAAACTGGTTTATTCTAATGAAGGAGGAAAAGTGGGAGGAGAGGGTAAAATGGATCTAAGATTTTTCTAAAGTTTTTTTCCATAGAATTTTAAACTCTTTCTGAGAATATTTTAATTTTTGTTTATGTAATAAAGAATTTCAATGTATTATGCATGAAATAATGCATTAAACAAATTTCTAGTGATATCATGAAATCTATAACTCATAAAACTCTCCCACCATGGTCATCCTCATATTCTAGGATTATAACATTTTAGTGACAGAATGGTCCTTTGTTTACAACCCCTCATTTTATACAAGTTAAAACTGAAGCCCAAACAGGTGATTTCTAGAATCATAGTTAACAACAAGACCTTTAAAAGAAAAATATAAGTCCACAATTCTCATTAACAAAGGAATTCTGCAGAAGTTCTCTACTATACTTCTTTGAATTACCTATAAGATTACTTATTAAAGTGCTGAAAGGTATTTTGAAGGATTTATTTCAGTCTCAAGTCAATGATCTTGACAACATTACTCTAGTAATAAAAATAACTATCCCATTCTAAAGAATAATTAACCTATATTTTTAAAAATTTCTAAGATGCCTGTATAATTGGGTCATATAACTATTTCTCTCAGTTAATTGCCTTTATACAAAGCTCCTTTTTAGCAGTACTGTGTGTCATACACTATACCCAAAGACTGATATTAAAGAAAAAATAAATCCTAAGTAAAAAGCCTCTGTGTTTCCCATAATGTTCAAAAACTTTTAAAATATTTTTCATTGTATTTTTCTGGAGACCTTATGATGACTTGCATGATAAATTTCTGTCATAATTCAAGATCAAATATTAGTTTGCTTCCTAATGCTAAGAATGGGGAACAATTTTTCTCTCCGTGCCGACTCAGAGACACATGGCAATGTCCGGAGGAAGATTTGGGTGGGTGGGTGGGAATTTGCTACTGGTATCAGTTGGTAAAGGCCAAGGATACTGCTAAACAGCCTACAAACCACAGAGAGCCCCCCACAACAAAGAAGTACAGCCCAAAGTGCAAATAGCATCAAGGCAGAGAAACCCTGGCAAGATAACGTACTACATAAACCATTGCAGTTCCTTCTTTCAGGGAGTACTGACTGGAATGTTCAGAGCTAACTCTGCTCAGAACACACTATTTGCTCTCCCTTCCTCACTTTTCTCTCTATTATATCCCCAAATGTTGGAAGACATTCTAGTTAGTAATTAATATTTTCTGGGAAAATATCAGAAATACCAACTTCAGTACATTTTCAGTAGGTGAAGAATTATATGACTTTACTATAAACATTATATTAAATCAAGAATCAAGTAGTACTTTATACTTGAAAAACATAATATACCCTACCTTAAATAGACAACGGCATATATATTCATATACCATATGTTTTAATGAGCTGATAAGAGACTGGATTCTCTGTTCCATATTTTCAGAATCCTATAGATTACAATTTGAAAATTGAAGACAATTAGGAAATTGATAAAACAGTCAAAAGATATCCCATAGTTTATTCATTCTTATATACTGTTTCCCCAGACTCAAAGCTGATTCTGGAACAAGGATCTTTGTCCAGCAAACTCACTCTGATTTAAGTACCTTAAACTTGAACAGTAATACAATAAAAGATGTATTCTGTTTAATGTATGGAATTAAAGATTTCAATAATTAAAAATTATCAACAATTTCCAATAAAACAATATGAATTGAATTTGACTATATCAATTTCACTAATACTGGCATTAAAAATACGATCTGAAATGCCTAGACGCCAGCAAAAAATAGCAAATCACACTAGGAAAATTGAAGATATGGCCCAGTCAAAGGAACAAACCAACAATTCAAATGACATACAGGAGCTGAAACAATTAATTCAGAATATACGAACAGACATGAAAATATACAATCTGCATCAACATGTGTTAATAAAGCCATTTAAATTACACGTATTGTAATTACCAATCCAGCCCCAAAATAATATTATCAAAGCACTCTGGAAATATTTCTCATCCTCAGTATGAGAAGCTGAACAATCTTAAATCATGCCTTCCATGTTGAGTAAGGATGGACAATAACTTTGAAATATATGCGGTAACACTCACATCCACTTTTAGTTTGGATCTCCTTTTGCACTTCCATTGTAAAACAGAAGGTGGAGTTAAAGTCATGATTTGATAGAGTATCATTAATGGCTTTTTCCTTTGATTAATGAAAAATGGCTTGGGATAGGAATGTGGGATGGGAAAGCTTTAATTATGGGCCTTTTCCCTAATAGTGATATGAGTTGTACATCTCACTTCAGGTAGTATATAGAGACTATATATCTTACAATTAACCCAAGGATGCTATGCTGTGAGGAAGCCAAGCCTCAAGAAGAGTCCATATAAAAGTAAGCACTCTAGTAAACAGTTCTGGTCATCAGTATAGGAGCTGGTTAAATAAAGTATGATATAGCCTCGCAACCTAAAACTATTGTGTAAGCCTACGTTTATTGAAATGAAAGTTGTCTACAATATATTAACCAGTTTTTAAAAGAATAGTATAATAACTTTTTGTTTAAAACAAAGTGTTATCCTTTAAATATATCCTCTTCTCCACTAGAATATAAACTTGATAAAGCAGAGATTTTTGTCTGTTTTCTACAAAGTTGTAGCCCCATTATCTAGAACAATACTTGGCATATATTACAGCATGAACAACAAGAATATACAGTGAAATGTTAAATGTTGTTTTCCCTGGGTGGCAGGATTATGTGGATAATTTCTTATCTCTATACCTTCATGAATTATCTGTTTTAATGATCACCTTTTACTTATTAATATACTCAGAAAAGAAATCATTTCCTCTTAAAAGATGTCAGCTTAAAACTCTTCATTAACATGTGATTAACAAACTGATTTCTTTTAAATATAGTTTAAAAGTGTTATATGTAGTCTTCTGAAAATATAATTCTATGCAAATTTTCTCAGGAAATTACTGTTTTTAAGCACCAAAATAAAGTGCCCACTCATTCATTCCCAACTGCAGGGTAATCAACAACATACCTGTTTGTTTTGCAGAGCTCGTTGGAAAAGTCGGAGAAATGCAGCCAAACTAAAACGGTACATGTTATTAATTTTGGATAAGTCAGAAATAATGAAGTACATCTTGCTGGCACTCTCAGCCAGAGGGAGATAGGCATCCCGCTCCTGTGAATTATTGAAGGAGAAAATGCCTTAGAATTGGAACAGCTTTACTGCCATCTACAGGCCACTATGCACATATCTAGGAACACTCTTACTGTGTAACTATACACATTCAACAACTAAAGATGAAGAATCACAGAATCTCATAACTAAAAGGAATAGTATAATCTAGTTTTTCTTCCTTATTTTTATGAAACTGAAGATCTTATATTATACCCTAAATACTTTCAGATGACAGATCTAGGAATAGTTTATGGATTGGGTTTAAAGAGCACTTGTACTAGGAATAAGAAAGTTAAGTGGACTGACACACGATTGTGATCAGAAAATAGATGTTGCAATTCACATTTCAGAAGATGACCAGTTAAGGTAATAAAAGAGGGCATGGCACAACCAGGATATACTAGCAGTAGCAAAAAAGTCTCAACTATGAAACTAGGATATAGGATTGGTACCAACAAGAACACCATTGAAGTAGAAGTGGAGAAGACGACTGTAACAGACGTCCACATAGGAATACTGAAGCACCTAGTATGGTTGAAATGTATACACAGGAAAAGCCATTAACCACAGAGGCTTGTATTGAGGCTGAAGGTAAAGGACAGCAGGAATGAGAGGATCGTAGGAATAAATGGCCTCAAGGTTCTGAATGGAACTCTTGAGAAGTTTCCTGTCTGATCCAAACACCAGGGTTATAAATATTTGTAAAATTATGTGTGTGACTTAATGTCTGCTAAGAAAAAGAAGGCACAGAAAGTTCAAAACCTTTTCGTAGAGAATGGCAGTCTCCACAACACCTGAAAAGTCTAACGCTGGTAGAGAACGTGGGGTGTTTCCAATTCAGTCCAATTATTTTACCTTCTCAGCCAAGATTAAACTTTGCAGATGTTATGTAACTATCATTCTGTACAAAAGGATTCTAGAAGAGCTCTTCCTAAGTGAAGAAAGTAATAATAAATAAGCTTAGAAGTTGAGCAACGACTAAAGAATAGGAAAGAAAATTTAGAAAGTGACTGAGGTGCATGAGAAAGATTTAAAGAGTATCAGTGAGGGTATTGGTCAGATTGGAACCTAGGAATTCACAGTGGTATTAACCTGCCTGGTTGTACAATTTTCTCCAGCAGCACTCAGTCACTAGAATGCAGGCAAGGAAAAGATGTTCAGATCTATAGGGTTGGAATTTTGCTGAAGGAAGAAGTATCAAAAGAATAAAATAAAAAGGTTGAATGCATTTGTAAGAAAATAGTTCAGATCATCACACTTTTTTGGGTCCAGAATAAGTCCAGAAGAAAATGTGTTTAATAGAAGAATAATTTTCAACCTTTGTCATTAATATATTAAACTTGTCTTAACATAAGAAAGTTCCAAATATGGTATAGACGTTCTCTAATGTTCATTTTCAATATGCAGCAGTACAAAATTATACCTCTACCTTAGATAAACATTATGCCAGAAAACAGTAGTACCCAGCAGTATACACTGACCAGCAAACCATATCCCTGATGCCCCAAATTTTAACTCTCTCTCTATAATAAGAATTAGGCCCAAAGCCCTCATATTTCTAAACAGCTTTTTTTTGGATATCATCTTTCCCCTGATGGTCTGAGGATAATTTAATAATGCTAATTCTATGATATAATGTAAATGTTTAAGGAAACATGATATAAAATCACAAATGAGGAAGTAATTACTTGATCAAGGGAAATTTGGAGTTTGTAAGATTCTTTAAGTGACTCTTGAATAAGTGCACTGCTTGCTTTTGTCTGATTCAAAGACTCAATCAAATCCTTATTTTCTAAAATATTGCCTTGAGATGTAGCAAGGGTCTGTAGGAAAAGAAAATAAAATAATATGAACATTATTATGCCTATAAAAATAATCAATAAAAAAGTCCATAATAACTATCATTTAGTCATGTTAATAGGAATTTACCTCATTTTAAAAGAATTTCAACATTTATAGTCTTCTTATATCAAACAATTTGGTAAATCATATGGTATTGTATCATTACTAAGCATTATATATGCATTAATTTTATTAATCTCATAAAACTAAGCAATACCTGGTAGCATAGAGTGACTGAATTTCATGTATTCTGCCTATCTTTTAATGCTTCTTAAAATTCTGAGCATATAAAAGATAATTAAATATTAGACATTATTAGCTAAAATTTAGCTAAAACTTGTTTGTCTCAAACATTGTTCCCTAAGATTCTATATTCCAAAAGATATTTACCTTTTTTCTGTTTGAATTTGACTTTGAGATTTATTTTTGCTCATAAAAGAAAAAAGTAATATAAAAAAGAATCCAGAATGATTATATTTTACCTCTAAAAGAGATTCTTCAAGTTTGGATAGCTGTATTTTCTTATCTTCTTCATGTTGTAATAATTTTGTTTTCTGTTCCTCTAAGTCAGGTTTCTCATGCTGAATGGTTAAAGCCAACAGCTTAAAATAAAAAAGACAATATTCTAGAGATAAGGGTAAAAAAAGGAAAAAAAATCTCCAACAGGCCATGTATTCTTACCAAATATTACACAGTATTACTACAGTATGTACCTCATTTGATTCTTTTAAGTAAAACATATGAGATACTTTCTCAATTATTTCTGCCTAAAAGGAGATAAAGGAACAATTAAATTGATCATTAAAATTTTAAATATTAGAAGAGCTTTAAGAAATTGCACTAAAATGTCAATATATAGTATTTAGTGCAAAACCTAGATTAAACATATCAAAATTAGGGAAAGCAGAATTTTACTTAAATGATAAATGATGTTAAGAAATGAAAAGATATCATAAAGTACTATATCATAAAAACGACTGAGAAATCACTTCCCACACATTAGATGGTGAAAATTAGAAGACAAGTAAGTGGTGGTGGGGAAATAGAGAAATTGGAATCTTCATATACCGTTTGCAGAAGTGGAAAATAGTGCAGACTATTGGAAAACAGTTTGTCAGTTCCTTCAAAATTTTGTTTAACTTTGTTTAAACAAAGCATATGACCCACTAAATCCACTAAAAAAAAGTGAATTGTATACTTTATGTGGGTAAATTGCATGTATATGAATTACAAAGCTATTTAAAAATACTACAACACATTTTTATATTTACACTTTAAAATAGGGAACGGCATTGACATAAAATGTCAAAATTTAATTCAAAACCCTGCTGTTTAAGGATCTTCACTCGTTCTTGCTAAAGTAACACCTAAATAGCCCATTTCAGTGATTACCATGGATATCTTTTAGAGAGAGCAACATTGTAAATTAATTCTGATAAATTTTAAGTAATTGATACATCATTTCAATTATAAGAAGTATCAGTTCAATCAAATAACATTGTTTATAGAAATCCATACTCTGAGTCATAGGGTAACAAAATCATGTAAGTCAAAAGAAGAATAATCTATTGCTAGATGAGTAAAAAAAGTGGTATTCAAAGAGTTAACAGTCATCATATCTTTAAAGAAGAAAAAACTGAGTGGGGATGTATATAAGAAAAAAGTCTAAGCATGAAAAATAAGTTTGAAATCCATGCAATAATTCTTAACTGTGATGACTATACACAGATAAACTGAATGGTGAGATGCATATGTTATAATAAGAAAAAAACTGGACTGAGAGTCAAAAACCCTCAACTGGCTGAATAGGTAAATTGATGCAATTTTCACAATTAAGCTTAAATTTTCACAACTAAAAAATAATGCAGCTGATCTTAATCTCTATGCTCCTGCCATTTCTCAAATTCTACCATCAATGATAGAAATCAACTTGAAAATTTGAGTTATATTAAAAGCAGTAGCAATTTGACAAATTAATCAACAAATGTACAAGTCTAATGATAAATGAAATAAGGTCAAATGCTTCATTTTAACTTATAAGAATCTTTCAAAATCATCAGTTTGAATATTAATTAATTTAACAAGATTGTTTTTTAATCAAAATATCTAATAAGTACCCAAAGCTAAAATTTCTAAGGTAAATTAGAATTGTCCATTTATACCTGTCCTCGTAATCCACTTCTTGTTGTTGTAAAGTTAACCTCAGTAACAATAGATGCCGCATCCGGTGGAATAAAAGGATTTGGGTTTCTTGTTGACAAAAAAAGGCGAAACTCTTCATTGTAGTCAATAATTTTGTCACCTATTTGTACCACATAACGTGGTCCTAATTAAAAAAAAATGGCACAATTAGCTGCTTTGACTATTCTCAATTTTACTACATTATATTTAAAAATATCATTTTCCAAAATAGTTTGCATTATAGATTTTCCAATAGAGTACATAGGACAGAAAAACTAAACTAACCAATATACTATTAATCAGAATGCTTAATTAATTGTCATTTATGCAAGCAATATTCATTAAGATGATCCTGGAGTATTGAATCGTCAAAAGTATATACTTATATTCAATATGGTAAATGTTTCATATTCTAGATCTTTCTGAAATAAATGGTTGATTATGGATCACAACAATAAAAACTCTCAAATAGACATTACTTTTTATCTCTGAATACATCAGTTAAAAAGAGTTTATTATTGCACTACTATTTAAGATGTAATACCGAAGACAAAAGAACTGGTATAAACCTAGAATTATCAATATAAGAGTAATTACAAAGATATTAACATCAAAAAAATAGTTACTGGGACTGTACACACAGGGTGATTCATAAAAGAAATTAAGAAAAAAATAAAGTTCTGATTTATTAAGAAGTATATTCTAAAATTTTTAAAAGGCGATATGAATAACAAAAAAATACAGGAATACAGAGAAATGTATCAACAATTATACTCATAAGATTTTAAACTGATAAATAAGAATTGATTTTTTAGGTATAAACATATATTGTTCAAGGGTATTTTTCAAAAGTTGAGAAAAACATCATAAGAATTTTTGAGAATCCCAGCATAGTTTTAATTTTTTAATTTAATAAAAAAAATAAGTTCAAGTAAAAACTGAACACTTGATGACAGAGGATATACAAATAAAAAAAAAACAATATAAAAAAAAGTTGACCTTTATTCAGTATCAGGAAAGTACAAATTTAAAATCACAGTGTAATACTCTGCACTAAGCAGAATGACTTGATTAAGCCTAAGCAGGATATATGCAACGAAAACCAATCCTACAGACATCATAGTTAAGCAGCTGAAAACCAACGATAACGGAAAATTTTTAAAGCATCCAGAGAAAATGACACATCATTTATAAAGGAGTAACAATAAAACCAACAGATAATTTCTCAGCAGAAATGCTGTAAGCCAGAAGACAATGGAACAAAACTGCCAACCCAGAGATCTAGACTAAGCCAAAAAAAATCTTTTAAAAATAAGAGGAAAAAAAGATGCTTTCAGACAAAAACTGGGAATTTTTCCAGAAAGACTTCAATAAATGAATACTAAAATAAATACTCTAGGCAGAAGAAAGATAATACAGATGGAATGAGAAGATAATGAAAATGGTGGGAGAATCTAATAACAGCAGAAAGGGGAAATGTATATAAATGTCGAATCAAAAACAACAATTATAAAAACATATACAGCATGACAATGCATTACAACAATAATGTAAAGGCAAGAGGGTTTATGTGGAGTTAAAGTACAGAACTGGGGAAGTAGCAAAATATTTATTTGTATTATTGTTAGTAAGACAACAATGCATATTGTTTTCTCTACAAAAACCATTAAAAGAATAATAAAAAATAACTGATCCAAAAGAGACAAAATACAAACAGGTCAGTTAATAAACTGCATCGTTTACTATATAAGGTGAATTGTATTAATTTGCATTAAAATACTAACATTTTCATAGTGAATAAAAATGCAAAACCAAACTATAGAAAAAGGGTGTGGCAAAATGGTGGAATAGGAAGGTGTGGAATTTAGGTCATCCTCTAAGGCAGCTTATAAATAGCCAGGAATTGTCTGGAACAATTGTTAGGGAGACTTCTGTGACCAGACACAAATTGCAGGCCAGTATGGAATGGGTACAAGAGCCAAGATCATAGCGCAGAATAGGGTCTCTAAAACTGTGGAGGCTGGCACCTGCCCCCCATTGGCACAGCAGGCTGTTTTGGAATCACTTCCCTATGGGAAAAGGAAGCAGTCTCTACTAGGAGCAATGGAAGGCAGCTGAACCAAGCTTCAATTTGTAGATTTATTAACAAATTTGGACAGCTGAAAACAAGCTCTGAACACATACCCAAAACAGAATAGATCCACACAGAATGACTCCAAGACAGTTACTAATCAGATTGTTAAAGGTCAAAGATAAAGAGAGAATTCTGAAAGCAGCAAGAGAAAAATTATCTATCCTATACAAGGGAAGCTTGCTAAGACTATGTGAGGATTTCTCAGCAGAAAACTTGGAGGCAAGAAGGTAGTGATACGACAAATCATAAGATACTGAAAGAGAAAATTCTACATTCAGCAAAACTATCCTTCAAACATGAGGGAGAGTTTAAAATATTTTCAGACAAATAGACACTGAGAAAGTTTGTGAACAAGAGAGCTGCTCTACAAGAAATACTAAAGTGAGCACTATATGCAGTTAGGAAAAGACAGAAGAGAGAGGTTTGGAGAAGAGCACAGAAATGAGGATTATTAGGAAGAGTTAAAAGAAAAAAAGATACAACATAAAATCTAAAAGACAAAATGGTACTGCCTTCACAGTAATAACATTAAATGTCAATGGATTAAACTCCCCAATCAAAACACATAGACAGGCAAAATGGATTTAAAAAACAGGACTCATTTATATGCTGTCTATAAGAGACTCACTTTAGAGACAAGGACAAAAATAGGTTGAAAGTAAAAGGTTGAAAAAGATATTTCATGCAAAGAACAACCAGAAAAGAGTATGGGTAACTAAATTAATATCAGACAAATTAGACTATTTGAAAATTGCATTTTAAAATAGACAGTATTTTAAAACTTCAATTTCTGTGTGAGACCAAAGAAAGATGTTATTTGGTACAAAATTTATATTTTCTGTAGCACACAATCTAATTTAATCTGTATGGTCAGTTGATTTAACAACATACTTATACGGCACCTAGAATAGGGAATGAGATCTTGTTATTCTGTACAGGTTAATATAATACCCCAATACATCCCAGAGTATCTTGTATATAAACGTTGAATTTAAAAACAATAATTATAACAGCAGAAAAGAAAAAACATATATTACAAAGTCCCCTTGAGGGACTGGGGAAAAATACAGAAATATTAAACTTCCTCAGCACATGAATTCCTGATATTCACATAAGAGTTAAGAACTTCCAATTTAATAAGTCAAGCTCTCCATCTTGCAGCTTGCCCTTATGAAACTTATGAAACAAAGGATAAGCTAACCCTACTTAAAATTATGCCTAAGATTCACCCCAAGAGAACCTTCTTTGTTACTTAGGTGGGGCCTCTCTTTCTAAGCCGACTCTGCAAATAAAACCACTACCCTCTCCCCTACATGGGATAAAGGGTGTAAGTCTCCCTGACAATGTAGGAAATGACCAGGGAGACTTACAGGGCCCTGGCATGATGGGATTCAGAATGCTTTCTTGACCAAAAAGGGGAAAAGAAATGAAACAAAATAAAGTTTCAGTGGTTAAGAGATTTCAAATAGAGTTGCAAAGCTATTCTGGAGGTTATTTTTGTGTATTATATATATATTCCTGTTTTTGTCTCTAGTGTATTAGAACAGCTAGAAGGAAATAAATGAGACTACAGAAATGCAAAGCAGCAGACCTGATTCTTAATGATGACTTTATAACATCATTTTAACATTTTAACATTCTTAAAAGCTGACTATATGTACAGCTTTTATCATGTGACCAGGTGATTGTGAAAACCTTGTGAATGACCTCACTCCCTTTACCCAATGTATAGCAGATGAGTTACAAAAAAAAAAAAAAGAAGAAGACAAAAAATAAATAAATAATGGTAGAGGGAAGATAGGGAGTATGGAATGTTCTGGGTATTCTTTTTTATTTTATTTTATTTTTGGAGTAGTCAAAAAGATCTAAAATTGATTGTGATAATGAATTGACAATTATATAGTGATACTTTGAAGCATTGATTGTATACCTTGGAAGGATTATATGGTATACGAATATATCTCAATAATAATGCATTTTACAAAAGTAACCAAATGAGTTATCTCCACACTCAAAAAACAAAAATAGGGTGCACGAGTAGTTCAGTGTTAGAATGCTCACCTTTCATGTGGGAGACCCGGGTTCCATTCCCAGACTAGGCACCACCCCCCTCAAATAAATAAATAACCCCCTCAGATAAATAAATAAATAATCCCCTCAGATAAATAAATAAATAAATAAATAAATAAATAAATAAATAACTTTATACTGCTTATGAGATTCACTTTAAAAATAAGAAAAACAGAAAGATTCAAAGTAAAAGAATAGAGAAGTATACCATGCTAACATTAACCAAAAAAAATGAGTGTAACTATTCTACTATTCTACTAAGGCTTAAAGTATTACTAGAGATAAAGAAGGGTATTTCATAATTATAAACAGAATAACCCAATAGAAGTAACAACAGAATAACAACACAATTTCAAATATATCGTAATATCAAAATATATAAAGCAAAAAACTTCAGAACTAAAAGAAAAACAAACTGAAAATCATAATGAAAATCTTTAAGATATTTCTCTCAGTATATAATAGAACAAACAGAAACAAAAACAAAATATATGGATCTGAACATCACAGTTAACAAACTTGAATTCATTGACCTGTAGGGAAAACTGAACCAAACAACAGCAAAATTCATACAATTTTCAAGTGTACATGGATCATTTCTGAAAATCAACCAAACGTTAGATCATAAAGACAGCTTCATCAGAATTTTAAAAATTAAAATTCAGAATAAATTCCCTGCCAATAATTGAGGTAGACTAGCTACAAATAACAAGAGACAAAAAAAAAATCTCCACCTCCTTAAAATTAAACAATACAATGCTAAGTAATTCATAACTCAAAGAATAAATCAAAATTTGTGACATGAAACTGAAGAATGGTGTAAAGGGAAATGCACAGATGTATATTAGGAAAAAAGAAAGAATGAATATTAATATTTTAAATTTTCAGTTCAAGAATCTAGAAAATAAAAGGCCAAATAAACCTAAAGGAAATAAGAGCAATAAAACCAATTAAAAATACAGTAGAGAAAATCAATGAAGCTAACAATTGGTATTTTGAAAAGATGAGTAAAACTGAGACATACCTAGCAAGATTGCTGAAGGAACCAAAAAGAAAAAATATAAATTCAGGAAAAAGGGAATATCATTACAAACCCAACAAACATGAAAAAGATAATAAAATATGATTAAAAGATACATTTGACAGAGTGACATCATTGACACGGTGATGTAAGACACTGCTGAATAATCCTCCACAGAGATTTAGAGAATAAAAAACAAATTCCACTTGTTTAGAACTCCAGAGGATGGTAGAGGCAGAAGAAAGACTCCACCAATGCTGAACTGAAGAAACAGAAAAATCTCAGGTAGGAGAATTCCTTTCCATATGCCAGTTGGTTCCCATTACCAGCCCCCTATCCCCCAATTTTTACTTGGTTCTTACAGCTTGGGAGTCACACAGAGGCAGCATGGCCTTGCTCCATCCCACCATGGACTGAGACTGTAGAGCATCTCAGAACAGGGAGTTACAACTCCACACATATTCAGGCACAGGGAACTAAGACCCATGAGACCCAAGCTGCTAAAGATTTCTGCATACAAAAGGATCCCCAGGGCAAAAATAAAACAAAACAAAACACAGAGAAAGAGAGAGACTGCCATAGAAAGAGAGACTGCCATAGAAATATAAGAAGTTAACTTTCAGAAAAACTGTTATGCCCTCACTCAATCCAGTGCCCCTTGGACACCTAAAGGTAAAACAGATTTTTGAGGTTGTCCACCTTTCTGAATTGACCCTGTCTTGTTTCTCAGGATGGGATACAATAACGGAAGAAATTGAAAACAGAAGTCTCACAGGAAAAAAAACGGGGGGCGTTGAGTTAAACTGAACTGCTGTGATACAGAATAGATCCCAGAAGTGAAAATTATAAGGACAAGGGGACAATGAGTAAGACAGAGAATTTAAACAAATTGTAGGAAATAGGGAGAAAAGTCTGCACAAAGCAAACAAAACATAGCAGGATTCGCAGAGAAGGAACAGAGAAAAGGAGGTTCTCTCCTTGAGGTGGAAGAATTGGAAAAAAAAAAAAAAGAAGCCCATTCTTAAAAACTGCACCACATATTCAGGGCAAGAACCACATGAAGAAAAGCTAAGAAAAACTGCAGTTAAACACAGGTTTATTGTAGATCTTCTACAATAAGGTCTACAATAATTTATACCAGCCATCAAAGAGCCTTGACACAAAGCCAATCAAAATAAAACCCCAGACAAAAGGGAGAAACAGAATTTCAATTAATTCATCAAGATAATCAGATGCCTAAACATCAGCAAAAAGTCACAAGCCATACAAGAAACAGGAAGATATGACTCAGTCAAGGGAACAAATTAAAACTTCAGAGGAGATTCAGAAGTTGGAACAACTGATCAAAGACGCTCAAACAAACTTCTTAAATCAATTCAAGGAGATGAAGGAAAATATGTATACAGAGATAAAAAGATATTAAGAAGACAATGTGTGATCATAAAGAAGAATTTGAAAGATAAAAAAGAAACATAAATTATGAGATAAAAGGTACCACTGTAGAGCTTAAATGTACACTAGAGGAAGACTTCCAAAGAAGATGTAGATTAGGAATCTGCAGTACTTAATCCCTCCCCCAAAACAGCTAGGGACAGGCAGAAACTATCTGAAACAACTGTTCTGGGGTTCTGTTGCCAGGGGAGCAATATATAGCATCCAAGGAAGAATGAGGCAAAGAGGCTGAGATGCTGTGTCAATAAACCGTGAGTAAAGCGCTCAGTAGCAGCTGCCAGTGGCCAACCTCCACTCTTTTATTTTTTTATGTATAAGACATTAATAAGTTTATTTTTTAGTGTGTACCACTTACACAGTAGAGTAGATGTCATTTACCAGTTGTTTTGAAAAAGTCATCTATAAACCTAGACTTTAATTTTTACCTTTAGATTAGTATATCATAATGTTGAAAAAGTTGGAATGTCCACCTCAGGTTGATGCCTATTTGTAAATATATTCTTAAATACGATGAAACATTTTTTTTTTTTACTGTTTTTCTTTTTTTTTTTTTTATTAAAAAAAGAATTAACAAAACAATTAGAAATCATTCCAATCTACATGTACAATCAGTAATTCTTAATAACATCACATAGTTGCATATTCATCATTTCTTAGTACATTTGCATCGATTTAGAAAAAGAAATAAAAAGACAACAGAATAAGAATTAAAACAATAATAGAAAGAAAAAAAACAAAAAAAAACAAAAACAAAAAACCTATACCTCACATGCAGCTTCATTCAGTGTTTTAACATAATTGCATTACAATTGGGTAGTATTGTGCTGTCCATTTCTGAGTTTTTATATCCAGTCCCGTTGTACAGTCTGTATCCCTTCATCTCCAATTATCCCTTCTCTTTTTTTTTTTTTTTTAATTAACGGAAAAAAAGAAATTAACCCAACATTTAGAGATCATACCATTCTACACATGCAATCATTAATTCTTAACATCATCACAGAGATGCATGATCATCATTTCTTAGTACATTTGCATTGGTTTAGAAGAACTAGCAACATAACCGAAAAAGATATAGAATGTTAATATAGAGAAAAAAATAAAAGTAATAATAGTAAAATCAAAACAAAACAAAACAAAACAAAACAAAAAACCTATAGCTCAGATGCAGCTTCATTCAGTGTTTTAACATGATTACTTTACAATTAGGTATTATTGTGCTGTCCATTTTTGAGTTTTTGTATCTAGTCCTGTTGCACAGTCTGTATCCCTTCAGCTTCAATTACCCATTGTCTTACTCTGTTTCTAACTCCTGCTGAACTCTGTTACCAATGACATATTTCAAGTTTATTCTCGAATGCCCGTTCACATCAGTGGGACCATACAGTATTTGTCCTTTAGTTTTTGGCTGGATTCACTCAGCATAATATTCTCTAGGTCCATCCATGTTATTACATGGTTCATAAGTTTATCTTGTCTTAAAGCTGCATAATATTCCATCGTATGTATATACCACAGTTTGTTTAGCCACTCTTCTGTTGATGGAGATTTTGGCTGTTTCCATCTCTTTGCAATTGTAAATAATGCTGCTATAAACATTGGTGTGCAAATGTCCGTTTGTGTCTTTGCCCTTAAGTCCTTTGAGTAGATACCTAGCAATGGTATTGCTGGGTCGTATGGCAATTCTATATTCAGCTTTTTGAGGAACCGCCAAACTGCCTTCCACAGTGGTTGCACCCTTTGACATTCCCACCAACAGTGGATAAGTGTGCCTCTTTCTCCGCATCCTCTCCACCACTTGTCATTTTCTGTTTTGTTGATAATGGCCATTCTGGTGGGTGTGAGATGATATCTCATTGTGGTTTTGATTTGCATTTCTCTAATGGCCAGGGACATTGAGCATCTCTTCATGTGCCTCTTGGCCATCCGTATTTCCTCTTCTGAGAGGTGTCTGTTCAAGTCTTTTTCCCATTTTGTAATTGGGTTGGCTGTCTTTTTGTTGTTGAGATGAACAATCTCTTTATAAATTCTGGATACTAGACCTTTATCTGATATATCATTTCCAAATATTGTCTCCCATTGTGAAGGCTGTCTTTCTACTTTCTTGATGAAGTTCTTTGATGCACAAAAGTGTTTAATTTTGAGGAGTTCCCATTTATTTATTTCCTTCTTCAGTGCTCTTGCTTTAGGTTTAAGGTCCATAAAACCACCTCCAGTTGTAAGATCCATAAGATATCTCCCTACATTTTCCTCTAACTGTTTTATGGTCTTAGACCTAATGTTTAGATCTTTGATCCATTTTGAGTTAACTTTTGTATAGGGTGTGAGAGATGGGTCTTCTTTCATTCTTTTGCATATGGATATCCAGTTCTCTAGGCACCATTTATTGAAGAGACTGCTCTGTCCCAGGTGAGTTGGCTTGACTGCCTTATCAAAGATCAAATGTCCATAGATGAGAGGGTCTATATCTGAGCACTCTATTCGATTCCATTGGTCGATATATCTATCTTTATGCCAATACCATGCTGTTTTGACCACTGTGGCTTCATAATATGCCTTAAAGTCAGGCAGCGCGAGACCTCCAGCTTCGTTTTTTTTCCTCAAGATGTTTTTAGCAATTCGGGGCACCCTGCCCTTCCAGATAAATTTGCTTATTGGTTTTTCTATTTCTGAAAAATAAGTTGTTGGGATTTTGATTGGTATTGCATTGAATCTGTAAATCAATTTAGGTAGGATTGACATCTTAACTATATTTAGTCTTCCAATCCATGAACACGGTATGCCCTTCCATCTATTTAGGTCTTCTGTGATTTCTTTTAGCAGTTTTTTGTAGTTTTCTTTATATAGGTTTTTTGTCTCTTTAGTTAAATTTATTCCTAGGTATTTTATTCTTTTAGTTGCAATTGTAAATGGGATTCGTTTCTTGATTTCCCCCTCAGCTTGTTCATTACTAGTGTATAGAAATGCTACAGATTTTTGAATGTTGATCTTGTAACCTGCTACTTTGCTGTACTCATTTATTAGCACTAGTACTTTTGTTGTGGATTTTTCCGGGTTTTCGACGTATAGTATCATATCGTCTGCAAACAGTGATAGTTTTACTTCTTCCTTTCCAATTTTGATGCCTTGTATTTCTTTTTCTTGTCTAATTGCTCTGGCTAGAACCTCCAACACAATGTTGAATAATAGTGGTGATAGTGGACATCCTTGTCTTGTTCCTGATCTTAGGGGGAAAGTTTTCCATTTTTCCCCATTGAGGATGATATTAGCTGTGGGTTTTTCATATATTCCCTCTATCATTTTAAGGAAGTTCCCTTGTATTCCTATCTTTTGAAGTGTTTTCAACAGGAAAGGATGTTGAATCTTGTCGAATGTCTTCTCTGCATCAATTGAGATGATCATGTGATTTTTCTGCTTTGATTTGTTGATATGGTGTATTACATTAATTGATTTTCTTATGTTGAACCATCCTTGCATACCTGGGATGAATCCTACTTGGTCATGATGTATAATTCTTTTAATGTGCTGTTGGATACGATTTGCTAGAATTTTATTGAGGATTTTTGCATCTGTATTCATTAGAGAGATTGGTCTGTAGTTTTCTTTTTTTGTAATATCTTTGCCTGGTTTTGGTATGAGGGTGATGTTGGCTTCATAGAATGAATTAGGTAGTTTTCCCTCCACTTCGATTTTTTTGAAGAGTTTGAAGAGAATTGGTACTAATTCTTTCTGGAACGTTTGGTAGAATTCACATGTGAAGCCATCTGGTCCTGGACTTTTCTTTTTAGGAAGCTTTTGAATGACTAATTCAATTTCTTTACTTGTGATTGGTTTGTTGAGGTCATCTATGTCTTCTTGAGTCAAAGTTGGTTGTTCATGTCTTTCCAGGAACCCGTCCATTTCCTCTAAATTGTTGTATTTATTAGCGTAAAGTTGTTCATAGTATCCTGTTATTACCTCCTTTATTTCTGTGAGGTCAGTAGTTATGTCTCCTCTTCCATTTCTGATCTTATTTATTTGCATCCTCTCTCTTCTTCTTTTTGTCAATCTTGCTAAGGGCCCATCAATCTTATTGATTTTCTCATAGAACCAACTTCTGGCCTTATTGATTTTCTCTATTGTTTTCATGTTTTCAATTTCATTTATTTCTGCTCTAATCTTTGTTATTTCTTTCCTTTTGCTTGCTTTGGGGTTAGCTTGCTGTTCTTTCTCCAGTTCTTCCAAATGGATAGTTAATTCCTGAATTTTTGCCTTTTCTTCTTTTCTGATATAGGCATTTAGAGCAATAAATTTCCCTCTTAGCACTGCCTTTGCTGCGTCCCATAAGTTTTGATATGTTGTGTTTTCATTTTCATTCACCTCGAGGTATTTGCTAATTTCTCTTGCAATTTCTTCTTTGACCCAGTCGTTGTTTAGGAGTGTGTTGTTGAGCCTCCACGTATTTGTGAATTTTCTGGCACTCTGCCTATTATTGATTTCCAACATCATTCCTTTATGGTCCGAGAAAGTGTTGTGTAAGATTTCAATCTTTTTAAATTTGTTAAGACTTGCTTTGTGACCCAGCATATGGTCTATCTTTGAGAATGATCCATGAGCACTTGAGAAAAAGGTGTATCCTGCTGTTGTGGGATGTAATGTCCTATAAATATCTGTTAAGTCTAGTTCATTTATAGTAATATTCAGATTCTCTATTTCTTTGTTGATCCTCTGTCTAGATGTTCTGTCCATTGATGAGAGTGGTGAGTTGAAGTCTCCAACTATTATGGTATATGAGTCTATTTCCCTTTTCAGTGTTTGCAGTATATTCCTCACGTATTTTGGGGCATTCTGATTCGGTGCGTAAATATTTATGATTGCTATGTCTTCTTGTTTAATTGTTCCTTTTATTAGTATATAGTGTCCTTCTTTGTCTCTTTTAACTGTTTTACATTTGAAGTCTAATTTGTTGGATATTAGTATAGCCACTCCTGCTCTTTTCTGGTTGTTATTTGCATGAAATATCTTTTCCCAACCTTTCACTTTCAACTTATGTTTATCTTTGGGTCTAAGATGTGTTTCCTGTAGACAGCATATAGAAGGATCCTGTTTTTTAATCCATTCTGCCAATCTATGTCTTTTGATTGGGGAATTCAGTCCATTGACATTTAGTGTTATTACTGTTTGGATAATATTTTCCTCTACCATTTTGCCTTTTGTATTATATATATCATATCTGATTTTCCTTCTTTCTACACTCTTTTCCATATCTCTCTCTTCTGTCTTTTTGTATCTGACTCTAGTGCTCCCTTTAGTATTTCTTGCAGAGCTGGTCTCTTGGTCACAAATTCTTTCAGTGACTTTTTGTCTGAGAATGTTTTAATTTCTCCCTCATTTTTGAAGGATAATTTTGCTGGATATAGGAGTCTTGGTTGGCAGTTTTTCTCTTTTAGTATTTTAAATATATCATCCCACTGTCTTCTAGCTTCCATGGTTTCTGCTGAGAAATCTACACAAAGTCTTATTGGGTTTCCCTTGTATGTAATGGATTGTTTTTCTCTTGCTGCTTTCATGATCTTCTCTTTCTCTTTGACCTCTGACATTCTAACTAGTAAGTGTCTTGGAGAATGCCTATTTGGGTCTAATCTCTTTGGGGTGCGCTGCACTTCTTGGATCTGTAATTTTAGGTCTTTCATAAGAGTTGGGAAATTTTCAGTGATAATTTCTTCCATTAGTTTTTCTCCTCCTTTTCCCTTCTCTTCTCCTTCTGGGACACCCACAACACGTATATTTGTGCGGTTCATATTGTCCTTGAGTTCCCTGATACCCTGTTCAAATTTTTCCATTCTTTTCCCTATAGTTTCTGTTTCTTTTTGGAATTCAGATGTTCCATCCTCCAAATCACTAATTCTATCTTCTGTCTCTAAATCTATCATTGTAGCTATCCATTATTTTTTCTATGTTTGCTACTTTATCCTTCACTTCCATAAGGTCTGCGATTTGTTTTTTCAGTTTTTCTATTTCTTCTTTATGTTCAGCCCATGTCCTCTTCATGTCCTCCCTCAATTTATCGATTTCATTTTTGAAGAGGTTTTCCATTTCTGTTCATATATTCAGCATTAGTTGTCTCAGCTCTTGTGTCTCATTTGAGCTATTGGTTTGTTCCTTTGACTGAGCCATATTCTCAATCTTTTGAGCGTGGACAGTTATCTTCTGCTGCTGGCGTCTGGGCATTTATTCAGATTTCTCTTGGTGTTGGACCCAGCAAGGCTGTAATATTTTTCTGTGAAATCTCTGGGTTCTGTTTTTCTTATCCTGCCCAGTAGGTGGCGCTCGTGGCACACGTTTGTCTGCGGGTCCCACCAGTAAAAGGTGCTGTGGGACCTTAAACTTTGGAAAACTCTCGCCGTCCTGGGGGTTCGCTAGCCGAAGCGGCTTGAGCCGGCCCGGGGTCCGAACGCAGGGAGGGTTGCTGGTCGCCGCAGCCAGGGAAAGAGCCCGTCCGAATTTCCTAGTCGGCCCTGGGCAACAAGCGTGGCGGGAGGGCGCCAGCGGCAGCGGCCCGCCCGAGAGAGTGCACGTTCCCCGGGAGTCACGGGGTCACCGTTCTCCGCAGCCTGGGGGTTTCCGATCCAATTCTCTCAGTTGGTCCGGGGGCTGCGCGTGGTGTGGGCGCCAGCCGCCTTGGTTTCAGGGGACCACCTCTCCAATTCTCCCAGCCGGCCCGGGAAGGGGGAAGGGAGTAACTCCGGCCGCTTGCCACCCCGCCCGGTAAGGCCCGCGCGCCTCGGCGATCTCACCCGAGCTGCTTCTCTCAGCCAGCCAGCTGTTCCAGGATGGGGTACGCTGTCTTTTTTATCTCTGTTGTGGCTTTGGGCGCTTTCTGTATCATTTCTACTCCCCTAGTAGGTGTCCTGGAGAAGAAACTAAGATCCGCGCGTCTTACTAAGCCGCCATCTTCCCGATGAAACATTTTTATAGTTACTATTTTATTTGTCTCATTCTTTCCTTCCTGCTTCTAATTAGGTTATAATAAGCTCGCTGAGAGAAGGAAAGGGATCATGTCTTAATTCCTCTTGTGTATGGCATACAATAAATGTCTGCTAACTTGTATTTAAATAATGGAATAATCTTTCCCCCACTGAAGCTAACTTTCAGAAAACCTAGATTGCTTTTTTTTACCTCCCTATTATTTATTTATTTTTAATCCATGTTTTACTCATCTGTCCATAAGGTAGATAAAAGAAGCATCAGACACAAGATTTTCACAATCACACAGTCACATTGCAAAAGCTATATCATTATACAATCATCTTCAAGAAACATGGCTACTGGAACACAGCTGTACATATTCAGGCAGTTCCCTTCAGCCTCTCTGTTACGCCTTAACTAAAAAGGTGATATCTATTTAATGCATAAGAATAACCTCCAGGATAACCTCTCGACTCTGTTTGGAATCTCTCAGCCATTGACACTTTATTTTGTCTCATTTCTCTCTTCCACTTTCAGTCGAGAAGCTTTTCTCAATCCCTTGGTGCTGAGTCCCAGCTCATTCTAGGATTTCTGTCCCACGTTGCCAGCAACTTCCACTCTTGAGGCTAGACAAGTCAGGTCCAGTTCCTGTCTGGTGGCTGCGGATAGAGAGAGATGTAGAAGCCCTTTTCCCCAAGAATAAGGGGTTGGAGATGGTGAGGGCACGACCAAGTACTGATCATGGATTTTGATAGGAAAATCATGATTTCTGGGTCTCAGCTTTGAGCTGAGGTTTTAGCCTGACCCAGAGAGGGATCACCTAGGCAATCATTTCCATTCCCCTGATAGGGGCAATAACAGAGGAAACTCAAAGGCACAGGGCTGCCTTAAGGCTGCAGGTTAAAATTGTTGAAGAGCACAAGCTGCTGGGCAAGCCTGGAAAGTGCACCTTCAGGGAGCCATCAAATAGTCTTACTGGCATTTTCCCTGACCCTTTCCCCAGGGTTCTCTGAAACTTATCTGTGCCCCCTTTGTGGGTCCATGGCCCTAATTTGGCTGCGAAATACTTATTTGTGAAAGTCCTCTCAGGGTAACCCATCTCCCAAATTTGACCTCCAGGCAAAAGCAACTAGAGGCAACTAAAGAAGAGTAAAAACAACAATAGTGGGAAAACAAAAACAAAGAGAACAGATCAAGCTTCCCAGAGAAGGGACAAAGGAAAAGAAGTTTTCTCCTGGGGGTGAAACAATTGCACAAATAGTACATCTTAAAAACTGTACCATAGGCCTCTCACTGCTCACCTCACTTTTCTTGTGAGAGTGCCCACATGCACATCTCACATGCATTCTCAATAAACTTTCTATCTACTTAGACTGCGCTGTGCCCCTGAATTCTTTCTTGCAGCATGGCCAAGAACGTATTAAGCCAAATCTGGAAACATATTTTGGCAAGCCAGCTAGGAGACACTTCTCTCTAGCGGTTTGAACTGGTAAGTTATGGTTATTAACCAGGAGGCCTAGCCATGTGTTTTCACTTTTTCTTCTCACTTGGCTCACTGATAAACTCTCCTATATCTTCACGCAACTTGTGTGTCTCTAGGAATCTAGGGGCTCTGATCTGGCCTCACCAGGACATAAACTCAGTCAACTCAGAGTCTCTGGCTACCTTCTCAGAGGTGGCAGAAGCCCATATCTATGCCATGCAAATACAAGGAGACTCAGAGCAGCAGTTGATACCACCCTTGAGACCCGATTGAAGCCTTCTTCCCACGTCCAGCAGGAGTCAACTGGAAGCCAAATCAAGTCCCCCTGTTTGTCTCTCACTCTCGCCTCAGTTTTCTGAAACTTCCCCCACTTTCTCCTTTCCTCCCCTCTGGGGACTACCTCTTGATCCTTACCTGCATAAGAAGATATCCTTGCCCCTAAGACCCTTCCTCCTGCTAGATCTGTTCCTCTTTTCATGTCTTCAACAGAGGTCTTCTACCCTTCCTCTATAAGTTTCCTTTTCTCTTCTGTCTGGCTCTCAATGCCTTCTGAGACATTCCATCTTTTGTAACACAGGATTCTGGACTAAGGATTCTTGTACCAAACAAAGTGTTCTCTTTATCATTCTATGGAGTCATCTAAGGTTTATGCCCATGGGAACTCGGTACTTTCTAACGGGAATATTTCCCCTCTAGGCCTTGATCACTTATATTGAGACCCATTGTGGCCAAATATAAAGTTTCCCTTCTAGAGCATGCTTGCTTTTTAGACCTCAGGAAACAGGAAACTTAGGAGGACAAAAGTATTTCTAGGAGCATTGTTCTAGACTTCTCTCAGGTGCATCAAGTACCCCAACCTTGGGAGTGTAGGTCTAAACATATCCCAGAAGGGATGTCCCAGGGATACCCAATGATTTTACTTCCCATCCCCAAGAGATTGGGCTGCAGAAAGGCAGTATAGGGTTTGAGTCACCTACTCCTTGAGAGCATTGCCCTGGAATTCTTCCAGGCAAGTCCCAACTTTGGAAACCCCCAGAAGTGTAGGTCCAGACATCTCTCAAGAAAGGTGTCCTGGGGATACCCAGAGACTATACATCCCATGTTTCCAAGAGATTGGGTTAGAAGAGAGGGAAATGCCCAGCTTTCATGAGTGTTGAGATGTGACACGGTCACTGTGGAGCTACTGAGGCTCATTTATTTCCCTTTCCAGAGAAAATGGAAAATACCAACAATCAATATCAGCTTAAAGATGGAGAAGCATAGTCCTCCAATGGGACTCTCAACCTCAATATCATCCTCCAGTCTGTAAAAGACAGAGAAAGTAATCAGAAATTCCCTATGCCCAAATATTTATAGCCTTCTATCAAGACAAGGACCTAAGAGGGACTTTTCAGTTTTGTTATGCCCATGTCCCTATTTACATTAATAGATCTTCTTAATGATCCCTTTTTAAAACTTGTTTGCTAAAATCATGAGAAAATGTATCACCAAGCCAGTTAACTGTAATAAGCTAAGGGAGGTCACCCAGGAAAAAGAGGAAAACCCAACCATATTCCAGGGGAGGTTAGCAGAAGCTCTTAAAAAGTATATTAATGTAAGTCTGCATTCCTGAGAAGGTCAGATTTTGCTGGGCACCAATTTCATCATCTAGTTTGCCCATGACATTCGGGGAAAGCTGTATAAGCTCTCCATGGGCCTGCAGGTTTGCACTAATGACCCTATTAAAAGTGCTTTTTCTGTCTTTAACAATAAAGACATGTCTGTTGAAACTTGTCTTTGGGGAGGAGAGGAAGAAGGGGAGGGGGAGGGGAAGGGAGAGGGGGGCGGGAGGGGACTGGGAGGGGGAAGGGGAGGAGGACAAGGCAATGAGAGGTAAGTGAAAGACCAGAGGAGAGCCTTAGCTTACTGCAGCCCCTGTTAAAAGCACCTTGTCTCCTTGAGGTCTTCCCAGTCCACTCAGACTTGCCTAGTTATGGGAGTTGAAGGCAGGGCCTTCCTTACCCTTCACTTTTGTAGGCTTGTAGACATTCTGGTATCCCATCAATTTCTCATTGCCCCTGAATGTCTCACCCCCCTTCTAGAGAAAGATATTCTTCACTCCCTGGGGCCACCTTAAGACTTGTAAAACTGGCTGTGATTACCCTTATTTGCCCTGAGGCCCCTACTAGATTGAGGCCTTTCAGCATCCCAAGGGAGATCCTTGAGGAAATAAACCCATCTGTATGGGATGAATCCCAATGCGAGCCTACCCAGTAGACCCTGTCTGCATTCTGGTTCTCAGTTCTGAATCTTAAAAATGTACTTTTGTATTCCCTCTTCACCCTGACTCTCAATATCTATTTGCTTTTCAATGGTGCGGACTGAACAAAAGGATTCCCGCCCTGCTCATTTAGACAGTGCTAAATGAGCCCCAAGGGGTTCAAAATAATACTATCTTTATGAATGTCTTAGCAGCAGAACTTACTGACCTCCTTCAGAGCACAGTTTTGTCATTCCAATTATGCCAGCAAATTTTGTCTGTTATAGTCATTGCTGACTATGAGCCTGAATGGATATGGAAAATTGCAGAAGGTTTGAGAAAGTGAATTTTGCTGACTCCAAGCCCTAGATGGACAAGGAAAGTTGTGGAGGGTTTCAGAAAGTGAATTTTGCTTGTAGTCATTGCTGACTACAAGCTCTAGATGGATACAGAAAATTGTGGAAGGATTGAGAAAATGAACTTTGTTAAAATAATGTAGATTGCTGATGTACTAAATGAAAAGTTCTTAACCATCTAAGTACTCTGTCTAGAAACAAAGATTGTTAATAACATCCTTGTTGATGTTTATGTCAATGTTCTCATCCTCTATTTCAAGAAACAAGTCTTGTCACTCCTAAAGGAAAACTATTAAAAAGGATTTGTTGTTTTACCTTGTAAAAGTGAAGTACTAAAATAATTTAACATTTTACATTGGAAGTGTTTAAGTATTATTACAATTATTTTAAAAATTTTCTATTTGTTAGCTAAATTTGCATGGGTGAAATACTATTCATATATTTAGAGATTGTTTAAAATTCCTAAAAACTTGACAATGTTCTCATAGTCCATGTTATATCATGATACTGATTTGTATGATATTAAATAATAGTATAATGTTGCCAGTCATAGTTTTAGTTACAGATCATGAGAATAACCTAATTCACCTTTATTTGTCATGGAACCTAGAAAAAAAAATTTTTAACCAGAAAATAAAAATATTTGAAAAGTCCCTTAAGAAACTAGAGAAAAATATAAAACTATTAAATTTATCCACCGGGGGAATTCTTGCTATTCTGTAAAGCAACAGTAGCTCCCAATTTAATTAGACAAGCCCTATGATCTTGAGGCTTGTCCTTAAGAAACTTATTTCTGTAATGGAAAAGCTAAACCCACGTATAATTAATGCCTAGAGTCACCCCCAAAGAGCCTCTTGTTGCTCAAATGTAGTCTCATTCTCTCTCTAAACCAAAATCTACAAATAAACTCACTATCTTCCTCTTACATGGCACATGACTTCTAGGGATGTAAGTCTCTCTAGCAATGTGAGACATTTCTCCCAAAGATAAGCCCTACCCTTGCATCATAAAATTAATTAACCAGAAAAGGGAAATAAAATTTTAGAGGTTAAGAAATTTCAAACAGAGTTGAGAAGTCATTCTAATAGCTATTTTTATGCAAATTTCAGCCATATATTACAAACTGTCACAGTGCACCAAGCCCCAACCAATAGTGTTCCTAAAAATACTAAAGAACAACTAAAGCTTCGTCTTGCTCCTGCTTCTGTTCACTGAATGTATATAATTTCTCATCCACTTAGTTTCTTCAAGATGAGAAGCCTTTTACAACAAACTCTCCTCGCCAGACACTATGCTCCTGTTCCCCATACTCAACCAGCCACTCCCAATAGCATGGTTCAACATAGTAAGATCAATTAATGTAATATATCACATCAACAAAACAATGGGGAAACATCACATGATCATCGCAATTGATGAAGGAAAGGCATACGACAAAATCAGCATCCTTTCTTTATAAAAACACTAGGAATAGAAGGAAATTTCTTCAATATGATAAATGGCATCTGAAAAACCAACCTCTAACATCCTATTCAGTGGTGAAAGACCGAAAGCTTTCCCTCCAAGAACTGGAACAAAGCAAGGATATCTCCTGTCACCATTGTTATTCAATATTGTACTTCAAGTTCTACCTAGAGCAGTTAGGCAAGAAAAAGAAATAAAAGAATCCAAGTTGAAAAGGAAAAAGGAGTACTTTCATTTTCAGAAGACATGATCCATTATATTAAAAGTCCTGAAAAACCTACAACAAAGCTACTAGAGCGAATAAACAAATTCAGCAAAGTGATGGGGTACAAGATCAACACAAAAAATGAGTAGTGTTTCAATAAACTAGAGAGGAAATGAAGAGCAAGCTGAGGAGGAAATTAAGAAAAAAATTCCACTTACAACATCTAGGAATAAATTTAATCAAGGATGTTGAAGGACTTATACACAGAAAACTATAAAATATTGCTAAAATAAGCAAAAGAAGACCAAAATAAATGAAAGGACATTCCATATCCATGGATTAGAAGACTAAATATCATTAAAGATGTCAACTCCACTCAAATGATTTATAGATTCAACACAATCCCAATCAAAATTCCAACAGCCTACTTTGCAGAATTAGTAAAGACAATTACCAAATTTATTTGGAAGGGTAAGGGGTCCCGAATAGCCAAAAACATCCTGAAAAAGAAGAATGAGGTTGCAGGACTCACACTTTCAGACTTTAAAGCAAACTTCAAAGCTTCAGTGGTCAAAATAGCATGGTTACTGGCACAAGGATAGATATACTGATCAATGGAATTGAATTGAGTGTTCAGAAATAGACCCTCCCGCCTACGGTCAATTGATATTTTCATAAGGCTGCCAAGTCTGCTTCATTGGGAAAGAACAGTCTTTTAACAAAAACTGCTGGGAGAACTGGATATTCATATGCAAAAATTGAAAGATGCCCCCTATCTTATGCCATATACAAAACTTAACTCAAAATGGATAAAAGACCTAAATATAAGACTCAGGTCTATAAAACTCCTAGAAGAAAATGTAGGTAAGCATCTTTAAGACCTTGTGGTAGGAAATGATTTCTCAGACTTTACAAGCAACATAAGAAAAATAGATAAATGGGACCTCCTCAAAAGCAAATACTTCTGTGTTTCAAAGGATTTTAGTAAAGAAAGTGAAAAGGCTGCCTACTTCATTCAATAAGAGAAAATATCTGGAAAACACACCTGATAAGGGTTTCATATCCTGAATATATAAAGAAATCCTACAACTCAACAATAAAAGGACAATGTTTTCTAATTTTTGGTGGCCCCCTACATTGATTTTTTTTTTTTTTTTTTTTTTTTTTTTTGGCATGGGCAGGCTCTGGGAATCAAACCAAAGCCTCTGGTATGGAAGGCAAAATTCTGCCACTGAGTTACCATTGTACCGCCCCCTGCATTAATTTTAAAATCACAGCCCCACCTCCCACCACCACCATCAAAAAAAAAAAGTATAAAGATAAAAACTCCTACAATTCAACAATAAAAAGACAAATCAACCCAACTTAAAAATGGGCAAAGGACTTGAATAAACATTTATCCAAAGATACAGAAATGGCCATTAAGCACATGAAAAATATGTTCAACATCAGCCATCAGGGAGATGTCAATCAAACCCTTAAGATAAATCACTTCACACGCACTAGGTTGGCTGCTATTTAAAAAAACTGAAATAACAAGTGTTATCAAGATATGTAAAAACTACAACTTTGTGCACTGCCCGTAGAAATGTAAAATAGTGCAGCAACTTTGGAAAACAATTTGATGGCTGCTCAAAATGTTAAGTACAGAGTTATCATATGACCCACAAATCTACTCCTTGATATACATCCAAAAGAATGGAAAAGAGGAACTTAACCAGATACTTGTATGCCAATGTTCATAGCAGCATTATTCACAACTGCCAAAAAAATGGAAGCAATCTAATGTCCATCAGCCTATGAATAGCTAAACAAAATATAGTGTACACATCCAATGAAATATTATTCGGCTGTAAAAAGGAAAGAAGTCCTGATGTGTGCAACATGGATGAACCTGGAGGACATTATGTTGAATGAAATAAGCCAGACACAAAAGGGCAAGTATTGTATGATCTCACTATGAACTAAATACATTAAGCAAACTCATAAAGTTAGAATCAAGAATACAGGTTACCAAGAGATAAAATAATGGTAGAGAATGGGGAGCTGATACTTAATTTATAAAAAGTTTCTATTTAGGTTGATTGTAAATGTTTGGAAATGGATGTTGGTGACAGTAGCACATTGTTTTGAGTGTAATTAATAGCACTGAATTATGTATGTGAATGTGGTTAAAAGAGGAATTTGGGGCCATTTATGTTACTATAATGAAAGAAGATAAATCATGGGACTATATAAGAAAAAAAGATACAACTTAACCAAAGCTGATACTTACAAAAAATATAAAATATGAACAAGACAAAATAAACCCAATGTTTAAAGGGACTTGCTCAGAATTAGTGGGTCTCTGCAATGTGAGATAGCACATCTGGGGAAATGTTCACTGGCTTAAGTTGTTATGAGAGATATTTACAGAATCTGGGCAACTTTTAGGTGATTTGAAAATGGTTTAAAGAAATGTGATTTTGTTGGGGCTGGCATGCTATCAGAAAGAGAGGAAAATTCTCTAACTCGTATTTTAATTTTTATCTAGAGGTGAATGGAGTGAGACTACAGCTATTATTAGTAAAGAAGTAGCAGTCACTGATAAAAGCTGGAGAGGAAGCTGAATGGTTATTTTTGTGGTTTGGACAGTGTTCTTGTTTTTGTGTTCAGACAGGATTATGGTTAGAGTGACCTGTCTGATGTCTGATATTAGTGTTCTGAGAAATTATTTATGTTCAGAGGAGAACACTATAGCCAAGTTGTTAGAGCCAAGCCAGTTCCCAGTAACAGTAGTCATATGCTTCTTTTTTCTTTCTCATTTATGTAAAGTTCAAAAACAAGCAAAACATATCTTTTTTTTTAATGTGGTTATTCAAAATGTGGTTATCCTTGTTTGGGGAGACATAAATAAAGGTTTCTGGAGTGGCAATTCTGTTCTATATCTCAATCTGGGTGCTTATAAAAGTGTATTCAGTTTGTGAAAATTTATTAGCTGTACACTTAAGAACTGTGTACTTAACTGAATGTGTGTGTGTGTATATATATTATTTTCAAGACAAAGTTAAAATTGAAAAACAAAGATTTTCTTTGGTGAATAGGAATAGCCATGAAAAGGTAAGACAGAACACTTTTGCCATTCTATACGATTTAATTTTGTGATCTATGCATGCATTATTTTAACATAACATCTTTAAAAATACTTTAAAACAAATGTTTTCTTTTTAAAAAAGAAAGCTATTAGCCTATATCTTAGTTAGAATCAAATATCAAACTATAAAAACTAATGCATTTTAACTGTATAAAATTTTAGTTTACACTGTAATCAATCTGCAATGGAGACAATTTTTACTACTTTTCCCTTCTAAATACTAAATCTATACTATACTTTAAAGAACTATTGGGACAGAATGAGCAGGGTCAAGAACAAGATTTGAATCTCTTGGTTTGAACCTAGATCAAGCTTAGAAACTTTGTTTTGTTTTATTTTGTTTTGTTTAGTCAACATATATAATAAATACAAACATTTGGGGTGCTTGGAGGTATGGATTTATCAGTTGGATACATTCATTGTAATGCCTTTGTTTACTTCTATAATAAACAGCTGAAAACACAGGCAAGATCATTCTATAATGTGCACCAAAATCTTGCCAGTATTTATAATTAAAAGAACTATATCATGTCAGGAAGTGCAGAATAAACTTAGTCTTTCTATACCAGGGAGGGTGCTATACAATTATAACTGTGTACATTTTGGAAGCCAGTGTTGCTTGAAGATTTACTTTAACCATGGAAACTTAGGCCAGGAAGTGGCCACCACTGTTTACACAGTGTCTGGCATTGTAACAATTGTAGAAAAAAAAAATTGCTGCCATAACTGACACTTAGTATGCAGACTTGGAGATTGCTAACATTTATAAATGATTTCTTTTTTACATTCCTCGAGGAAGATCAAAATCAGTTCATCATTCATACTCAGTATATCATAACAATTTCAAACTCCTCAGAAAAATGCTATCATCTGAGTTGAATAAACCTAGGTACAATGAGAACTCTGTTAAGTCCACACATTCCATTATATTGATAACATTTTGGTAACAGCCTCACTGAGAAAACAGCTCACACTGCATTGCATACTATTGCAGCACAGCTGACTAACAATGAAAGGGCCTTAAACGAAGACAAAATCTAAGACACTGCCACACAAATGACCAAATTTGACATGGCCCAGAGAGATATCTACATCCAATTAAGGAAAAACTGCCAACCACCAAATACAAAAAAAGTAAGCAATATTTGGTTACCCTCCTGGCCTATTAGAAGCAGCATATTCCAGACGGGGAAATTTTACTAAAGCATCATTATCAGGTCACTAAATATGTGGCTAAGTTTAAACAGCAGCTCCTGCAAGGAACAGTTTTAGAAGCAATCCAAGCAGTTGTAACTCAAGCCTTTAGGTCTCTATGTTCCCATTGCAAAGAATAGCAGATGTCTACAAATAACCTCACAGATGAACAAATTCAACGGAATGCTACAACCATACATTATCCATCAGTAGAATTTTTGACAGTCTATGGCACTGAATATTCTGTACAGCAGGTTGACTTCAAATAATGGACACAAATATAAAGCATGCTACCCTGAGCCTGAAATAAACCTGTACCCAGACTCATCAGGTAGAACTAGCTATCTAGCTCAAGGTTTCTCAATCTTGGAATTATTGACAATTTAGACTAGAAAATTTTTTATTCTGTGCATTTTAAGATATAACTGGTATAACACCCCCACCCCCAGCTGCGACAACCAAAAATGTTTCCAGTCATTGCCATATGCACTCTGGGGACAAAACTGCCCCAGTTGAGAACCACTGGTCTATTTCTGCATTCAGGCCATTGGGCCATCCAGACACAACTGGGCTACCAAAGACATACCTATATGGAGAACCACACACTCTGGAAAGATAAAATGAATCACAAACTTAATCTTTATGTTACAAACATATACATGTCATATGAAGCAACCATGCCTAAAAGGACACATGTGGACTAAAACAGTCAACCAAGAATATTCAGCAATCACATCTCTAGCATAACCCCTAGATCCATATTCAAACAACATGGAAAGTGAATAATCATAAAGGACTAGAATGATCGATGTGACATTCTTCTGACAACTACTATTAGCAAAATTTCAACTGTCTGCTAACTACAGCAGCCTCTACCTCAAAAATGTCTACACAGCTAATTGGTACAGCTGTTTTCAACTATTTACTAACTTCCAGTTGCCATACCTACCTTCTGCCATGGTTGAGCAACTAGGCACACAGGTATCAGAAGCAAATAACAAAAGAATTTCAGGAGGAACTGTACCTTGCTCTTCTTTTTTGATCAATATACATTTGAGGAGGAGATTTTTATATAGCTTAAGTTTGAATAGCCTAAGTTTATCTGCTTTGACCTCAGTAAACAGAACGGCAGTTCATACTGTTAACCTTGAAGACACTGAGATATAAATGATCTAGGATACAAACTTTGTTTTATGATATCCTAGAACCTCCCTCCTCTGTTCCGAGAGGACATATAGTGATTAAAAGGCAATTCATGAGGAACTCATTCCAGAAAAGGGGATCTTGATTATATTCACAGGGAATAACATTTCAGTTTTTGTGGCCTGAATACTTCTAAACCTGGGAAGTAAATGGGGAAAGTAAGGTAGGGCAGTGATTAACTCTCTTAATTCTGAAATGAACAAATTGACCCAAAAAGCCTTGCACAACCACCTGAAATGGTAGTCCATAATGTGAACCCACACATCATGATGTGTAATATCACTTTTTACCAGATTCAACATCAGGGGAACTTTTCAAAGTCCCATTCTCAGACACTGCTAAAATCTGACATTGAAAGTTCATGGAGATTATATTTAACGAGTCCTTAAGGGCCAAAATACAGGCTGAAGACAGTCAAATTCAAATGGCTCTAAGGTTCATTTCTTTTCCCTTTCTGACAGCATAGCAAGAAGCTAGCTCAGCAGATCTGAGTTAGCTCCAAAAGACTAGTCTGAGACCAGAGACTGAGCCCCAGGACGCAACCTCTTTGTACCAAAGCCACTTTCTTAATTAGAAGCTTCTGTTGTTACATAGCAGCCTAAATATTCCCTAACATTGATTCCCATAAATATGTATAAGTAACAGAAACAAAGCTCCTCCTACTAGAGGTCTTTTCACAATATATACATCACTGCCAGGCCAAGCATAACTATTTGTAGGATAATAGGAAATCAGGGAATACTGCATGCCTTGCTATTTCTCTGACTTGACCAATGATCCAAATTTTCTATTTAAACCTTGTAGTGCTAGAAATATGTGTTGCATAGATATGTTTTATATATATATATATATATATATATATATATATATATATATATATATATATATATGTATGTATATGTATGAGTATATATGTATGTATGTGTATACACTTTCCATGACATACTCTTTAAGTTTCTGGGCATCACTTACTAATCTTCAAAGTCTGGGTTAGGTGCTTGCAGAAAAGAATTAACACCGCAGGTCTGAGATTGCTATCCTGGAGAGGCCTACTTGTGAGGTTGCACCTTGGCTGGCATCTGGGAACATGGATTTGGGGAGGATTGCCACCATTCCCAAAACTACTAAGAATGGCTCACTGTGTCTAAACTATTTGTACAATCTGGTTTATGCTGAACACCTCCTTTCCTCTTGGGAAACTAGGATTTTGATACACGTTAAGAGAAGGTACCTACATAGCCATCATCCAGTAAAATTCCTGGGCACTTGCTCTCTAACAAGTTTCACTGGTAAACAACATTTTACAAGTGTTGTACAACCCATTGGTGATGGAATTAAACATTTCCTATGTTACTCCACTGGAAGAGAACTCTTGGAAGCTTGTGCCTAGTTTCCTCATTATTTTACCTCATGCACCTGTCCCTTGACTGATTTTCCTGTGTATCATTTAAGTCTGAGATAGAAGTATGACTATATGCTGAGTTCTGCTAGTTAAACATCAATCATGGGGTTATAAGTGACTGCTTGCTTACTATTACTATTAAGACTCTTATGATATTATCATCATATCCTCAAAAAAGTTTCTATTTCTTTAGATTCAATGACCAGACCAAAAAAAAAAAGTGAAAGTTAATAAAGAAGTTAATTGCTTTTGAAATTATTTAAATAGTTACTCTCTGGAAACCATCAGAGATATACCTTGAGCAACAAGATCTCTTCTCAATAATGGGTAAAGAACAGGTTCTACACCATCCATTTCTTGTATAACAAGGGTTTTCCCAAAACGTACTGCCAACTCAAGAGCTGTGATAAAGTTACTATCCTAAGAGAATAAAAGAGAATGCATGTTAATTCCTCATTATCTCAATATTTACGAAGGTCCTTACAGATAAAGGATAAAGATATTGATATGCATAACATAAAATATTAAGAATTTTAAAGTTCATGTTAGTAATTTAAATTATTCACGACTGCTTTTCTACTTACTATTTACATGGGAATGAATCATTTTTTAAATTATTTAGTTGAATAAATTAGCAGAAAACTTCATAAACAGACATAACAAAAAATAAGGATTTTTACATTAAAAATACAAAAATCCTTTTTTCAATCTTATAATTTCAAATTAATGCAGAGATAAAATTTCAAATTCTATATGTAATAAGCCACTCACTAATAACTATCTGGTTATATTCAAAATCAAACATTGGGGTGGGCCACGGTGGCTCAGCAGGCAGGACCACTTGCCTGCGATGCCAAACGACCTGGGTTCAATTCCCGGTGCCTGCCCATGTTAAAAAAAAAAAAAAAAAAATCAAACATTGAATGGAGAAAAAAAAACAAGATGATGAAGTATAGTAAACTTTTCTAGGTGTGATATGTCCAATAAGTGTGAAAAAAAACCTTTAGAGGCAATCTATAAATATGCAAGGATTTTGAGATTTCCTATCTGGGGAAAAGTAGTTTTACAAATTTCTCCAGGAATTAAATATTAAATAATAGTCATATATGATATTAAAGCATTTTACACTTCATCTAATTTGCAATTACTCTTTCCACAAACAAATGAGGCAGATAATAATATCCCCATTTTACAAGTGAGAAAAGTTTTAAAGGTTTTAAAGAGCTAATTTTTTTTATCTCCTGAAGAATATCTATGAAAATTAATCATACACTAGACACACCTTAAAAAAACAAACAAAAAAAAACACCTAACCAAAAATAACACCTTTACCAAGATAAAGACACTATGACTACATTTCACTGACCAAACACATCAGTTCTTGGGACACATCAAAGATGTTTGTTAGTTATAGGAACAGGAATTAGAAGAGGCACTGAAAGAAACTAAAAGTAGGCTAAAAGACCAGGAGGATTATTACTTACTTCTACAGCATCCTACATTTGAGTCATTAATCATAGTCTTGTGTATTAAATTGTCTCTCTAACCTACTAAACTATCATCTCCATGAAGATAAAAACTGTGATGACTCTATCGCTATTAAATTCCCAGTACTTAGATCAATTCCTAGCACATGAAAGAAACCAAATAAATATTTTTACTCCTTTTCAACAAATTAGAAAACTGAAGTTAAGAAAGTTAACATTTCTTTCTCCAGGTCCCATACCAAGTAAGTTATACAGTTCAATCTTGAATCTGTTTTCTGATTACAGACCCAGAGTTTTTTCAAATGTAAGACACTATTCCTAGTTGATATAATACATACCTGCTGGTTAATAACTTCCAAGTGTGAGTCCTTCAAATGTGTCTTTAACCATTCTGTAGCTTGTGAAGAAGGGTCTATAAGAAATGGGCATACCCGACTCTAGGTAAACACACAAAGAAACAGGAAAGCAATGTTTTTAAAAAGATTTAAAGCTTTCATTAAAATAAAAATAATTTCCTAAAAAAATTGTGAATCAATTACTGAATGAATTTTTCTCTCATGCTTTGAAGAACACAAATATTCAATCATAAAGAAGAAATAAATCAATAAATTTTATAGTGATTGACAACAGTAGGTAATAAAATGCAACCACATTAAAGTAAGTATAGTCAGTCCTATATACCTAAAATACTAAGCAAGAGTTCTAGCTCCATGTTGATGCGATTTTACTCTCTCTTTTTGGCCTTTACAATGAAGTTATTTCCTAACTTTATAAATTCTTTGGTTGATAAATCATAGATACCTTACAAGAAAAGTATGAGGTAATCATAAAATATATTGCTGAAATAATTAGCAACATGGCTGTTTAGATTTTAAGACAGATTAGTTCTTCTAAAAAAATATGTAACTAATATTATAGAAAGAATTTTTCCTAGAAGAAAAATTACAAAGGTTGTAGGTTAAGAGCTAATGAGATAGGAACAAAATTTATCACATAATATCCTGAATTAATTAAATTCTAAGATAGAAAGAAAGTTAGTGACCAAAGAGAATGACCTATAAATACCTAATGCCACTTAGCAGATGAAAGGAAATGAATTCTGTACATATATATGATGAATTTAAAAGTCATCTAATAATCACTGCTGTCCAGTAAATCAGAATTAAGTAACAACGACTGACCTAACTTTCCTTAGTTTTCCAGCACTGATTGAAAAATATAATGCAATTGTGTGCTAGAAGGATAATACGACACATGAAAATCAGAATGAAGACAGAGAGCTGGGTTATAGCTAATAAGAACATATATGCTACCTCAGTGGCACACCAAAGGGGAGAACAACAATAGGGACCATCTGCCCCATAAACAAATAGATTTTTATTACTGACATTGTTTAGAATTGCCAGCATATGGTGATAATAAAATGCTGACTGACTTGAAATCATCTTTATTATAGTTTTGAAATTCTCCACTGATAATGCACTCCATTTCTGCTTGCACCCAGCCTAGACTACCCCATCACTTCTACCCCCAGGTTACATCAATCTATGATCTTCACTCAGCTTCTATTCCTGGAGACTTCACTCACTGTGCATCATCAGATCTGAGTTTATGCTAGAATTCAACAGAAAACATTTTGCAAGTCTACTAGGTATCCACTAACCATAAAAATAACTATTTAAATTTATTTTAAAAAGTTCTTACCCATGATTTCAAACCAATGATCTGAGGCCATTAAAAAGAAAAGAAAAAAGAAGAAATGTTTCAAAACATTATGTTTTTTGCATAGAAAATATGTTTAAGAATTTCAAAGAGTACTTACAAGTTTCTTCATTTAATTCATACTTCTCCAAAGAGATTTGGATAAGTAGATCTCTGTACTTTGTAGCCCTGCAATCCATGATTATATGTAACTAAATTCTTCATTTAACTAATTTTAATGGACCCAAAAATGCTGATCTTTCATTCATTCATTCATCTACCGTATGTTTTATAACTACTAGGGTAGAACATAGCCCAAGAGATACAGAAATTACTAAGGTATAGTTCTTTATCATCAATGACTCTATGTCTAATAAAGTAGCAAAAATAAGAACTCCATAATTAAGGAATACACAAGGTGCTATAAGAGGATCACAGGTGGAGCTGAGAGAAGGTTCTAAGAACCAATTTCAGTCAAACTAACTCACGATAAACAAGTTGGACTTAGCCATGCAATGAAGTAGAAAAAGTATTTCAGGTTAACAGTATGACATAAAGAGGAATGAATCAGCTTGAAGTATTTGGAAAACTTTACCAATAGCCTAGCATAGTTGGAGTGGAAAGCGTGAATAAAGATGATGCATATAAAACAGCACGCGTAAGCAGCAGTCTGATCAAAAAGAGCTTCTTATGCTACGTGTAAGGATAATGTAATCTTCATATTACAGGCAAATGAGAAGCCTTGGAAATACATAAGTTAAGGGAATATGATGATTGAATTGGCATTTTAGAAAGACTGCTCCACCAGCAGTAGAGGAAATGATATTGAGGGCAAGGGACCAGCCACTGTAATTAGGTATTTGTCTGGTACACACTAGTGAAGGTGTAAATGAGGTTAATGGTAGTAGAAATGGTTAGACAAGATAAATTCATGAGTCATTTGAGAAATAGATTTGACAAGATTTGATGAATAACTATGTATGAAAAGAGACAAAGTGAAAATGACTCAACTTGCAGTTTGCATTACTGAGCCATATTTCCTGTGGTATCTCCAGTCACAGAAGAAAAGAAAAGAAAATTATAGAGAGTGGGGGAAACAAGAGATGATCATTATAACAGATAGCTACTTTTGCCTGCCCTGAACCCACGCCTTATTGGATTTCTGATGGGGTTCACCTAACACTATTAATCAACCTACCACCGTACCAAAGGGGTGAGTGAGTAAGTGACCCCAGCTAAATAATCATAATCCTTCTGTAGGATTTACAAAAATGGTGAGAGAGAGAAAAACACATCTGTTGTCTGGGAACATAAACTTCAATAATGGGAAGCCAGAAGCCACCAATGGTTAACATCGCTGGGGAGAACTTGGCTGAGAATGTAGCCATCTCTTCAGATGGAGAGAGACATCCTGGTAATCATTTACGTGCATCCCAGTTACTTAAACCAATATATTACTTTTTTTGCTTAGGTGTTCTGTCATTTGCCACTCCATAATTCATGACAAAAAAATATAAACAATGATGAATTCATGTAAAGGCAGATTGAGCAGGAACTGCCACCAGAGCTCCAGATAAAAATATCTTACAAGTAGGTGGAACTATAGGTCAGGAGTACATGACAGAGATCAAATGCTAGAGATACACAATATCTATTTTAATTTTCTTACCTTGGAAGAAAAAAAAAAGATTGGGAAGGGGATAGTTTTGAAAGAGATGATTTTTAAAACATGTAGCACACTGTAATTTAATTTCTATGCATCTTAGTAGAGTAAAAGCAAAAACACATTTTATGTGTGTTTTACTTATTTTATAAATAAGCCTATCTCTTGATTAGCTACAGAGAGTTATACTAACAGTACAAAATATATGAGGATAAGCACATACATACACAGACATAGACACACACACACATCTATATGAAGTAGTTTTAGAGCACAGACTGAAACTAGATGGCCAGGGTTTGAATTCTGGCTCTAAAATTCGACAACTATGTGCCCTCAGACAAGTAATTAACCCTTCTGTGGCTCAATTTCCTTATCCATAAAAGGGATAATATACGTATTGACCAGAAAGGGTTGATTTGAGAATTCAATGAGTTAAGTTTTTAGGTGCTTTATATATATTAACTTAAATAGTATATGTGTACCTAGTAAGCATGACATGAGTGTTTATGATTATCATTATTAATTTGGGGGTTATTTAAAGAATTTTCCCTACATGATTTACCTTTATACATCAAATAGCAAGAAAGAAAAAAAAAACTCAGAAATTCTGAATGAAAGAACCAATCTGTCACTGGACCATTCATAAACAATTTAAAAAATATCTAATATATTTCCACAAGAAAAATGTATAAAGTCTGTGAAATTTGAATTAATCATCTTTTCCATGTCTGATGTAGATCTTTTCATTCATACCTTCTCCATAGTTTCAAACTGCTTTATACTATCTATTTCTTCTGAGTCCTTTAATATTAGAAAGATCATATAATTTATGGTTCAACCCAACACACTTCTGAGAGAGAAAGGGGAACTATTAATAATTACAAGGGACAACAGGTATAAACCATAGCACAGGCACTCTACAACATATACCTCCTCTGGTCAACTTTTTCCTCTGTTCCTCAGAACAAAAAATGAGCTCTATTAAAGTATTAAAACAAATTCTTGTTACAAAGTCAATGATAGATAATGATTTAATTATATCTTCTCCCAGACAATATATGCATTTCAATAGTTAATATAATCCAAATATGAGAATTTCAAGCATCTTTGTAAGATCAACAAAGGAATGATTTTGGACATGAAAGTTTTTTCTTAGCACCAATAAATTATTGAATAACTATAGACACTGAATCTGGGAAAGCATCCACTGAAAGGCAGGATCTCAGATAAACCTTTGTATAGTTAATGAGGTGACATATTAAATCTCTGAAACAAAAATACATCCTATTCACCATATTTAACCATCTTTCCTGAAAAAAGACTTGCCAGAAGCCCAGACTAAAGATTGCTTTACAGTCCCCTTAGAGATTTAATTTCATACACATCATATGGTGGTATTAATGACTAGATTCATAATTATGCTATTGACAGGTGCTATCTGATCACACCTTTAATTACTTCAACCTATTCTAAATATAGTCTACTTTGGAACTGAGATAGTCTTGACCATAATGGCAAATTCATTTTAGCAAAATAGGTAATTATCCTGATAAATTTTTCCAAATGGCTTTTGTTTTGTCATATATATATAGGAACCTAGTTTTCTATAAGGAATTTGACAATGCTAAATGCAAAAAATACTTATTATTAAAATCCATTTGATAGTCAACTTACCCATATTTATAATCAAAGACTATTCAGAATATAAAAGTAGATATTTTCAATTAATATCATTGATAAAAATAAAAATTATTCTAATATTTTTTTCCTGCAGTCTTGTTGCCCTGATTTCTTTTGGAATGAAAAAAGAATTTCTACTAAGTGACATTTTTAAAATCTGCAAATGATAGTTTCATTGAATTACTGAAACAGGAAGAGAGATGATTACAAACTTAGGGAAAGAAACAGATATGATAAAAGCATATAGTCAGGGTTCTAGATTTGTGTTACAGTATGAAAAGGATGATGAGTGCTTGAAAGCATCAACTAAAGAACAGGGCAAACAGAAATTGAGGAAGGCAAAACTATTTAATCTGTATTCAACAACTTCTTGACTGGTAAGACACCAGTGTAATGATCCGAAGTACAGTCAGCTATTAAACTTTTCTCATCTTCACTTTGTATTGTTTTTTTATTTTTTTACCAAACTTAAAATGTATAAAGTTTTATTATAAACATCTAAAACAAGATCTATCAACTCTGGCATAATATACTCCAGATGAAGGATTAGGCTACCAAATGAATTGGCTACCTCTAAAATATTTCTATTACTATCAGGAAGTCCAATTTAGAATTTTTTTACCATCATGAAAATATTGCAATTAATTCACACCTTAAAGGTAAAATTAAGGTAAAAAAATAAATTATACTAAAAGTTATAGATTTCTTATCTGAAATATTCATTTGAAAATTATTTTTAGTTTTATGTAACTAAGAAAAGAGTAACTGAAAGTCAAGGAATTTGAAGAAAACACTTCCTGCAGCACCTTTGTAAGAAAGTATTTCTAATGAGAAATTAAAATTGATTAATTACCTGTAAGATAACAAGAGCATTTTCTATGGAAAGATCATCTGACGGTAGGCCTTCACTTTTCCAAATTAACTGCTCACTTTCGGTACAAAGAAATCTCCTCAGATCAAATTCTGAAAAGACAAAGACATTAATAATACAATATTCTTGTACTTGACGAACTGAGTGGAATTAAACTATTTGAAATATTCTGAAACAGAAGTCCTATGACCACGCCTGATATAAAGTCCATTCTTACACATTTAGCACCAGAAGCCAAAGGAAAAAAAAGGTATTTAAAAAAAGTTCAAGAGGGCGGCTTGACAGTGACTCAGTAGAAGAGTTCTCACTTGCCATGCTGGAGACCCGGGTTTGATTCCTGGTGCCTGCTCATGTTAAAAAAAAAAGAAGTTCAGAAGAATGAAACCCAATAACATCATATTTCTTCTGCTGAGTGAATGTTTCACAATTATTAATCTCCTAAGGAATTTTAGAATTTGATGAATGCATGAAATGACTGTAAAAATAAAAAGTTTAACTGCATTCATGCAATAGCAAACATAATACAATAGTCTCAGTGTCACGCAGTGATTTTAGGAATAAAGGAATAAGAGCAAAACAATTCCTAGAACATTTATAGAATTGGACAAACATGAAGTAGTTTAATTTATAGAAAACTTTCCTCATTTAAAAAAATTAAAATAAGAGATCAGAAAGTGCACATTTTAGTATACTGAAACTTCATATTCATTTATAAGTAAATACACACTTTCAAGGCCAGCTGATTTGGTCCATTCTTCCAAACAGGTTTTTCTCAAACCCTCAGGAGCAGAAGAAAGATATGTAATAAATGCAGCAGCTAGTTGAGCTCTTTTAGGAAGAGTAGCTAATTCCTCTGTAATCTCTGCAACCTAAGAAAGAAAAAGGCATGCATGAATATATTCTAACAGAAGAAAATAGACAACTTCAAAAATAAGAATTTTTACTGGGGAGGGGGACTTACTGAACTTCAGACCCTACTGTGACAAACAAAATGTATGAAATCAAGATATTTTGTGGAAACATAACCTATTTTCGGTCATTAAGAATTGCTAATGATTCTAAAGAAAGCAGAACTTGTTGTATCCCAATCATAATTAAATGTGGTGAATTTGCATCACTTTATAAGATACAATTAAGAATTCACAGAAAGCATCAGCAAAGCATCAGCATCACAACTCAAAAAAAAAAAGCATGGGTACACACTTGTGAAAAGTTTAGTGTGACCACTGCATAAGATTGAACAGAAAGTTTAAAGATATAGAGAAGGATTGAAAAGAGATAGGTAGAGTCGACTGAAGACAAAGAAAGGTTTGAAGGTTTGACATGCCATGAACAGGAGCTTTTATTCTGTCTGTGGCAGTAATCAGACACTGAACTATTTAAGTAGGACAGTAGGTGATATAATGAGATCAGGTTTTAGAAAGATAATTCAGCTAACAAATGAAAGATGGACTAAGTAAAGGGAGAGAGGAAAGAGACAAGTTAGGAAAATCCAAATGAGAAAAGGAAAAAGACTGTCATTAAGGACAGAAGACAGATATGAGGGATATTTGCAAATGGATATGAGAAGTAAATAAGGAAGACTATAAGACAACCCCCTATCGCCTTAAGTGCGATAGGAAATAAAGGAGATTTGGGATGAAAATAAGTTAATTTAGACACGTTGGTTTTGAGTTCCTAAAGGACAGCTAAATATAAATATCTAAAGTGTAGTTGGAAATATGAATTTAAAACTAAGCAGTCTAAAAATATCATCATGGTATAGGTGATATTCAAAGGAATGGATGAGATAACACTGGAATAGTTGCAAAAAAAAGGGCTAAGGATGAGAATACTAAGGACTGTTAATATTTATTGGCTGAGTTGATGAGGAAGATCCAGTGACGGAAGGATATAACTGGTTTACACAAAAAAGAAAATATACTTTCACAAAGTCCTGGTAACAGATCAATAAGAAAGTCAATAGGGTCAAATCCTAAGATTACTGTCCTGGTGAAGGCAAACTCAAAAAATTTCTAGGGAATAATGAATTTTCCATCAACTCATTTTTGTTCCATCTGTCCCCTCAATAACATAGATAACTAAAAATAATGATAATAGGTTGATTTGCCTAAAACTCTTTCTTATACTTTGTCTAAAGATGAATTCACATAATGGCCATTTATATCTAGATCCTTATCCTGAGCCAGCTGAAAGTTGAAGGATATCTTCTCTTCTTTCATTTTTAAGAAGTATATTACATTATAGATTTCATGTATTTCAAAAGAAGATGCTTATGATTAATCTCTCAAACAAACCAACCTGTGCATTCCATCTCTTGTGTTCTCTATCAAGTTGATTAATTAAGATTTCTGCAGCTTTTATTGTTTCTTGTGCTTTGCTTAATTCAGCTTCAAGTTTGGCAGCTTCTGAAGTTCTGCTCTGAAATCTATGAAAATATTAAAATTTGAATAAAAGCAAAAAGGAGTTAAGAAGGATTTAATGAAATTATCCATAGGTAGTAAAGAGAATTTTCATGTGTGAATTTAATTAATTAATGATAATACTGTATTTGTGAATAAAATATTCTTAAAAGTGCAGAAACATATACCAAGGGCATATATTTAGTGAAGCATTCTCTACCTCAAAAAATTTGACAGGGCCTCCATGAACAAATTTCTCAATATGTGATTCAAGTTCTTGTCATAAGACTGACCCAATCTACCTTTCTAATTCTATTTCATTCTATTCCAATTCTGTAAAACTATGTCAACACTTACAGACTTTTACAGTCATAGAGAATTCCCTATCCCTTATTTAATGTGCCCTTCTTCTGGATGTTCCCTTTGCCTAGAATATTTTCCATTGCCTCCCTTATCACTACCTTAGCTCTCACTCTAACTCCCTCAAACACCTACATACTAAAAATATAAATAAAATTTAAAACCCATTTCAAATCTCCAGTCCATTATATATACACAAAATATCTCTGTATGCCCATTCACCAGTTTGTTTACAATTCTTTAAAATTATTTTTCCTGAAAAATACTTGCATAATTTATTTTACTAAATATAATAGCATTATTCTATATAATTATTAATTCCTTCAATTAATATGTACTAAGTGCCTACAACATGTCCAGGATTGTGCCAAGGATGCATGCAAAAAAAAGGGCAGAGTGGCATGTCATTTAAACCTCAGAACAAGAATTCAAAATAAGTATTATAATCCTTATTACATAGACATGGAAATTTAGGGTACAAGGTCTCACCAATTATCAGGAGAGAATCTGATTTTCACATACAGATATCTGCCATTATATTCCATGAACTTTACAGTATATTTCATTGTCTCTATAAGTAGCCTCTTTCATCCTCTCCCAGACATAAGACTCTAGAACTATACTGCACAATATAGTAGTCCCTAGCCACATGTGCCTATTTAAAATTAAATTAATTACAATTAAATATAAATTAAAATTTTAATTTCTCAAGCACGTTATCCTCATTTCAAATGCCCATTAGCCACATGTCTTGGGACTACCATAATAGGCAGTGTGGATTATAAAACACTTCTATTACTGCATGAAATTTTATTGGACAGTATACTTCTAGGATTTAGAACACAAACTATACCATTATCCACCCTAACAACTTCTACTTCACCTTCTTTCGTTTTGCATTAAGTATGTGACAAATTAAATTGAATCTTGCATATTCTATACAAATTATATTAAAAATGGCAACCAACTTCTTAATTATGTCAAATTAAAGTTTAAAAATGTATAAATCATACTAATTTTTCCTTATTCTTTGATAAACAAGAAAATGAAATTGTCATTCATAATCTGGAATCAATTCATTTCAACTTAAATCTTAATTAAGGATCAAGATAAGAAAGAAAATGTTGACCAGCCTTAGTTCACTCTTAACAATTGCTCTACAAGAGAAAATCTGATTCTATTTTACTTAAAATTGAAAGTTAATTACAAAGGTTTTCTAATAATCCTTCCAAAATATTGGTAGTAGAATCTGGTAGTTAAGAACAAGAACTTTATGGAATTAGACAAATCTAGGATCTAATATTGGTTATTAATTACTTAACAAATATTTGAGAATTAACTGAATATTAAGTACTGCTTGAGACCTTATGTAATATGATAGATAGAATGCATTTCATTTACTTTCCTTATATTTCTTAATTATGCCTGGAATAAAATGATGTGAATTCTTACCTATATTTCTAACATAAGTACTGTTTAGGGACATAAAAAATACTGAGTTTATGAGTTTAGGTTTTTTTTTCTTTTTTGGTTTACTTTGTTCTTTATAAATATGTAGAAAAATCAAATAAGTATTTCTTGAATGTAGAGGCAAAATTTTTACATGAAAAATACTTTTTCTTTCTTCAAAAGAAAAAGGAAACCTGGAGAGCTACTTTTCTCAGTTGTAAAAAAGTATCAGTCCCATACAACTGAAAGCAAACCATAACATACATTAAATTTAATCACATATTCTCCAGCTTTCCAAATGTCATCATTTTTAAAGGAAAAAGTTTCCACATCTATAATAATTCCCATACCAATATTTTCTACATTGTAATAAATAGTAATCACAGGAATTCGAAGTACAGGAAGGGCTTTAATATTAATCATATTCAGAAATAATCCATAAAGGCCCATAAAATTATGAATCATAAACTTGAATATTTGCATGAAGGATTTTTTTTGCTTACCAAGACATAAAATAAGTTAAATGATAGATTTTTGTTTAATGTGAAAATATACCCTAGGGAAGATTATAGCATCATTTGAGAAAAGTCACCTAAAAGACTAAAGCTGAAATTAAGAAAGAAATGGAAATGCTAAATGCAAAATTCTCATCCTAAACTCATTATATTCAGTTACTCTTAATTTGGAATATATATAGTGATCACTATACAAATGGAGACCTAAAAGACTTTCTTCTTACAAAAAAATGTTTTTTAAAAGAGTAGGTTTTATAATATTCTCTACCCCCTGCCCATTTTAAAGTAATAGAACACAAAAAAGGAGTAAAAGTAGTGATTACATCTAATATTTTCAAAATTTAAAAACTCAGCTGAGGTTTATGTTTTCAAATATACAAAATATAATTTAAAACTTAACTTACATTGAAATACTAGTGGTCAATATGAGGGAGGCATAAGGGGTATGGGATGCATGTTTTTTTCCCTTTTATTTTTATTTCTTTTTCTGGAGTGAAGCAAATGTTCTAAAAATAATAATGGTGACAAATACACAGCTATGTGATGATAGTATAAGCCACTGATTACATACCATGTGGAGACTGTTATGTGTGTGAAAATTCTGCAATAAAAATAGTTTTTTAAAAAAGGAATAGAAAAAAAAATTAACTTACTTCTCTTTGAGTTCTGATACTTTTTGACCAACAGAATTAAGAAGCTCCTCTAGTTTTCTTTTTCTGTCTTCAGTTTTCTTCAAATTTCTACAATATAACTCAATTTTATAAGTCACTACTTAGATATCAACAATAAAGCAGCAATAGCAGCTCAAATTATAACACTGCAGTAAAGAAATCACAATTAAAGCAGTCAGTAATTCAACTTAGAATATTTTTGCTTACAATTTGATTTGAAAAGCAATGCTAAATTGACCCAGCCATATCATCTCAAAAAGTGTAGATTAAAAACACACTTGTGCATGTAGATTTCTGGGTATAAACAGTAGATTAAACATATTCATTTATCTTCTATCATTTCTAAAATCATACTAAGGTGAAACAGAGGGAATAAAAAAGTTTTATTTAAACAAGTTTAAAGATAATGAAAGAGAAAAGAATTTCAAAAGAGAAATTAAATTTCAATAAAAATTTGAAAGATAATAATTGACATATCAGAGCACCAAAAAAAAAAAAAAAGAGAGAGAGAGAAAGAAAGAAAAAGCTACATGCCTACACGAAGAGAAATCAAAAGAAGCAGAACCCAAAAATGCTCAGGAAATGCAGATAACCATTACCTCTGGAAGCAATAATAGAGCTAAATACAGAGGATTTTTAAATAGTAGATATCTTTAAAAACTTGACCTCAAATTCCCTTTTCCGAGGTAAGTGGCCTATCCTCTTATCACAACCCAGAACATGGAGAGCTAAGCAGATATCCCTCACCCATTCCCATTCATCTTTATCCATATGCTAGGCAGAACATATAAGAACATTAGAAGATTAATCCAAGTGTCCTAGGCAAAGATTAAAAAGAGTTTCAAATCTAAAAAGTGAAAGCAAAACATCTACCTGCCTACCCATAGCCATTTTCCTTTTCTATGATAAGGACAGAGCCCCATATTTTTTATGGTGTGCACTCCTCCCTCACATAACTTGGGTGAATACAGACTGGCCATGGTTATCTATGTCCTCTTACCAATAATTAGATTAGGAGAAAGCATAACCGACCCCTGCTTAATGAGAGTTAGGGACTGCTCTCTAAGAAGATCTGCTGGGATCTTCACAGAAAGATTTGAATGTTCTTAAAAAGGAGTACATCCTTAAAAAAAGGTGCACAGGGAAGAACTAATTTCTTTTTTTTTTTTTTAACTAAATCTTATTTTGTATGAATAGAATTTCAGCAAACATTTTGTATCCAAAGGAAAAATTAACCTAGAAATATATTGAGATTGTCACAAAATGAGGAAAGAACTAACTATGCTCTTGATGACTCCATGGAGATATTTAAACCTGGAAACAACCTACTTTCAAACTTGCTGTGAAATAATGCAATGCAAAGATTTATATTTAAAGCCATTTTGACATACAGTCAAAAGAATTCCAAATGATAAAGGAGGTACAGGAGGAGATTATCAAAGAAATAATAGAATAAATTGTCCCAGAACTGACAGACATTAATTTTTCAAATTAACTGGCCAGTAAGTATGCCCCACAAACAGCTATACAGTTTCACAATGCCAGACATTAAAAAATCCTAAAAACTTCCAAAGACAAAAAATATTAAGTAACATACAAAACACTGGAAATCAAGTGGTATATTAGGTTTTGAACTGGATACTGGAAGATAGCAGAGTAGGGGTACTCAAATTTTTGTGTTAGTATTCATAAGAATAACCTGAAAGGCTTGTCATAAAACAGCTTGCATTGCCTTACTCCCTAAATTAGATGATTCAGTAAGTCTTGGATGGAGCTCAAGAATCTTCACTTTTAACAAGTTCACAAGTAATGCTGACACTGTTGATCTGGGACCACACTTTAGGAACTACTTCAACAGAATAAGGCCTTCAACATTGTGAGATAAAACTACTTCTAATCTAGTATTCTATATTCAGCTCAACTATTCCTCAAACACAATGGTATAACATTTTTAGATACACAAGATCTTAAAAAACGTTCCATCTCATTATACTGTTTCTGAGGAAACTACTATGGAGGAAGTATTCTAGCAAAATGAGGGACTAAACTTTAAACTTAAGAAAGAAAAAGACAGGAGTTCATAATAAAGAGATACAATAAAGAAAAGAGACAAAGGTGATTCTCAGAATAATAGTAAAGAGAAGGCCCGAGATATTAGCTGGAAGCACAAGGCCTGGGAAGAGCTCATCTAGACAAGAACAACAGGACAAAAGTCTCTAGAAAGTATAATGCTAGGAAAAATTAAATGGGGTGCACAGATCACCAATATGTTTTAGAGTTCTGTCAGAAAGTCTGCAAATAAATTTGTGATATGTAAACAGAAAAGAATAAATCAACTGAAAAAAATGAGGCCATTATTAAGGTTAAAAACAACATAAAGGTGTACAAGGAAGAAAATACACTCGTAAAACATGGTCTTGCTCAGTGAAAAAATTTATATAGTCAAGATAATAAAAGCAATTAATATGATTTAACATAGAATTTGATCTAATTATATTGAGGCAATTAATGCAAAAGGCCTCAAAAATCTCCTTTTCCAGAATAGGAAGTCAACATATAAAGGCAAAAATTGAGCAATTGAGAACATAACAAATCTTACTCTGCGTTTAAAACAAAATGAGAAAATATAGTGCTGACAGAAGCCAGAGATGGGTGATTGGTTAGCTACTGAGATTAAACTTAAATGTAAAGGAATGGATAAAAGTGAAGGCAGTTCATTAGTGGGTCTATAAGAAATATTGCCATGTTGAAAGTGAATGTGATTGAAAGGGGTTGAATAGAGCCATGTATTCCATCAACTAACACTACGAATATAAATTAGTTCTTGCATAACTATTTCAAAGGTATGAATTTTGTACAAAGAGTAAATAATATTGGGGTATAGGGGGAAAACTACAATTGCATTGGTCTGTGTTTAATAAGGATGACATCAGTAGTACCACAGAAATACCAGGGGTAAATAACTGGGGCCAGGAGAGGGGGGTGGGGAAGGACAAGATTTAAGGGGAAATTTAGAGTTTCTATTTGGTGAGGATATGTTTATCAGTTATTTTTCTCTTGGGAACAATGAAAATTGTCTAAATTTGAGAGTGTTGATTACACAACCAAGCGAGGATAATGAAAGAAATAGACTGTTGACTTTGGTCATTATACATGATGCCCAATGGATAGAGGTAGCTGAAGGATACATTGACTGAGAAGAAGGATGGAGATTTGTGATATAGACATGTGATTGAATATCATGCAGCTACAAAAAAAGAACAAAGTTATGAGGCATGCAACATTGTGAATGATCCTGGGGGACATTATGTGATGCAAAATAAGCCAGATACAAAAGAGCAAATATTGATGATCTCTTTTAGAAAATATTTATAAAAAAAATTGGGGCCAAGACTAAAAGCTCTTATAGCAGTCACATTTAGTCCAGAGCTGTAATTGTTATTTCTAGATTTTGAGTGCTGTGCTATATATGTATAATCCAGTATTTCCCTGGAACTCTGGGTACCTATGTGACACCTAAGACTCAGAATTGGAGTTCTGCAACTCTGAAAGTCAGCATTGTCATATACAACAACTGTTAAAGAAAATGAAAAAGAATTCAGTCTTCAATTAGAGATAAGTAAGAATGAAGGTAATCTGGTCAGGACTAAGGTGAATCAGAATATAGGGGTAAGGAGACACTGGCTGTATTTTAGAACTTCACCTACTGTATGAGACCAAAGGAAATGAGGTTATTTTGTCCAAAGCTTAAATTTCTGTAGTACATAATCTAACTCAATCTGTCCAGATAGATCATTTAAACAATCCAAACACATGGATCCCAGAATGGGAATGAGGGCTTGTAATTCTATACAGCATCACATTATTAATGCCCATATAACATGTCAGAATAAGTTGAGCAGATAATTAAAAAGTATTGTCAAAGTGTCTTGAAGGCCAGGAGAAAAATATGAAACTTTTCTGCTCTACCACTGGGGAAACCCCTGAACCTGTCACAAACATTAAAGACTCCCAGTCAATAGGTCAAGCCCTTGATCTATGAGCTTGCTCTTCTGAAGCTTATTTATGTAGTCGAGAAGCTAAACCTACCTATAGTTTATGTCTAAGGGTTACTTCCAGAGGACTTCTTTTGTTGCTCAGATGTGGTCTCTCTCTCCTGAAGTCCAACTCTGCAAGTGAAATCATTACCCTCCCCTCTACGTGAGACATGACATCCAGGGATGAAAGTCTCCCTGGCAACGTGGGATATAACTTCCAGGAATGAGAAGTTATAACATGGCCCTGTTACCATGGGATCGACAACTGCCTTCCTGACTAAAAAAGGAGGAAAAGAATTGTTAACAAAATAAGCTTATCAGTGGCTGAGAGAGTTCAAATAGAGTTGAAAGGCTATTCTGGAGTCTACTCTTACACAAGCTTCAGCTAGATATTGCTATTTATCATGGTTTGTCAAACCCCAACCAAAACCATTCCTGCCAATCCTAAAGAACACCTAGGGCTTTATGTGAGATTCTACAAAAGTTCCATGCACTAGGGTAACTTTCTAGAAACCTACAACCTCCAAATGGGTTCCTAGGCCAGATAAGTCCTGATACCCAGAAGAGCCAGCCTCTCCAGAATGTCAACTAGTTCCATCCCTCTATGGGATTATTGACTGATGCTTTCAACATGAAAAAAAGTTAGAATGGGCAAAGCCCAAATATCCCTAAAGATGAGAAGAAAGATCAAAGGAGAAGGAGAAGTTATAACAGAGAAGATAGGATTTAACAAATGAGCATGACTGCTGAATCATTACATTGATACTTCTTTTAGTCTCCAGTGTCTTAAAACAGCTAGAAGGAAAAACCTAAAATTATGGAACTGTAATCAATACCAAACTCTGAAATCTGTTCTATAACTGCTTGTTACAATGTACTTTGATTGTTTTTTAAATATATTTCACAATAAAAGCATGTTAAAATATATAAATAATTTATATATATATATATACACATATAAAATGGTAACTGTATATTGGTAACTACAGAGGTTGGAATTTTAAGCCTCAAAATTCAAATGGTTAAAACTTGTCCTCGGGTTGATTTCCTGGACCATGTACCTAAAAAAAGAAAAAAAAATTTGCCCTCACCACCTTCCCAGACAATGTTTTGGAAAAAGAATCCTAAACCTTTCTTAGAAGTTAGAATGAAAAAACAAATATAAAAGCACCAAATTTCCAAAATCCCCTTTTCATATTTCCTTATTTCTCATTTACAAAAGTTTCTAAAGGAACTTCTATCATTTTATCCTTCCAATAACATAATAGAAAAAAAGAGAAAGAGGAAAAAAGTTGATTCTGATCTCCATCTTCTTTTAATCGTTTTCTCTCTTTTTACTCACCATGTATTTTAATATTGTCAGCTGCCTTTTTAGAAATAGGACATAATACTAACTAAGTATTAATAATACAGCTAACTCATCAAATGAGTCACAATAAAGGATTATGTTTATTTCATATTTCACTTACGATTCTAATCCTGCCTGTTCAGTTTCCAAAGGCTGAATTCGTTCCAAGACGTGGGAATACTGGACATTGGCTTTAACCCAGGCAGCCAAAGGTGCAGCTGCAGTGCTGGCACGCTTCGCATTCTGAAAAATCCATTACAAGTTATCAAAGAGCATAACTTCACTTCAAATAAAAGCAAATTAATTCAAATACATTATAATTAAGCATTTCTTTAATACTGTACCCCAAATAATAAAATTTTAGGTTTATAACAAAAAATAAAAACTAGGGTCAAACTGATACTTTGATTAAGAGAAATGTACATGAAATCTACTATTTGTTTAAAAATGAATCCTTTTTAATCACAAAAAATAATAATATGTTGATATTAATTGCTCAAATAGTCACATTTATATTGAGTACATGTACCACCCACAACATTCAAACATAAATTTTTTTCTCCTCTATAGATGTGATATTTCACATATAATTCATTAGATGAAGCAATTTTGAAACCAGTAGTTACTGTAAAAGAAGACGTACTTAAGATTTTAAATAACAGATCTAAAAACTATCAGTATTTTGGGATGTAATTTGATCACTGAAATTACAGATATTAATTATCCAAGTGGAGGTATCTGTTCTTATATACACAGGAAGAAGTAGAAGTGAACCAAGAAGTTGGGAATAAAGAAATGATAGGCTGAAAACTAACTGAGAGCAGTTAATAAGATTGAAAAAACAGTTATGTCTCCCTCACTGTTACCTGGATTCTAATTTATCATTCTGTTGGTAAATGCTCCTCAGCTACTTTGTGCTTTAAACACATATATATAATTTGGAGCAATCTAAACAATAATGACATTTTAACAAGCAGAATATTATACAATACAGAAAATTTAATTCATGGCATAACTTAAAAATTACCTTTGGATCAAAAGATCCTTTATTTTTAAAAAGAAGTTCTTCAACACTTTCTCTTATTTCCCTTGGAATATTTCTTGCATCAAAGGTTGCAATGTCTTCTCTCACACCTCTTTTGGCAAGGAAACTAAAATGAAAGCATTTTGCTTCAAGTGGGGATAAACAAAAATTTGCTATCTCTGATGAAAATATCAATGTTACAAAATAGTGTATACAATACATTTTTTATCAGAGAAACTGTACACTTACAGAAAACTCATGCAGAAAATAGAGTTCCCATATACACCCACCTCACATATAGTTTTCTCTATTATCAACACTTTGAATTAGTGTAGTACTTTTGTTACAATCGATGAAACAATATTATTATAATATAGTTGTGCCTCATAACCACTGACTGGGTATCCGTTGATTGAGTTACTCATGTTTAACCGGGAAAAAATAATGAAAAAAACTATAAAAACAGGAAAATTCCCGAAAATAGGAAAATAAATGGTTTATAAGTTTCAAACCACCGGCCAAGCAAGCAAAGGCTGTAAAACAGTGAAGTCCTCCAGTCCAGTACAAGGACTCATTTTCCTTTGACCCCATGGCCATGCTCCCTGCTTCCTCCTTGTCTATACTACTTGAGGCCTTATTACAGCGCTTTTGTTTAAGAAAGTACTTATTTACTATATTAATGGCCCCAAAGCAGAAGTGTAGTGGTTCTGGTAGTGCTTCTAAGCCTAAGAGAAGCAATAAAGTGCCTGTCATTAGTGAAAAAGTAAAAATTCTTGATATGATTGAAAAAGAAAGAAAATCATATACAGAGATTGCCAGGTTGTATGGCAAATACAAATCTTCACTTTGCGAAGTAATGAAGCATAAAGACAAAATTCATGCTAATTTTTCTTTGCACCTCAAACTGCAAACCTTTACAGTGTGTAACTGGGTGTTGGTGTTCCCTCACATTCAGGATTTCTAGCCTCATATTCC